>NW_008795097.1:113122-114221 GCF_000699145.1 Aptenodytes forsteri | reverse complement strand
CTGTGTGGTGCTCAGTTGCCGACTGAGGTTAAACCACGACAGTCCTTTTTGGTGCCCAACGTGGGGATTGAAGGGTTTGAGGTAATAACAGATTAACCAGAGTGTATTAAGGAATTTATATCTGTTAACAGTTGTGGGTGACAATGTTGGTTCCTCTGTTCTCGGTATTGATTCGTCTAATCTGCATCGTGCTCATTTTTTTGCTGTACGTGTTAGAGATTGGTGTTGGGTTTTGCAGTTTGCTGTGGTCTGCAGTGATTGGTGATCCTCTTGGGAGGTTTATTTTTAAAACACTGACTGAGGTTAAACCACGACAGAGTGTCAGGCTCAAATTCCACTTTGGGTGATAAGATTCAGATGAAAACCCAAGGAGGGAATGTCCTGAGAACTGTCGCTGGACAGTTTTCATTCAGCTGAAGCAGTTCCTTATTTGAAGTTGCCCAGCCATGATATTAGCTCAGAAAGCATGTCTGCCTGAAATGGAGGAACCACAGAGTGAAAGCGAAAAAGTGAATGAGGAGAGAAGGTAACAAGCCAGAAGGTCATTGGTTTCACACCCCATTTAAAAAGAGAGAGAGAGCCGGGTTTTGTGTCAGCAATGGGACTAGCTCATGCAGAGAGTGAACAAAGTCCACAAGAGCTGCTGAAGAAACTTGCTCCTGAAGTCAGGCTGTGCAACATGCTGAGATCAGCGGCAGCGGAAAGCCTCCTGCCCATCAGAGGGCTCACACGGGTGGTGTTGTGGCATGGAGCCACTTTCGAGTAACACGGGGTTATGCAGAAAGAGATGGAGTAGCCCTTTGCTTGTAATTCAAAGTGAATTCACTTTCCCTGTGATGCTGCAGTCAGATCCTGAGTCAGGCAGGAGAAAATACTTGTCAGGGTGCTAAACATTTTATGCTCAGCCACCTGTACTGTGTCAACACTGTTCAGCAGTGTCCTGGTTTTGGCTGGCATAGAGTTAATTTTCTTCCTAGTAGCTGGTACAGTGCTGTGTTTTGGATTTAGGATGAGAACAATGTTGGAACACACCGATGTTTTAGTTGTTGCTAAGCAGTGCTTACACTAGTCAAGGACTTTTCAGCTTCCCATGCTCTAC
>NW_008795097.1:65640-93025 GCF_000699145.1 Aptenodytes forsteri | reverse complement strand
GGCTGTGTGGTGCTCAGTTGCTGGCTGAGGTTAAACCACAACAAGCAGATTGTTCTTCAAATGAATTGCCAATCACCTATGTTGCTTTGGTGCAGGAGACCCACTCCTGCAGTCTTTATCTGCAGTAATAATCCTTACTCAGAAGGAGTCAGGCTCGGAGGATGGCCCCGGCCACAGCCAGAGCCTCTTAGGGCTGGGGCGCTCCTCGAGCAAGGGTGGAAAACCAAGGACACAGGTATTGGAGACATAGTCCTACCAAGGGTTCCCTTTGATTCTCTGCTTCAAATCATATGAGGACTAAAACATTGGTTTCCCTGTAAGAGCCTGAGCTAATTCAGCAGTATTCTGTATTAAAAAAGTAAGGGGTGGAAGGGAGCTCTTTTCTAGCATAATTTGAGGGCGTTCCTTTGAGGTGCCAAAAGAAAAGAGAAACAGTCAGGGAAAGGTAAATAAGAGATGGTCCTTTCTTTAAGAAAGTGGTTAAATGTGAGGCACAGAAGTATTCTTTATTAAAAGAAATAAATCAGTTCCTTGAGCACCTAAGAATCAACACGAACCTGTCTACAAGCTCTTGTTCTGTGTGTGTTTTAAGACAAGAAAAGTTTCTATTTTTGATAATCTTTGTTTGCCAAGACTTAAAGCTGCACAGACAAATCCATTTCTCTTCACCTCGCCAGGATTTATAGCTGCAGTCAGTCTTTCAGGGGAATAGCCATCAAAGCCTCCAGCAGGTGTGCAGTGACCGGGAATTGATACTGCATCAAATCCACAGAGAAGAGGTGACATGATGTTTCCCCTGGGATCCATGTAAAAATGACACGGAAAAGACAGAAACGTTTGCAGATTGCATTGTGAACGCTGCAGAAAATGTAGCAACCGAAACAAGAAATAATCTTGGAAATGACAAACCCTCATTTTTAGAGGGTTTTTAGAACGTTAATGCTTACAGAGATGTGGGAACCAGTCCCAGTGGTTATTATTAGCCAGGCTGTAATAAATGTGTTTTCCATGAGCTTATGTGCGAAAGGCTAGACAATCGGTGTGGCACTTCAGAACTGTAGGTATACCGTGTCCTGAGCTGTACTGAAGCTGAAGGAGCCAACAGCTGTAGATACCTGATGGAGGAGCTGGTCCATGGCTGTTAGCTGTGGATCATACCTGCAAGCCAGCTCAGCCCTTCCGCTCCACTGATCCATCCTCGGTCCTGACACACAGAATTAGTTCAAGAAGCAGGAGAAGGAAAAATTGTACCAATTGAAAAACTTGTCCAGTGGTGGACTCCAGCTCTCAATCTTAAGTTCTCCAAAACAAAATAGATACAACAAATAAAAGCCATTCATCTGTCAGGGCTGAACGTATGTGTTTTCTGATTTCCTAATGTGCCATTGGCACTTGCCAGAATCATCAATTTTTTGAGCTATGTGCCTAAATTACATGATCCAAATGGATAGTTTAGTCCTTGTGTTGCACAAATACGTATTTTCTCTATTAAAATGTCTTGTTGACTGGTTGGATGCTAATAAAAGTGGTCTAGAAACGTATGCTCACCAGAACCAGCTGCTAGTCTGGGTGGTTTCTCTGAACTGGATGCTGTAGGTGGCACTAGTGATGTAGCTGACATTGAATTCAAGCTGTGTTTATCCCCTCTTGGCTGAAATGATAGCTTTTTGACTGAGGTAGAGGAGCTTACGATTATCTGTAGGGCTGTCAAATATTAAGTTGTTCTGGTTTTATTTGTTTTAACTTCGTGAATACTCTACTGCTACCAGAATGCCCTCAAAAAGCCCTTCCCTAAGCTACCAGAAAGCTGTGATTGACACATCTCTTACATCCATGCAAAATGCAAAGGTATATTTGATGTATAGGAGCCATCATCTGCACATTCTGTGTCAAGTAAATAGAGCCAAACTATTTGCTTGAGCTGCACAAATGTCTCACTAAAATCAGGAGTTTCAATGTGAACAAGAGTTGAAGATTATTTTGTAATCTGCTGCTAGTATCACTCAGTAGAATTGCAATTAAAAAGGTTTGCTGAGATGAATAACATTTTGAATTTACTATTGCGATGTTACCTGCCTGACTCCTTGGCTGCTGTGAATCGACACACCACCAGTGATGCTATGGAAGTATATGAATTAATGCCAGCTGGAGATCCGGCCCATTATCAGACTATAAAATTCTCTTTCTGAAACTATTTTAGTGGGCAAGGCGGCCAAATCTATATATGAGTTTCTTAATTAAAACAGATGGCAAGAGGCCCTGAATTTTAGTGATGCATAATGCATACAGGTAACTAGGACACATTGCTCAACATTGTTTGTGGTGAATCACAGGAACCTAAAAGGAAGCTGGGGGAAATGTGCTATCCTATAAAACCAACAGGATGGACTCACAGCTTCATGGCTTTAATAGTTGGTATCTGATCTTCTTTTAACATACCTTTATTTAAATTCCTACGTTTGCTGCTCCAGCACCGAGTTCAGTGTGGTGGCAGGGTTACAGAGCAGGCGATAATATGTACAGCATACCTTAAATGAATGAGTTTGATCAACGATGGCTGTCAAACAGCAAGAGAGAGGAAATCTGCCGTGAAATCGAGAGGAATTGAGCTTGAGTTGCTACAAGTAGATTGAGCATGTTTATGTCTCAGGTCCCTTTATTTCCTAGTTCCTCAGCTGATTGAAGATTGCTGAAGTTGGTAAATGTTTAATTTGACTTCGGCTGCATTTCCCAGCGCTGCGGGCACAAGTGATCAGTTTGCAGAAGCACTCTGTTTGCACATTGTTATCGGTTTGCTAGATGAAATATTAATACTCCTGAATATACCCAAGGTGCACATGTAGGATTTCTTTTTGCTGAATTTTAATACATTTAATTTTCAGTACTCAAGTGCCACGACAGACTAGCGGGCTGGGACGGTCTGATCTTAAGTTGATGTCTGGAGCAGGCATAGCATGGGGATAACAGTCTGAGCTTTGCCACACCACCACCGTAGCACGGCTCTTCCCTGGCACACGGGCAGATGTGGTTGCAGAAGACTCATTTCTCCCAGCTGTGCTGTTCCTCATGCTCTGCTGCTCCGGTCAGTGTCAGATGTGCAAGGGTTTTAGCAGTGGCAATGAACTGAGATTGCTCCATACATTTCACAAGGGCTAAGTGTACGGTGGTAGCACCATTCTGGCAATGGCAAACATCCCCTGAGAAATTGCATCTCCATCTTCTATCCCATCAGCCAGTCTGCCACGGATCGACATTGTTTCGTAAAAAGATCATGTGATATATCTCTTTATCTTATCCTTTTTAAGTGGTAAATTCAGTGTGTGGTTGTATGAACCACTGAGTTGTGGATGGTGAAGCAAGCAGCAGTAGTGAAGTGATTGACTTTGACATCATATATAGAGTTTTTTGATTTTTTTTTTTGTTACTGTATATTCATCTTTTTGTGCTGAAAAATAGAGTTTTTTGATTTTTTTTTTTTTGTTACTGTATATTCATCTTTTTGTGCTGAAAAGCAATTTTTCTTTCCTTTTTTTTTTTTTTGGTGTGTTAGCCTCCTCTTCTTACTAATACTACATACAGATATTCTTATGCATCCCTTGATGGAAGGGAGGAGGAGCTCTGAAACCTTGAACATGATCTCGGGTTGTTCTCTAGGATCATGTGCTGTCACAGTGTGATGCCCTTCGGTAAAAGCATGCCTCTTTTTCATATTCCTTCCAGTTGCAGCTGGCATGCATTGGGATCCCAGTTTCTGCACCTTACAGAAATTCAGACCGAGTCTGGCTGCTCTCCAGCAGACCTTGTTCAGTGCAACTGAGAGCAGAGTCCAAATGGCTCCAGTTTGGCTGGCAAAGAAAAGACAGAATTTTATTTCCTGGCTCAATATGATGCAATCAATTCAGTGAATTCCTTGTCAAAATAAGATGCATGTTGACACATATGAGCACATCATCAGTTTTCCATAGTGTCTGATAGCTCATGAAGAAATTGTATGTATTTTTGATGAAGCATAATTGCCTTAATTATTTTTCAGAATTCAGACAGTACGTCATGACTTCCTTCTTCCCATTTCTTGCTCCTCATTACCTCTGTTGATGGCTTGCCACCTAGTCAGTTAACTTTCTAGCAGCTGGCTTTGAAAAACTGTGTTTGAACTGGTGCTTGATTGTCCTCTCCTTCATTTGCGTCAGAGGTGAAAACAGGGGGTTCATGCACTTCCCCTTGGGAAGCTGCTGGGAAAAAAGCAAATATTGCTGCTGTGAAAAGGTTGTGTTTACCGGCTTCGGAAATGGCAGTTAGTCCATTTCCGTATCAGTGCAAAGTGCAGCCGTTAATGGGATTAACCCAGAGGAAGGTATTCGCTAGGAGTAGGAATGCCGGGATGGGAGTTGGAAGGAGCAGGGAACGCACCTTGCTTGTGGTGGTGACCCATCTCATGTGAGTGTTTCCTTGAGCCACCTCCTCCGCTGACCCCATCCCTTGCCTGTAGCCTTACAGTGAGATTTGAAACTCTCCAGGGTGGTGGCCACTTTGTTGTCACTTGCATCCACCGGGCTTCAGGAGACCCTGCGCTGTGGGAGCTGCAGCAGTGCTCAGCTAGAAGTGACGCTGGCGATTAGTGAGCCAGTTTACCTAACTCTTTGGAGTAACTTCAACTTCCGCCTGCTGGATTAAATCCTGTTTTCAGTTAAACCAATGATACATGATTGGAGAAAACAGCCCACTGGGTTTTTATAGAGGGAAGAGAGAGATGGTCCCTTGTTGGAAAGCTACAGCCATAGGAGACAAGGATTCTCAAGATTTTGTCTTAATGAAAGGATCTTTCATATGTATAATTAAACATAATATATGCTATTAGAGCTATGTAGCTTATATAAGGAGAGAAGAACGTTTTGTATGCTATTTACTAATATGCCACGAGTGCAAAAATGCTGACAAGAACCTCAGCAGCAACTCAAGGAAGAGCAACGTATTTGTCCTAGTAAAAACAGTAGTGAAACAGCGTGGGCGGTGGGGAGGGACACTTAGCTCCTATTTTCAGTTCTGATGCCACGATAGCGTTCAGTGACACTAAATATTATCACACCTCTGGCTGTCTTTAGCCATGGTTGTGCCGTGCAGCAGCTCTGCTGGGTGCAGAGCACCGTCGTCAGCTCAGACGCTGCCTGTGGGGCAGGGTCTTGTGCTGGCTCGCTTTTTCTTGGAGCCAGGACGGCTCGCTATGCACCTAGGGCTCCACAGGCACGTGCAAGGGTTTTGTGTCCATAAGGTAAGAGAAAATTCATCTTCACTCAGGCAGTAAATTGTAACTTAGTCTTTCAATCAGGTGTTGAAAGTAGCGCCAGAAGCCAAATTTGTGATGGCTTAGGATTCCTTTAGAAGTAAAAATTTGGCTCAACTTCTATCATCTTCCTGCCCTGACAAAATTTAGCATTTAATAGCGTCTCTCTTTGTGCAGGTGTCTGCTGGTGTCTCTCCTTATCAACTGAGGAAAGAAAAAAGAGATAAACAAGTAGTTTCTGAAGAAGTATGACTTGGGCCTGAAGCCCTGTCACACACCCAGTCCAGCCTCTAACATTCTGGGAGGAAACTGGGGCAAAGTAGCACGTGGACGCTAATACAGCAGCAGGTAGGAGCATGCTGTCGGCTCTCCTGTTCGCTCCCAGGGAGAGCCTGGGAGCTTTTCCTCTTGCAGGTCTGACATCTGCGTGTTTGAGGTTGCAACAGACTTTCCGTGTATTGTGTAAAAAATGGGGCTCTGAAAGGAATAGGCTCACAACTTGCAAAAATATTTTCCTAGTTTTGGGGTTTTTTTTGTTCTCTACTTTATCCATTCTTGAGAATTTCTAACAGCTCATATTTGGTTCATGTCCTTTGTTTGTGAAGATTATACTAATCTGAAAAAATACTGTGTGACTTTTGTGATCAAGCCAAATGACACAATGCAGCTCAAATTTTGAACACTGAATATTAAGTTCACAGAGTAACTCTGTTACCTACAGCAAACATGCACAAACCAATGTATCCAACAGAGGATAGGTCAGGAAGGCTGACATCTGAATGGTGGCATGATGCTAACACAAATAAGGAAAAAACATCCCAACAAAATCCATTCTTTTCCATGATTTCTTTGCTTGCCTCTAATAATGTTAAATATTATTCTGATGTGAAAAATTTCATCTCCAACAGCTTAGGGGTATTATTCAGCTACATTGCTACTTCTGGATCATGCATATGTAAGAACCTGGAAATCAAAAGGGGGCTCAACCGTAGCAGATGCTTTCGCTGCGTGAGTAAAGAGTAAAGCAGCACTGTTGGGAAGCGGGTCCAACTTCCATCAAGTTTCTCTGTGCTAAGGAAACCCAGCAAGAGTCTGGGTGTGTGACGGACAAGTATTTTTGAAAACTAGTCAGTGCAATTTATTCTCCCGTTCCAGCGCAACTTTAATGGCTAATGGCAATCTGAGAAGGTTTAGCCGTTCGTTATCTCGGTGTACTAGCTGCTGCTGCTGGATTAGCCAAGACCTGTTTGCAAAAGTGACACTTCTGTGATATTCAAATCTGTCTTGTGATATTTATATGCCAAAGAGCTAGAGCTTTTGTGAAGTGCTAATATGCTTCTATATTCATGGAGGGTTTCTCCATTGAGACTGTGAGTCTGCATAGCCTTCTGCAGGCAGGCAGTGCCCCATACCCACAGGAGGTTTAGCCAAAACTCAGTGCCTTCCCAGAATCCGTGCTGAGAGGTAAGGGATACCAGTGTAGGCTTGGCATTGCACTAATATGGCTGCATGGTTTCTGATCCATTCAGACTGCAGGAAAAATGCACTCATCCTTGGGTGCACACAGCTGGGCAGGTCGACCCTCTCTGGGTTCCTTTGAGTAACGGGATAGATATTCTCATCCTGTTTTAGTACTTTTGCAAACCTATTTGCAAAGTCCTGCCTGGGACTACTTTGGGTATCCCCTTCATCTGCTTGCAAAACTGATGACTGGCACCAGAACAGGTACAGAGAAGATCTGCTAAAATGATGAAGGGAAGTGAAAATGGATCACACAAAAAAAGATAAAAAGCATGGTTTGCTTAGTCTAGCAGAACAGGGATGAGACGTGATTGCTGTCTATAAACAAACCAGGTAAACAAACATCTCGGAGAGGACAGAGCTCTTCAGTTTAAAGCAAGTCCAGGCAGAGTCGAGAGCAGAACTTGTGTCTCCAGCTGTGTTTCAGCTGTCATGTGGCACACAACCCACCCTTCCCTGCCACATGATGTGCAGTCACTGTTTTTCCAGCAAAGCCGATATTATTATTATACATTATTTCCAGCCAACAACAGGTTGGTTCCAGAAAATGTGAAGTGCAAGTTTAATGCAGAATCCAAACAAAGCTCTGCGACTTTTTCTGGACATTTGTGTTTACAGTCATTCTCCACCTCAAACATATTTGCATCTCTGTGAAATGAAAGGGTGTTATTTTTAAATCACATCATCATTCAGAAGAAAGTAATTCCAAGAGTATGTTGCAGAGACAGACATCATCAGTCGGTAGAGATGGAGAAAGTTGAGAGGGCACAAACTCCTTCCAGTAAGTGTATTTTTTTTCCACTCACTGAAGAGCAGATGGGGGAAAAAAGTTTGCCAATCAGTTGGACAAACCCCAGAGCTTTATCGCTCTTGGCTGCAGATTTTATCTCTTGGTTTATCGCTAGAGGTTTGATGCCACTAAGATGAGTGGGACTTTAAATACAGCAGCTAACTCAACACCATTTCCTTTTACAGGGACAAGTCCTGGAGCTCTTTCAGTCCTCACAACTGCAGCAGGATTTTCTGCATTCCTGCCATGCTCCTGCTGGGAAGCGTTTGTCATGTCAAGTCCCACCACCTCCGGTGGAAAGCCAAGTCCCCAACCCTTCTGGGAGTGAAGTCTGACCGGCGGGCACCATGCTGCTCTGCATCTTTCCGAAGCAAACAGCAGCTTCTAGATGCCCATGGGAGGGACCAGGAATGTCTCAACCCTTGTGTGCTTGTCCTAAACATGTGCAATTAGGTAAAGTTAGGTAAGTGTGGGAAGGGTTATCGCCAGGAAAGCTGCTGTGTGGATGGAATAGGGAATGGACCACGAGCTGGTGCTGCTGAAATGTCTCAGCTGAAACTGCAACCAGCGATTTGCTGTGTTGCTTATCTTGATATGTTTGTATGAAGGGAAAATAACATTCCCCAGTAAAACTACTGGGTTTGTAGCCTGACAGGGTGCAGACCCTGCACTGACAGACGTATCCAAGGGCTTTTTCTGTCAGCTCAGTTAGGATGAACTGTGCAATGCCATGTGCCACATGCAGACTACTGAAAAAATTCCTACCGCAAAAACATGAGGTGATTTCCAGGTGACAATAAGTGTGAATTATGATGGAAGGAGAATGGAATACTTTATCTTTCACCACCATATGAAAACCCAAAATATTCACTGAAATCAAGCCTTTCCTAAGAATTGTGCAGCTAAGCCTTGTTCAGAAGGCTTTTAAGGGATATGTTTGTGTGTTTTAAAATTACTTCTATGGCAATAAAGGTGCCCATGAAAGACATCCAAAGTGATTCCTTGAGAAGCATTAAAACCACAACAGGAAGAAAGCTCAGGATTCATTAGAAAAGTTGTAGAACCTTGCAACATTGAGCAAAAATATTCTGCTTTCAAACCCTGCCTCCACCTGCCCCTGCCAAAATGAAATTAATCTAAGACCATGGTCTTTGTCCCTGGTAGGTAACCAGGAAAGAAACGGTAAATGTATGAACTGAAGCAGGTCTGTTGAATAAGATAGCGTTGCCTAGCACATACAAGGTATCTGGGATATTCTTGAATTAAGTGCAGTAGTGCTGTGACCATATTCTGGCTGATTCAATGTAGGAGTCTTTAAAATCAACTCCCCTTCTCTCCTGGAGCCACCTCCCAGTCCCTCCCAAACCAGCTGATGTAGTAACATAAATGTTAAATGACCTCTGACAGTAGTATCACAATAATATAACAACACGGTATTAATGCAGATTCTTCTGCGTCAATTTGACAGGGATGCTTTGCCTAACTGTTAATCAGCTAAGGATGACTGGCAAAAACTTACGACTCAAGTCAAATTAACCAAGTTATGGAGGAGAAATTAACGTGTGATTCCTAGTCCTGATAAAATGGTGTGGTTGCAATGCTGTTTCGCTGGAAGGTTTGTACGTTTCAAATTTGCTCTGGTACTTCTGTTTGCCAGGAAGATGATAAAGCATTTTGGTCATACGCTTTATTTTCTGAAGCTGCTAAGGTGAGTGGCACTGCTGCCCTGCCATTCAGCAACTAATCTACTAGAAAATTATAGTGCTACACCTAGGAGTAAGTGGTATTGGAGTAAATCTGTAGTTGTATGAGACACGGTGATGGACCTGCTAGGTCACACGGCATGGAGGAAACCTCACACGTAGCTGGGGGTGTGGGGAGAATACTGACCTCATGTTAAGATGGTTCAAGCTGATTTTGAACTAAATTGCTGCAATATCAAGTTTGGCAACTTTTTAGGGTGTCATTCTTCTCAGGCTGTCTAGAGGATGAAGTATGTAAGGGTAAAACATGGAAAGTTAAAACACAACTTGATGAGAAACAGGAAGATTGCTGGGGTGCTGTAGCTGTGTTCCAAGCAAGAGTCAAGTCTAGAAGGTGGACATTTCCTAGCTCAGTTCCTGGGCAGACTTAGCCTACTACCCTTTCAATATCCACAGCACATCTATTCACTTCACTTTGTTATCTCTCCCCAGGGTATACCACAGTAAATGCATTTTGCAGTGTTACCCAAATTAGCTCCTAATTCAGAGTAAAGGCAGAAGAAATTCCAGTTCTGTGAGGTCTTACACAAATATACCTGTCCGCACCAAGGAAATGGCAGCAGGAGATACTAGCAATGCGGTTGTTACTCTAAGGCATTGTTATCACTGACAATTGTATTATGCTAACAAAGAAATCACCTCTTCTACAGTTAATAAAATTTAGGATGTAACTATTTATCTCTTTGCTGTATGACTCCAAGAATGAAATCGGTCAGCAAATGTGGTATGACATTATCTGTTGCCCTTTATTCTTTATATAGAAATTGGATCGATCAATGTATCTTTCTAAAAAAATTAATGCACATGAGCATGTGAATGTAAATATTAAACTTGTCCTAAGATGTGGGCAATTGGTGGGTAGTGACTATTTACAAGTTCTGAACAGATATTATGGATATTCTGGAAACATTAGCTGTTTATAACCTTGTAAAATTCTTTCTAAACTATTGAATTTATAGTTCTTGGGCTTAACTGTTGTCTAAAGAGAAGGAAGCTCTTCAGCTTTTTCCTTTTCACCTATTCATACAAGCCAGACATGCTCTTCCCACTGTCACAGCCAGCAAACAGATCATTCCTCTTGTGCTACATTGTCTCTTTGCTGACTGAAGTTTTCACCCAATTTTGACCTTACACCCTTGTGGCTATAACTCCGTATCTTTGTTCAGCATCACTTTTGCTGACAGCAGACGCCCAGTGGAAATGTTTCTCTTCATTCTGTAATTTGTCTGCCCTCGATGATCTCTATCTATGGAGGAAATTGGACTTTCATTTCTGTTTCTGTGGGAGCTGAGGTGAAGGCTAGTTTCAGCAAATCGTCCTAACAGCTTATTATTGTTATTCCTCCTACATGATCTCTCTTCTTATATAACTTGATGAAGGATGCATTTCAAAGCAGCGCAGTCAGTGTTCCCAACAGAGCCACTTTTCTTCCTCGCCTCGACGTGATCGAGGTGGGGTTGAGCCCACCAGGGGCTTCGCTGGCCCCACGGGGCCCACCATCACAAACACGAAGTGGGGGGGGAAGAGGGCAAGTGGCTGGGAAGGAAAGTGGGTGGCACCAGAGGCAGAGGCATGGCAGGACCAGCCTGTTAACCAGCAGTGGAACTTAAGTTAGCCATGAGACCACAGGATTAGAGCCAAGATACTGTTACGAGTACTGATGTTCAACGAATAGCCTCATTTTTTTATTTCCCCTTTCCTCAAAATGTTCAAAATTACAGGACACAGCATAAACTACTTCTAATATTTCCTCTTTTTCTTTTCCAACATTTCCAAAAGATCTTTGATATTGTTCCCATGAAGCTGTGAATGCGCTCATAGATACTTGATAGTACAGATGTTAACCTTTGTGCCTCTGCCTTGGCACTAGTATGACTTTACCGTTGTGAGTTGACCTCAACAAGGGCCAACTGCAAGTACAGCCACAAGGAATAACATAGAGGTGAGAAATGATAAGACAAGCTATAAAATAGATGAATATGCCCAGTGGTGATATCACCAATCACTTCAGCTTCTCAGCCTTGGTGTTTGCAAAGACTCATACAAATACAAAAGGAGTATTTGTAGCCTTGTAATTCACTGGTATCTTTACTGCATGCGGGTTTTTAGGTGTAAAAATGTAGACTTATCAAAACCAGTGTGTTTTTCTCTCTGCAGCATTCTCAGTTCCTAGCTGGCAGGACTATTTGTCATGCGTTGGCAATGTCTACCCTTGTTGTTTTCAGAACACGACTCTGCAGTCGGTAAGGTTTCCCCTCTCTGTTAAACATACGTCTCATCTCAAAGTTGCTTCAATAGAGTCCTCTCGCATCTACTGAATTCTGCGCTGCACTTCTGAAGGAGCAATGCCCACATTTCATCCCCTCTACCTGGATTTAGCTTTCACGTCAGTGTCATGTAGCCAAAGGCAGAACTGGAGCTCAGATCTGATATTTGCATTAGACACGGACCCAGACTTAGTATGTACTAAAGGGTCCATTTCATCAAAGCATATACCTTCTTAGGAAGAAAGTAACCAATTTGTATTTCAGGTGGAAAACTCTGTCAAGGGATCAGTTGATAAGCTGTTAATGAAATTCCAAGCCAGCAAACACAGCCACCAAATAAACCTTGAGAAAGTGGTGGTTTATTTTAGGAATCAGAAATAGTGTATTGCTCAGAAGAAGATGGATTAGATAATCTCATCAGAAAAAACATAGGAACCTGCACTAATGAATCAGGAGCAAGAATGGAATTTTTTACCTTATTTTCAATTAATCATGTGAATCTTGGAGAAAAAAAATCACATTTTAGCTCCCCTTCAGCTGGGCTCCATTCATAAAAGATCTTTCAAGGAATGACTGAGAAAGAAAAGAAAGTTGAAAATGAAACCGGCCAGTTGATTAGGATCAATTCATACATCATGTGTCAGGATGCTAAGAGTGGCCTGAAATGGAGCAATGAGACTTAACGTTGACAAACCAACATGCTAAACATGTCTATATTGCAAAGTTATATAATGACAAAATAAAAAATCACTTATCTTGGGTAATCAAATATCAGGAATGAATACAAGAGCTTGGTAAATGGTCAGCTTGAATAAGCAAGGTGGTTTTCCCATTCAAAAGCAATGTCCTTCAGAAAAAAGTTCATGCTTTAAGACTTCCCTCCCATGTTTAAAACAGTTTTGGTTAACGGAGGGTTTTGCAATTCATGAGTAAAGCATTTTGAGTAACTTCATCAAAAATGAGTAAAGCTTCTTCTGCAATTATTTGAAAATGCCAGGACTACCAGTGTTTTTTAAGGGGAAAATTGAGTCAATAAAGCCTGGACTTCTTTCTTCTCCTGCCAGGAGCTGTTATTAAATGCCTTCAGTAGAGATAACAGCACCAGCTACTGATACTATATGTACTGAAGCAGTGACGGTATCTTGTAGAGTATCACTGTTGTGTTAAACACGATAGTCGACAGAAATGAATGACACACTTTCCAGCAGTATCTTTCATTAGAACAACTGGGTCAAAGCAGAAAAGACTGTTAAACACTGCCTTGGTGGAACATTTGTAACAAATCACTGATGTGCAGCTGTTAGCCCAACGCTGGCAGCCCTGCCATGAAGAATTTGGCAGCTGTGCCAAGGTGCACTCAAACTCCGTAGTATCACCTTGGCAGCTGTGAAATTTTTTTCCACCTTGTCCTACCTTTTTCCAAATCCTCTGCTTGCTTTCACAAAAAAAGGGGCATAGTGTGCTCCCTGTTGCTGCCCCTGCCTGCAGTCCAAATATTTCCTTCCCCGGTGCAGAAAGGAAGAGTGCATGTGGCAGCTCTTTCAAGTATGTGCAGAAGATGTGGGAAGGAAATGCCTCTTCATTCCCCATTCTGTCTGAGAGAGCAAAATAATAATAATAATAATAATAATAATCAGTAGAAAGTGCACAAGACTGTATGAGAATACCCCTAGCATTTCTTCAAAACCACAGGAGAAAGCTAAACAGAGGATGGAAAGATATTGAAGAGCTGCAAAGAAATGGGGAGAGAGAAGCAATAGGAATGTTTTCCTCATTGTAGCAAATTTCTTGGTAAAAAGAAAGTATTTATATGCAGTGACTGATTTTCCACCAGCAGTGGAATGAAGGCCGAAAGGACCAGCTGAAATAAAATATATTGAGCAAAAATATGCCAATGCCATGTTACATATCACATGACAATTCGTCTTGGTCTCTATAGTAATGTCAAAACATCCCCAAAGATCTATAATATGCTATTGCCAAAATATCCTGCTCTAAAAAAAGCAAACTGTTTTATCATCCCTCACTTAAAATGTCTTCTTGAATGCAGGAAACCTTTAGGGTCAGATGGATTCAGCTCACCTTGCTGGTCAGCCACTTGTCCCTGTTCGTGCCCTTGGTTCAGCTCATGTCTACAAAATACAGTATCAGGTAGAACACTTGACCCACACCTGCAGATCTGACCCGTGCACCTCTGTTTAGTAAAAGATCAATCAATGCCTCTCCAGAGAGAAACTGCCAGAGTTTCAATCAGAGGAAAAACCTTTCCTTCCTCTGTTAAGCAAACACCAGTGAAGAAATCCAGTGGTGACTGTGTGTCAAATTATTTGTTCCTCAGCAGTTTGATGAGAAACCAAAAGCTGCTTCCTAGCTCACTTACAGAACTACACCCCTGGGACCCGGTACAGGCTGAACACCGGCAGGGACGGGGGCTGTCACCTGTGGCTAACATACCACCGGAGGGAAGGCGATGGTTTTTGTTCTCCTGACCTCTCTTCAGAGCTACTCCCCATTGTCATACAGTCGGGAGGTGTCTTTGAGCAGCAAGTCCTTCCTAAAGAGAAGCTCACAAAGGTCCCTGGAAGGGGACCTCTCCAGGCAGGTCTTTCGCCTGCAGAATCCAGCAAGAACCAGCTCTTTCTCAGAGGGTACCCCATACTCATGCAACCACGAGGGCTATTTGCATTCACCCCAAAAACCTGAAGACGATGGGCAACTGGGCTGGGCTTGCACAATAGTTTGCTCCAATGCCTCCTACTGTCCCTCTTGCCACTTTACCAAAAGCAGCTAGCAGGTGATGAATAGCTGATCTAAGGAAGAAGGGGCAGTCATTTAGCTCACAGAGTTGCAGCTACCTTTGGTGGAAGATGCTCAGCTAAAGTAGTCATTCTGGTCTGCAGTTTATAAATATGGGATTCCTTATTTATAGCAAGCTGCCTGGTCATGATGTCTGCAGCAGCATCTCCTACCGCTTCTTGTGGGGTAGGAGATCGGCTCCCATGCTGATAGACAGCAACTTGTCTGTCATTCATAATAAATAACAAAACTAGTATTTCCTTGTGCTTCTGGTAACAGCTCTGTTAACAGATGAAGACATTTGGAAAAATTTATATTCAGCCCTGGCAGTCGGTGTCTTTTAAATAATCTGGTCTGCTTCCATTCCTTTAAATAAACTTGCATTATTCATAGATATAACACCAATCCCATGACTTAAGTGCTATCATATACTGGAATTAAATCATAATAATTCAGTTCTGGGGGCTTGTGGTTTAGTTGAGACTTGAAAGGACTTGGTAATGCTTGCCTTTGTCACCTCCCAGCAGCACCAAAATACATCTGGGCATGGAGCCACCAGAATTAAGAAAATAGCAGCTAGCACAGAATATTGCTGTATAAGCTACTTATGAGTTCCTTATTAAGCTGTCTACCACAGAATATTTGTATTGTCTTCCATATCTTTGAAATCATCAGCGATCCAGCTCTAAACACCTAAAACATCACCTGAAGGATGATCATCGTGCTTGACCACTTCATTCCTCAGGCACAGCAGATTGCTTTTCAGCAAGTACAAAACTCACTGGTACAGAATCGAGCATTTCCTTGGAGACTGCTCTGTGGCTGCAGAACAGATTTGTGCAAAAACTAAGTGCCATCTGAAATTCAGTATGCTCTATTCAGAAAGCAAGGTGTTCTTCAAGGTGATTTTTTTCTAATAAAAATATGCACCACAGCAAAAAATATATCTATGCAGTGTATCACCAATGAAAACACTGTGTGTGCGTTTTTAAGGAAGGAAATAACTACAAGTGACAATACAGTATTGAAGGGCTTAGGTATTGGTAGTTATCATCAGTGGCATAAAAACCCAAAGCAAAACAGAATGGGTGACACCCAAACTTTTCATGTCTGTCCTTGTTTTACTCCTCAGGACTCCTCTGTTGTGTAGATGTAGAAAAGGCAATCACTCTGATGCTTCTTTTGTTTATTCCGTGAATTAGATACACTGTATTTAGTACATACATGATCCACCTTTAAATTTTTTTTACCTACCCAAGTTATGGATGTTGCGGACACTGGGCATGCAGCCAGAGAAATGGGACCCAGACTAAGCAAGCTGGTACTTCAGGAGACACTCCTGGGTTGTTGGAGTGCTACACAAAACCTAGCTCATGCAGAACTTCGTTTTTCTACACAAAACGTAGCTCGTGGTAGTACTGGCGTATGCAGTGGTTTGGGGAAGAATAAGAAAACATTTCTCCTATCTTACAGGGCTTCCTGGTGATAATTTTGCAACAGCTTTCACTGTTTTATCGGAATGGTGAACGTTTTGAAGTAGTTTCACAGCAATGGTCAGCACACTTCTATTACACTGTTGTGATTGTCATATACTATATAATATTTTTACAGCATTTCAAGATAAGGAACTTTTTTTTTTCTGAATTCACGATTGCTTTCTTTGGAAAAGTGCCTTGGCGTATTTAATTTCTCAGCTTTTAAGGATGTTTCTCCCAGAGCTGCACTGCACTTCTGCATTACAAATAAACAATGGAAAGGGAAGAGAGACAGCTTTCAGGGCTCGCTCTGACATTAGCAGTCAAAGCAGCAGGCAGATACCTGACATTTCTCTTCAGAAAGGGAGAGTTACCGTGTTTTTGTAGGCATAACAAGTGAGATACGAATGGGGACCACAACTTTGAATTGCTCTGCTTTGTAAACCAGACTTTGATGTATGCTCAGCCTGTGTCACAGTTGGAAGATTTTTTTTGTGGGTATGGCAAGTTAAAAGTGCAAGGAAAAAAGCAGCAAAATTTTGTTTGAAAAGGAGCTTGTGTGTTTTACTATACTAGCTTTGGAGACACGCTTTCACGTTACCTCTTGATTACATAAAACTTAGGCATGTGATAATTGTAATTATCTTTTGTTAGCTAATATCTCATTTAACTGACTATTTTATATTCGCATTAATATTCTACTGCCTTCTTCTTATCAGCACACTTTGTTTTAAACAGGAAACATTTCATATGGTGAGGGACTAAAATAATTCCTGAGTGTGAAGATCCTTAACGATTTGGTTGCGTGGCATGAAATGGAAAAAGCGTAACATTTCCCTCAGAGTGATTTTCACAGAGAAAAATGGTGGTTTGATGAAACCTAAGTATTTGGGGCAAACACATTCATTGCAGCCAGAGCTTTCTGTGGAGTGTGAAAACATTTTCTCCTTGGGTTGCCCAACTCCCCTGCTGCTACAGCGAAAGGCTTGCGGTCGTCCTGGTTTCCTGCAAACCCCCTGCCTGCCTTTGAATAATTTGGTTATTGAAAGCAGCCCTGTTTCCTTAGAAATCATGCAGGGCATGTTACTTTTTCCTTGTATTGTACCATTGCAATAAATATGGATCTTTATTCCATCTTCGAAAGACTTTTTTTTATTATTTCTGCTGCTTTTGCCACTATAAGTAATGCATTAGGCTGAACTATACATGCAGAAGTGAGCTAACAAACAGTATATTATAGCTCTGTTAGCTGGCGACATTATTCTTTGCTCATGTCAGCATCAACAGAACTGCTTGCTTGGAGTGAGCACGTCAGGGAGCTGACGACAAATATCTGTGGATATGCCTAGCCTCAGAATTAAGTTTCCCTTCTGAGGGATATTAAAAAAAGCACCAACAAATACAGCTGTTTAAGAAGACTCCCAAATGTATGGGAGACAATCAGGTTAGGAAAGTGTATAATATCTGCCAAGGTATTTCAACAGGAAAAGCTACTTTGCAAGCAACTTTAGAAAAAGTTCAGGAATTTAGATAAGAAAAGCGTGCACTTCTTGTGCAAAAAATTGGCTTCAAAATTACAAAGCATATAAGCACAGGGCTAACTGCAAACAAATCAATGCTCTCATGAAACCGAAGCCTGAAGTGAACCATGTAATTTGGCTGTGTTCGTTGCTTTGCTTTTAGACGTGACACCTATCAATGCAAGACACTGAAATCAAACGCTCCACTGCATTAAGAGGGTTTTCATTCTTGGGAATCCCTCTGAAATAAAATGGATATAACAGTGGAGAATGATGCCCAGCACATCAGTGTATAAAATCTTGTTTCCACTAAAACCAGTGGTACCTTTGACGTTAATACCAGTAGGGTAAAGATTTCACCTTCTTTCAAACTGTGACCCCAACCAGACAGACCGGGATTCTCCTTCCTCGAATGTGAATTATGCCCCGACTGGCCATTGTGCAAACCAATTCCCCTTTAATATCAACTTCTCACTTCATCTTAATCAGTTTTTCTCAGGAAGTCCGATGTTGACCTTTCCCACAGTTTATTTAATTTTCTGTAATTCATTTTATTCATTTATTTTTGAAGTAAGGTTTCCCAAAGGCTGAATTCCCCGATGCCCATTTTGATGAGCGTGTGCATGAGTGAATGGAAACCTCTCGCTTTGTTGTACTTAGGTGCTTGGGACACCCAGGTCACTCAGTACTGTGTTTTCTTTCTTTGTGGATTTATTGGATTTATTCTGTGTGAAGGTGGTGATTTACGCATTAATAGGAAAAGCCACCACATAATTTACATAGTCCAATATTGGACTCTGTGTCAACTCTGTAATGCAAAGGGGCCCAAGGATTCATTATCCATTTTGAATGCATAATAGTGATTTTTCTTTTTTAAATTGTTGCTATAAAAGCAAAGGGTGCTGAATGAGGGCTGAATTTTCTTGTGTTGTAACACCACTGCCTGGGGCCACTTTCAAACCCCCAGTTGGATCACCCTGCTGCTGCAGTTTCCACACTGGCTTTAATGAAAAAGAAGGAAATAGCAAGTTGGGCAGAAATTGCAGATACCATTGTGAGAAGAGTAGGAAAAACACACAAGAGATTCAAGATCAGGTTTAGTGGCTATTTTAGCTTTTGAGAGTCAAAAAAAGACAGGCTTGACAATAGCTAAGCATTGCTGAAAAGATCAGCCTTGTAAATAGTATTAGAAATTATCCCAGTATCCTAAGCAAGCCCCTCGGTCCATAGCTATTTTATAATTGTCTCTTTTCAAAATATTGAGTAGAAGATTAAGGAAGTTATTTTAAATTTTCGGTGATTATTAGAATAAGGAAAATGGAAAAGCGTATTGAAGACATGGAACAGGTATTCCAAAAAGAGCCTTTGGTGTTTTGGATACATCTATTTATGCCGGTTAGAGGGAACTTAAGGCAGAATAGAAGGCCTTATATCACATTTTTAAGATGGATGAAGCCAGTTTGGCCTTTGGACAGAGTAGGAGCTTCATTATTTTACAGGAAATTTGGAGGAAAAACCAGAACTTGCATGTGCCTTCTCAGTATGTCAGCAAAGAAGGATTGGTTTGCTTTGAAAATCAGTGTCAGCTGTATTTCAGTGAATTTCTGCTCTGAAGTAACAGGTTGTGTAATGGCACTTACTTACAGGAGCATTAGAAAACAGGGCACAAATCTCCGAGAGGCTGTTTAGAGTAACACTGGATAAATGCCATGATGAGACCTCTGAGTAAAGCAGAGATGGACTTTACAGCCAAATTCCTCGTATTCTGAAAGAGAGGATAAAGGCTGCGGCTTGGTTTTGGTCTTGGATGTATACATGTACCAAAGGCTTTCAAGAGTGCAGGGGTATGGATAGTGGGTGAGTTTTTTTAAAAAATAGCTAAGGTCATCTTAATTATGGTAATTACACTGAAAAATGGGAGGTAGAGTTTTCCTATCTTTGGCTCAAAGGCTTTAGAGAAAACAACTGGTAAAGGAGTTATCTTTACGTCCTCCCATTGACCATAGCAATGGTGCAGTACAGGCCTTATTCTGCTACTATGCAGAGAAAAGCTTTCATACTTTCTGCTGCTTCTAAGCTGCTGTATCATTCTTGCTCCACTTAGTGTGTCCCATGAACATCAGTTGGATTCAGCACTGCAAGAAGACAGCCAGGATTTCTGCCCTTACCTTTGTATCCCACGATACGCTATTTTTTCCCTCTGATGCCAGTAGACCTTTTTTTAACATACCTTGCTTGTTTCTTTGTGAGCAAAGAGCAAACACATTCTCCGTCTTAACAACCTTTATTTCAAATGAGAGAACACTGAAATGAGGAAGGACAAAAGTCCACACAAGAAAGCAGAGTGGTTAAATGTTAATTCTGAGAGACTGCAAGGAAAAGGGCATGTAAGTGTTGTGTCCTTCTCCAGATCATTTTTAAGAAGCGATAGGCAGGAATATTCACCCAGTTGCCAGACTGGATACACCAAAAATTCCTGCACGGTTATGTCAGACATTGGTCATGCTCGTTTGCAGGAGCCAGCAGAAAGCCCTCCTTGCTCTCCCTCCACTCACCTGGGCAGGCCTCGCACATTACTGGAGCATAGACCATGCCAGGTACTATGCCTGCCACCAGCAGTGGAGGGCCACAACCTGGCCGATACTTTGCAGACCTCAGTCTGGGGTTGGTCCAGCTGCTGGAGGAGCCTCCTGATTTCTTCGAATCTTTCCTTTGGCTTCTTGTATCAGCATCTCCCTCCTCTCCTGGGTGGTTTCACACCTCTGTTATCACAAGGGAACCCAGAGGAGGATCCTTTGAGGTGGGAAGTTGAAGGCAACTAACTCAAGCTAAAACTTTCCTATCTTGCTCTTGTGGGACAAGTGGGAACAGCTTGTCTCTCACAGCTCAATAAACCTCAAGAATGTTAATTGGCAGATTTGGGGAATTAGAAGGCTTTTATTTGCGCTGTCACAGGTGTCCATTGCACAGAAATGTGAGAAGAAACCATCCAAAAGTAGTTACTAGTTGCTAACAGATTGGCAAAAGGTTTCAAGGGAAGTAGGAAAATGTGGTGGCAGAGGACACAAGCCAAGCCAGGATGCTTTGCCAGTAGGAGAGCAAGGAGAGCAACCAACCTGTTCCTGGAGTTAGCGGAGCTGTGTATTTTAGTGATGTCGTTTTCTTTCCTTTCCCATCCTACTTGCAGTCGCTATTTACTGTGACTGTGCTATAAATAACGCTGGGGAGTGAAAGCTGTTTTCAGTTCAAGGTACATATCCAGGAAAGCTCATAAAATTCAGATGTGTTTCTTGAGCTGAATGATCTTCCCATCCAGAGGGCAAATATGTAAAGATGACTCTCATCTTTTGAGCTCACAGCAAAATGGGCAGAGTTATAAATATATTAACCTTGCTTCTGGTTTCACTGACAATGTATGGATCACGTATTACAGCGGGTATTATAGCGGTAATTTCACTGTCCTGCTGTTCAGTGGGCAATGTCTGCTTCCCATTGAACAGACGAAGCCTGGGGTTTTCTATAAGGTGTTTTCTAGAAGGGGGAATTGTCCCCACCTATAAACCTGAGGGGGGTTATGCAGACACAGAACACAGCTTCAGTCCTTTGACGTATCTCCACCTTAAAACATCATCTTTAAACAACCCCAGAAAACCCTCTCCTGATTGCTGGTACACGAGAACTGTACACAGTGAAGCAAACAAGCAAGTCTGTTTATTGCAGCCCCTACATAAATATATACAAGGCTGAGGTCTGGATATTTTTGAAGGTTGTTTTTACTGCTGCGTTCTGCATGGCTCCCTTTCAGTGTGTGCCTGGTCCAAGTGTGTGCGTGAGTCACAAACTGATTTTAGAAAGCAGAAGCCTTAGGGACTCTATACATATTTGCTGGCCACAGGTTGTCTAGACTTAGGGAAATGAGTGTGGTTGTTTTGGCCTGGTGTCTTGAGGTTTATTTTCCAGGGCATATCATTCACCTGAGAAGAATGCAGGTTAGGGTTAACTTCTGTAGGTCTGAAACTTTGGGGTCGCCGTATTGTTTTGTTCTGCAAAAGCCGAAGAGTTAGGAAGGGTCTTGCATTCACCTGCGGACCCAACTCTTCTCTTTCTTTTTCCATGGGGTTGGTCATGTCTTGAAGTTAATTTCAGGGGTTATTTTCCAGGGCATATCATTCACCTGAGAAGAATGCAGGTTAGGGTTAACTTCTGTAGGTCTGAAACTTTGGGGTCGCCGTATTGTTTTGTTCTGCAAAAGCCGAAGAGTTAGGAAGGGTCTTGCATTCACCTGCGGACCCAACTCTTCTCTTTCTTTTTCCATGGGGTTGGTCATGTCTTGAAGTTAATTTCAGGGGAAATCAGGTCACACACACACACACACACACATATATACACATAAAATCAGCAGCTCTGCGTTTTGCATAAGAATGCAGGTTAGGGTTAACTTCTGTAGGTCTGAAACTTTGGGGTCGCCGTATTGTTTTGTTCTGCAAAAGCCGAAGAGTTAGGAAGGGTCTTGCATTCACCTGCGGACCCAACTCTTCTCTTTCTTTTTCCATGGGGTTGGTCATGTCTTGAAGTTAATTTCAGGGGAAATCAGGTCACACACACACACACACACACACATATATACACATAAAATCAGCAGCTCTGTACGTTTTGCATATCCATAACTTACTCAGAATAGGGAAACTGCTCGTGTCAGTTTGAGCCGGTGCCTGCTGACGGTGCTCACCTGTGCAGTTTAAGGTTACTAATAGGGACTGGATATTCATAATTTTAATCCTGTTTTTTAATAATGCCTCATTTTTAATGTGTGTCCATTAATAAGGCATTTTTAATAAAGTCCACTCTGAAGACCTAGTTTCCAAAATCAGTGGAAAATATTGGGAGAGGGAATAATTTTGATATTGGAATATGTCTGCAGTCCCCACTGAACATCCAGTCCCAGAAATGCACTGGTGGCCAGGCTGATATTTAAGGTTGTATCAGAGAAAGCTTTAGCTGTGACATGACATGGGTGCTTGGGGCAGTGAGATGGGTAGGTAGACCATTGTAACAGATCAATCATTCTCTCTATGGACCATTTCCTAAGGCTTTCCAGACATCCAACAGAACCATGCTTGCCCCTTCTCCTAATTTTTGACATAGATGCTTTTACTGGGTATCACTGACCCCGTGGGGAGGACACGAAGGATGTTTTTGTGGGGCATAGGCAGTCACCATTAGGACCTGAGGTGTCAGCCTCACTCCAGGAGAGACACGGGGAACAACCAGAGGCAGCAGAGGTTTCCGATGAGAAGGAGAGGAAGGAAAATAGCACTGATGCAGGAACAGGAAAGTGCCCATGCTGGAAGTAATGGCACAGGAGAGAGGAGAGCGTATGGCCAACCAGCAAGAAGCGGAAAGTGATGCTCCTGCATGATTTGTTCTGATTTCTTCTGTTCTTTTTACTTTTTAGCTGTCTGCCTGCTTCTTCCTGCAGAGAGGAACAGAATGTGCCACGGTGAGTGATGAAAGGAGGAAAACATCTCCTTCAGGAGTAAGTAAATTCAAAGGGAGCTCTTTCCTTTGCACTGTTAATCTTGGTGGCATATACAGCTCTTGAATATACAATTTGTTTTAATAAACCTGTGGAGTACATGCAACTGCCTTTTTTAATGTGGTCAGATTTCTCAGAGCATCTTTTTAATTTATTCAGTCCATTTTCCACAATCTTTCTAAATTTATTTCTTAAATAGCCATTTAAGAAGTTATTTTCCCTTTCTTACCAGCTCTTAGATAGATAGCTCTAGTTATTCTGAATTTGCTAAGGAAGTTGCTGGAGGACCATTACAAAATGAACTTTCCAGTTAATACCAGTATTCTGTGTTGGTTATTTGTATTAGTCACCAGTCATAGCCTGAATTGTCATTGCCTGAGCATACATTAACCTTCTCACTCCTGATGGGGTATTAGGAAGTTACAACTATGTATCTAAAAACAACCGTAAAAGGCCTATGCTTTCTGAAGAAACATGAATTACATTACAGCAATCAGCATTTTCTGGAGAATGTTTTTTATCCATTAATGTCATTTCATGAAGTTTGAAGACTAATAAAAAGTGTTCAGAGAACAAAACACTCTCAGTAAGAAAAACTGTACCATTTTTGGAGTTCACTTATGTTACAGGCTGGTTTTGCACAGGATAGAGAGTTGACCTTAAAACAGCTTATCCCTGAAGTCTTCCTTCTCCTAAACAAAGCATAACTACATTTTCATTCATTAGCTTCTCCTGCATCTCTTTCTAAAGCACAGTTGTCTTATAAACTCCTATTTTCTAGAGATAAATACCATGCCCCTATAAGGCTGTGCATCTTTCAGATGGAGGAGGTGTCCTGTTGTCTGAGAAGCTGCTTTTGTTAGTTATTTAAATGTTCGACCAGAAATGGTTCTAGCATTACAATTTCCCATTAGTGGCATATTTGCAGCTTGTAACTAAACATTAAATAAACTATGTTAAGGCACAAATCCCTACAGAGCAAGGCAGGCTTCTCAGCTCGTTCACCACCATCCCATGCACTGCGTATCTCATCATCGTTACCTAATGAACACCTTATGGTGAGGCTGTGGTGAACTTCTGCTTCTCAGAGTTTCAGTGCTGGGACCAAACGGTGGCTCCCAGGTGAGAGGTACAGCCTGAATACGGGATGTGTCCTACTGCAATTTGAGACCTCTTGCAGTAACCCCATGCATTTATTTTCCAAATTACAGCATAAAAGAAAGACTTAAAGCAAGATGCATTAGAGTCTGTATAAAAACATCTGAGTACTCAGTGACTGAGTCTATTCTCTTTTATGATGTGTTGTCATGGAAGAGAAAAAGAAGCCCCCCCTCCTATAATTACTGTAATTATACTGATATGTGCATATGTGTCTGAATAATTTATTGTCATTAAAGGGGATGTTCAGGCTAGTCTCCAGACATCACGTGCATGAAATAAAACCAAATGGTTTTGTAAAGACATAAGTACATTTGGACCACCCTCATTTTATATGAGTATATTTTATGGTTTCTTAGATATATTTTTATCACTAGTATTTAGGATTCTTCTGCAGTGTATACACTTTTTGTAAAATATTTTTTACAAAATATGGAACCTTACCAGTCCTGTTAAAAGAAATTGCTTTTATTTTTTGTATATTTTTAGATATAATTCTCCACTATGAGTTGCAATAGCACAGAAAGTTGCAACTCCTTGTGCCCTTTTTCTTCACTTTCTTCTGGGTTTTTGGAGAGAAATGTTAGAACTCCCATTCCTAACCCATAAGAAATACAATTTTCTGACGCAGTCTAAGCTGTTGCTTTGCTGCCGCTTTGCTATAATGCAGGCTAAACCACACTTACTAACCCCAGGGGACTTACAATGTAAGTACTTATGACAGACAAAATGTAAAAGACCAAAGGCACACGCAGAGAGAGAAATTACTTTCTTCAGGTCGCAAAGTAGATGTAGCAGCAGAGCTGGACCTAGAAATCTGCAGGGCCACATCCTACAATCCAGTGACTTGCTTGGCTGTGATATATTGTACAGTTTTCAGGGCTTTTGCTTTTGTTTTCTGCTGCCATTTCATTCTGTTACCTGCTATCATACATAAACAGTCTTTAGTTTTTCTCAGCATGCCTCATTTTCAATAAAAATCCAAGTGGAACATACAGCTTTCTATTAAGACACATGGATTTTGTATATAAGCTTCAACACAGCACAGTATTTTTCCCATATGGCAGGCAATTGCTTAGTAATAAAATAGTTTTTCCAACATAATAGGGGGTAGTAAAGATAAATATTCATGTAGCGTGACGTTCTGTGTCTCGAGAGACATCATTAGTTTTTAAATTCACTGTTCAAACGGACACATGGTGTTTCATACAAGTTGCCACAGTGATACCACATCAAAACCTGAACAGGTGCTGACTGCATACAAGTGGATTACAGAAGAAAATTACAGCAGCAACCACAAGGGTGATGGGGTGTTTGAAACACCCTAGAAAACTGGTAGATGTACTGCTGAGAGCTATCAATGTTGAAAACAAGTCCCTAACGTCTTCTAAATACGAGATGCTGGGCTGGATTCTTCCTTCCTTTAGACTGTGCTGCATCCTACAGAGATGATGGTAGGAGGTAAGAGCCTGATGGTGCTTCAGCATTTTCACGGTGCTGTATGCTGGGCTGACTCAGCCTCTGGAAGGACTCGGGATTACAAAAAGGTACCAGCTGGGCAAGGGCCATTGCGCAGGTGAGGAGAGCTGGAGGGCAGCAGCTCTCCAAGCACTGCTGTGCAGCACTGCCCTGCAAAAGGCGGTGTAAGGGCAAAGTCCAGGAGTGCATCAGAAGCTGAGGACCCAACCAAAAAAGTTCTTTGCCAACTGGTTTGTGTCCTGGCCGCTCTACCAGTCCACCTGCGCTGCCCATGTGCTCAAAAATGTTGCAGCTTTATTCACACTTCTGCAAAAAACCCAAGAAAATCTCAATTAAATAAGCTTTTTAGAACAAATGGCAGTTTTGTGGCAATTTCATTCAGTGCTGTTCAGCATATAATTGGCACGTATTTCCGTAGGCAAAAGGGAAAAAACGAGAATGTAAATTACAGCTCTCACGCAACATGGGGATCGTGTTTTCCCTATGTTGTAGAGTAGCAAAATGAAGTCCTGATCGTGCTATAAACTGAGAGCAGAATTCCCTTACACAAATAACAAAAATCCTGTGAGAGGCTAAACTCATCTATAGTGTCACTCAGTGTAGCTAGGAAGCTCTCTGGAGATGAACTCGACTACATAACTGGTACAAAATCTTCATAAAGTAATAGTCTGAAAAATAAGTATACTCACATGAAGTTCCTGAGTCATCTTACCCTAATGATTTCCTGGCTGTGTTTACTTTGCTTACAAGAGAGTGGGGAAATGTTAAGCGATAACAGCCTGGGGTCAATCCATTTTCCTTTTGTCCCCAAACTCTGTATTTTTTTTCGCTAAGAGCGCTTGTAGCAGAATAAAATTAATTAGTTTGTCAGTGCCAGTCTAGATTTTATCGTGCAAAAAGCAGCACAATCAACAATATTTAATCATCTGACTTCCAAGTCAGAGCTGGAACGAGTTCTGCAGAAATTCCTTCTTGCCATTAAAATGAGTGGTAACAGGGGAGAACTGGTGTGTACAGTCCTGCCAGAAACAGCCTGTAAAGGACTCCCAATTCTAATGTACGGCGAGGTTTTTAAATATTAAATGCAAAGTTAATTTAACAGTAAAGAGAGGAGCTGGTTGACCCCAAAGTGCTGTCCAGGCTGGAGAGGTTTCCTGAAAAGACACACAGAATCTTAATGGGGAAGCAGCTCCCTTAAATGTTACACCATTTGGCCAGTAAGTCACTGATCCGCAACGCTTACTTTAGTCATTGATTATGGGTGACACGGGCCTTTCAAGATAATCCATCCTATTTGAGGTTTAATATTTCATCCATTTCAAATGGGATAAGGCTAAGACTTTGTTCATGAGATCTCACCTTAGACAGAATGTAATTCAAAATGTTGAAAATCACTTAAGCCTGTATTTCTTACCTACAGATTTATAGAAAGTTTCTTACTGGGTCTGAACCTCTTTTTTTCTCCTAACGTGAAGCAAGTACAGTTTAATTTAAAAAAATTGAAAGTTTGCGTAGAATAGCTGTCGTGGTTTAACCTCAGCCAGCAACTAAGCCCCACACAGCCGCTCGCTCACTCCCCCCCAGTGGGATGGGGGAGAGAATCGGAAGAGTAAAAGTGAGAAAACTCATGGGCTGAGATAAAGACAGTTTAATAGGGAAAGCAAAAGCCCCACACACAAGCAAAGCAAAACAAGGAATTCATTCCCTACTTCCCATGGGCAGGCAGGTGTTCAGCATCTCCAGGAAAGCAGGGCTCCATCACGCGTAACGGTTACTTGGGAAGACAAACGCCATCACTC
>NW_008795097.1:50102-65571 GCF_000699145.1 Aptenodytes forsteri | reverse complement strand
TGCACCTGCAGGCATCCCAGTCGGTAGAGCATGGGAAGCTGAAAAGTCCTTGACTAGTGTAAGCATTACCTAGCAACAACTAAAACATCGGTGTGTTATCATCAACTTTGTTCTCATCCTAAATCCACAACACAGCACTGTACCAGCTACTAGGAAGGAAATTAACTCTATCCCTGCAGAAACCAGGACAATAGCAAATTTTTCCTTTGCCAAATGACACTGATTTGAATCTAAGTCAGCCTGGGCATATAATGCAGTAAAAGATGTTTTCCTAGTGTTCATTTATACATATATATATATGTGTATACACACACACACACACATATATATACAAATATTTATGTGAATATATGGATATACAAACACATACAGAGTGTGTATGTGAAAGTGCCTTGTGAACTTTCAAAATGTGCAACTTAAGAAGGCAAATTATTAATCAGAATTATAACAGAAAAATTTAAAGCGTTGGTTAACTTGCCTACAGTCTTCAAATGAGAAAGATGACATGGCATGTGGCACTTTGGGTAGCTGATAAAAAATCATTTAACTGGAGACAATATGCTAATTTTCAGCTTTCCTACACTACCAGCATCCTTACCTACACTTACCAGCATCTCTCCTACAAGCCCACTGCGGATCAAAGCAAGTGCACGTGTGACGTGTCCCGACCAGCAAGGTCCAAAGTGCTTCATCTCCACCTGCCACTTGACATCTGTGTATTCGCTCTGTTAAACCTCCCATATCAGCACGCCCTTGGTGACCGTGCCGTGCCACTCCCCCCTGTGCATCGGGGACTCGATTCCCATGACCTGCACGGGCACGGCTTTCCCTCCATGGGAAAAAAACACGTAGATTGTCCTTTGAGGGCGGGGATGTAGATGTAGGATAGCTGCAAAGGGCCTAAGCATTTTCTCCCCTGAGCACATCCTGACTCCCCAGCTGAGATCCGACCCTGGTGCCAGCAGCTGCCCGATGGCTTTTTTTGCTCTTGATTGCCTACAGTGGAATGAGCGAATGGTCCCTTGTGCTGGCCATTTGCTTTCACATCTCTGCACATTTTCCACAAACTTCCCCTGCCCACACTTCCCGTGCGCTCCATGACTCACGCGCCTCCCTTGACAAAGATGGTGCTGTTTGTCTTTTGACTTAACAAAAATCTGTGCTGTGCAGGAAGTCACGGAGAATTACAACAAATACATCAGAAAGTGGATGCAAATCACATTTCCAAACTGTGCTTATGCTAAAAAATACCCTAGTATCCAATTTTAAAATGAAACCATATATTAGCTTTGGGTGTACAAAATAGGAGACATCTTAGAAAGTACTAATTTCAATGTTTTTGCTATCCAATTTGACAAAAACCTCTATTTGCATCTACATTTTAAAATATTCCCACTCTGGAACTTTTTTATGCTTTGCTTCATACCTGTGGGGGATATTTAGGGCTGTTATGGAAGCATTATTGAAAATGAAAACATAACTTTGTAAGAATCAAGATACCTTAGCCTTCAAAATTTACATGTGTTACTGGAAATTTCTAACTCAGTGCCACCTGAAATGCTTGTTTGCTATCTCAGCAAATGGGGAGTTAGTCGTACCTATTACCAGAACAATGCCTACACATGGAGATTTGCCTATCGAAAATCACTGGAGGGCATGGAACAAATGAGGAAGGATGTTAGGACTAATTGAAATGAACTGCCACACTACAGTTTTATTTCCCAGCCTGAGAGAGGCTGGAGAAACGGACTTAAAAAAAATGTGCAACGCAAAGAAGAGCAGTTTATTCTTGCATATCGACAACAATCAACTCTGTGCTCTTCCAACAAGTAGTGTTGTTGAGTGGGGACAGTGCCAGTCACTCTGACCCAAACGTGTAGTTTTTGGAGGGTAAAGCCAGCAACTTGGGTTCCTCTGAAAAAGGAGCAGAAGCTGATGGAGCTTGTTCGGGTACAGTGCTGGCTGCCAGGTCCTGGGCTGGTCCTTGCGTGAACAACTCCGGGGCCAATCCCTTGCTGTGCACAGCACATCGTAGTCAAATCCTACACTGGACTCCGGACCTGACTGTAGGTCACCTTGCTGGGATGGTGGGACCTGTTGCCAGCAGCAGCCCTGCCCTGTCTGAGTGCTGTGGGATGGTGCCCGGGGGGGTGAGGGCACTGCCCTGCGCTGGGACCTCCTCAGGTCCCCACTCATCCCCCCATGCCCCAGCACCTTTATATGATTCACATCCAGAGCTTCAGCTTCCTCATCCTAACAAAGGAGGGCTGTTGAGAAGTTGAGCAGTTGGGGTTTTTGTTTTGGTATGGTTTGTTTGTTTTTTTTTTTACTTGAGGAGTCAACATCAGTGAGATTTGAACTGAGGGTGCTCTTCAACCTACTTATCACCAGTGCCCCAGGATCATTAAAGAACAACACTCCGAAAATTAAATGTCAGCTTTTGTATTGACAGATGAATTGGTACATACTATATCCTGGTGCCAAGTAAAAGTGGGGGTATAGAGAAGACAGAGCCAGACTCTCCTTGGAAGTGCACAATGAAAGGACAAGAGGCAATGGACACAAGCTGCAATGAGGACATCCCCACTGGAAATAAGAAACCTCTTTATGAAGAGGCACAGCACTGGGTGCCCAGGATCTCCTTCCTGACTATTTTCAAAACGCAGCTGGATGGTGCTGAGCAACCTGCCCTAACCTGGCAGGCAGCCCTGATTGGAGCAGGAGATGAGACCTCCATGGCCACATCCAGCCTGATGGACCCTAGGACACCCAGGAGAGGACGTGTTCCTTCAACCCTCTCTGAGTTCATCCTATGAGTGAAGGGTGCTCACCTCTTACAGGCTCAAGATCACAGTAGTCATGACATGAAAAAATAATGCGGGTTTATAAAACCCGCAAATCAGGCAGTGATGGTGTGCATGTTTCTTGTCTGATACCTCAGCATCTTTTCATCTTTCCCTCCCCAAATGGCGTGTCAGGAGCTAACACTGCCTTCATCCAGACAGCAAGGTGCTGGGGTTGCTGTGGCAGTGATTTAAAGCTGCAGCTGTTCCTTTCTGCTGCTGTTGATCTGCTCATGCCTAAGTTGCATGGTTTCCAGCCGTACTTGCTGTTCCACAACAGCCTTTAGTGCTCTTCTGGGGATGGTGCTGGGTGGGATAATGGGTAACAAGCTCAGCCTCCCAACACAATTTTCAATATTCTTGAAGTTCAGTGGAGATTTGTTTCTATATATTCCTCTTTCCCCACTCGAGTCCTTCTTCCTCCCACCTAGCCGGTTCCTAATCACCTTGGCATCATCAGGGCATGTGTGTCCAGTCACTTCCAAAGGCATCGAGGGACAGATGCTAGCCCTGCAGCGGTCCTGTCCTGGTAGGAATGCAGGGCTAACGTGTACGACCATCTGAGCTCACCACGTTGGAATTTAACCACCATGCCTTCCTGTTCTCTGGTGTTGTGTCAGCTTAGGATGAAAGCAGAAATTGAAGCTGTAACTGCAGTGCCTTTGGTGTGAATGTGCAGCCTTAATTAAAATCTCCATCAAATCGCAGACCTGCCTGTGCTCAGACTATTACAATATTATCCATTCCCTATGCTTCTGCTACAGTTCCTTACGGTATTTCAGTTTTCTCATTAAATCCAGACCAAATACCCCATTTTTTCACATAAATTTTAACAGGTTAGAGGTCTGGTAGTTTCCTCGCAGGCAACTTGTTTGACATGTCCGTCTTACTTTCCAATTTTAAAATCCGATTTACTCTAGTATCTTAGAGCTTGTTATTATTTTCATTTTAATGCAAAGAAACTGAATGGAGCTTAAAGGATGTATATATTTTTACTCCGCAGGAACAGACCGTATAATGATTTGCCTGTCTTGATCAGTACTAAATACAGCTTGAGTTTTCTACTGCTCTGCCCCTTCTATGGCAATACCAAAGTCAGTTACTTTAAATTCAAAGATGTGCTGAAGGTCACAAACATAGTGTGTTTTTCCACAGTCCCCTATGGCAAGGTATATTATAGAGGCAGAAAAAACCTCTCCATGCACCAATTTGCATTCTCCAGGGAGTACTGCTTGCAACACTGTAGAATAGAAGCATAGAATCATTAAGGTTGGAAAAGACCTCTAAGATCATCAAGTCCAACCGTTAACCCAACACCACCACCCACTAAACCATGTCCCTAAGCGCCTCATCTACTCGTCTTTTAAATACCTCCAGGGATGGGGACTCAACCACTTCCTCGGGCAGCCTGTTCCAATGCTTGACAACCCTTTCGGTGAAGAAATTTTTCCTAATATCCCTAAGTCCTGGTGGAATTACTCTCTTGCCCATGTTGTGTTAGAAGAGGGAAGGTTTAGGTTTGGTGAGTTTTACAGGGTATACAGACTTTTATAGAGAAAGTCCACCATGTAATAACCCATGCTATGGTAAGTGTGGTTGGTCTCTCATCACATACCTTGTGAGGATGCTTCTAGGAGAACAGTTTGATTGTGGTGAAAGCTATGGTGAGAAAGGCTGCAGAGACACCAAGAAGGGGATTTTCAGGTGCAAGGAGAAAAATCAAACGTGAAATAAGAAGAGATGTGGCATTAGTGATATTAAGAAGAATAGAAGATAGATGTTTTGTAAGCCAACAATATCTGTATGTAAGATAAGGACTGACTTGTATCAGCCGTTTACACAATTCAAATTGGTACTTACCCCCAGTTCCCTCAGCCGCTCCTCAGAAGACTTGTTCTCCAGACCCCTCACCAGCCTCGTTGCCCTTCTCGGGACACGCTCCAGCACCTCAATGTCCTTCTTGTAGTGAGGGGCCCAAAACTGAACACAGTATTCGAGGTGCGGCCTTACCAGTGCCGAGTACAGGGGCACGATCACTTCCCTGCTCCTGCTGGCCACACTATTTCTGATACTGTGTAGACCTTTGGTCCACCCTTGAATCAGGATGAAGGAGGGTTTTTTTTTTTCCTCTAGACAGTTACTTCAGAACAGAGTACTGTCCTGAGCACACACATTAAACTTGTATGCAGGATGGGTGGGATCAGGCTGTGTTCATCCTTACTCATCTGGACACACTTGTAGGTGTAACTTAGGGCCACTGGGCACTGTGAAACATCAGATTGCAAAGGATTGGTTATGAAGTCAAATCCCGTGTATACGTCTTCTTCCATTTGATCCAAACAATAAAGTCAGGATCAACGTTTTGTTTGTTAGCAAGATCCCCTAAAGGTTTGTACCCCAGTTCAGTTCATTATCTAGCAAAGAGAAAAACTTGTTAAATTAAACGGAGCTATTAAGGCGCTAAGAGTCATTGTCAAACAGAAAGTTTATGCTCATGATTGCTTGACTGGTTGTGGAAGCTGTAGTGCATTTTAAAAAAACCACCTGTCACATCCATGCAAAATCCAGAAATTCTGAATGAAAACTGGATGTTTGCTGGGTTCTCCTGCTCAGACCCTGGGGAAAGTCCTTTACGTGCTGATTGTCTGGAAATACTGAGAATTTACAGCTCTTTCTGGAGTTAACGGCCACGGCAGTTCCCCAGCACCTAACTATTCCTGTTGCTGATTTTCCCTGAACTCACTCTAAAAAAACGTTTTTACATTCTTTTATTACTGGATGCTCTAGTCACTACAAATACCACCTTGAAGGGACAATCTTCTAAGCTGTTTTGCTCCTACAAATGGGAAGGAACAGAGAAAGAAGTTACTACTGCCCTGTCACTGTTGCGGCAGTAGTCCTACACACTACGTGCAGGATTTCTACTGGTGAATTTGCTGGCACTTTTGCGGGAGAAGGGGTTAACTCAGGAGGTGGCTCAGCCCAGTCCAAGGTGGTCACAGCACTCTTTGGTTTGTGTCTGGAATTGCTGAGAGTTTTTGTTTGACAGTGTCTGTTCCCCACCGCCCTCTTTTCTGAAGCCTTTTGACCTTTGGTTATGTTGTAATTCAGTGGATTGCAGCTAATTAATTATAAATGACCTAGTTACTTAATTATAAATGAACTAGTACACAGATCAGATGAAGCTTAACTGTGGCAAAGTCATAGCTTAGAGCTTCACGCAGCTGCGCCTGGAATGCCGCCACCATCCTGGCTAACTCTCGCTTGCAATTAGCTCAGGGCTGTCCACACTTCACTGCAATCTCTAGTACAGATACACCTTCTAGCAGAAAGGACTTAATTTTAGACAAGAGAGAAAGCAGACAAGAAAGAACAAAGTCTATATAAAAGCTTACTAAAGAGCGTATGTTGTATGTGCTGATTCGCTCCAGTGCTGAATATGAACGGTGGGGTTTTAGTTAGCGCTCAGTGTTAATCCAACGCCATTCCTACCAAATCAATAGCTGGCTCAAAGGGCAAAATTTTGGTCAGTGTTGAGCGTGTTTGGAAATCCCGCAAAAACGGATGGAGTCTGTAGAAATCTGAAGGGGCAGTGCAGGGAGATGAAAAGCATGGACCCCACGAGAAAAATAGTATTGCAGGTCTAACACATCCTGAGACTGAGTTCAGAATAAATAAAACAGTGAGGAAAAAGGAGCTGCAGGAAAAATTTAAATCGGTGCTGAGCATTTCTCTGTGAAAGATCTTTGCTTGGAAAAAAACCAGTGATAAAGATCATATTACCATTTTTCCCATATTCATATAAATGCTAAGTAGAATTCCCCTGGAGTACATTATTCAGATTAGCGCTTCTCACTGCAAGGGGACACAATGTTAATTCAGTCTCTGTTCTGTCTTTATAATAAATTGCTAAGCCACCATCAGACAAAAACAGCTTTGTTTTGGAAAATGACAGTTTTTAGAGCAGTTGTCTCACATAACTTTAATGCTTATTTTTTAAATAGCTCTGTGTTTAAGTGCCACTTATTATGAAGGCAATTGTACTGCTTAAATATTTTTTGTGAATCAGAAATATTTGCTTTAATTTTATTCAGGACAAGTGGATGTGCTTAGTGCAGCGTAATGAAGAAAAGTGTCACACCTATATGAGGTCATGTATCTTCCTCCACTTAGGAGCCTTCATGATTCTTGAAAAGACACGATAGTTTCCAAAGAGTCTTCTTTTCTGGGGATAAATAATGCACAATTTCCGTTAGAACTAACCAAACACTATTAAAATTACTTTGGTTATGTTTCTTTAGTCTCATTCCTATGATTATAACTTTTTCGGTGCTTTCATACATGCAAACGGGGCTTTGTTTCCCCTGCTGTTTAAGGCACAGCTGATAGTAAGAGCCATATTCTCATCTAACAGGGGTGTTCGGCATGACCGCCGTCATTCGCCTCTCTCCACTCACTGGTCACTTGCTGCCAGGTTTTGGTCAGAAATGTCATACGGTGGCTGTTCCTGGCAGTGATGGGTTACAGACACCCACCAGTCCACGTTCAGTGATTCTGCCAGGGATTTATGCCAGGTGGGGAAAGAGGGGAAGTGGGATGCTAACGTTGGGAATATCATCTGCGGGCTGGCCAGGCCAGATGCATGGCGAAAGGAACAGTTTTGATGCCAGTTTTTGGTGCTTGATCCCAGTGGGGAGGTTTAATCATTTAAAAATACGTTCAGGATGTAGCCTGCACTTACCTTATCTTTTGTTTGCCAGCAGCTCTCAATTTGAATGGCTCTATTTGCAATTAAGACTTGCCCTGCCTCTCAGGTACTCATGCCTAGATGTCTGGATTGAAGGGATCGGATAATGCATAGGTTGTGGGCTAGACATTTTGTAGAGCGGTCATTTTCCCAGTTAACATATCCTTTTATTTGAACTCTTTATTTGAATGATTTTGATCAGGTGCAATAGCTCCAATCTTAGAAATGAGAGCTCCGCTGCTGAACAGGATGAAAGCAGATCTGTTACTGAGCAAATGTCCTGAGAAATCCTCGGAAACCCAATAAAACCTAATGCATCTGCGTGGTGGTATTGGCTTCTGCACATGTCTCCACACCAGTCCCTGAGGGCAAACTTTACTAATTAGAATTTGAATTAGACTTTTTCATTAGAACTTGTTTTTTTGTGCTTTTGCAGTGTATTTCTTCATAAAGTATTCCCCAAACATGGAGAATGACAAAGAATTTAATAGATGTTAATAGATGGCATCAGCATGTTATGGGTGTGATCAGTGTATGGTATTTTAAGCACACTAGAAGGTATTGCAGATTACTATAAATCACTATTAGAAGTCACCTGCTTTATTCTTTTACATTATGCAGTGATTGGCTACCGTTTATTACAATATTTATTAAATATCCTTACCCTTGTAAGCTGCTGTAAATGGGCTTATAATATTAGGTAACTAAAATGCAAAATTAAAGTGATTTGCGTACACTTGTTCCTGTTACATCTTGTTATCTTCTTTTCATACTTTACTTCTGTCAAGATCATTTTAAGTTCTCACTCTGCATTTACTCAGTTGTAGTTCCTCCCATTTTCATGTCACCTGAAAACTCAATCAGCTAATGCTTTTTCTATCATACAGATTATTAGTGAAAATATTAAATAATGTCAGGCACTGTGCAGTCAAAATTACTTCAATTATAGATATTAAGTGCTTTTAATAAAATATTGATAATTCAAAGCAGCACTTTTCTGGGTGTTACATCAGTTAATCTGTAGTTTAGGATACTGTTATCAGAAATTTTCAACCATGGTGTATGAAGAGATCTGTCAGTGTAAAACTCTCGCTGTGCTCAGTGTGCAAGGAGCAGGTGAAGTGCTTGTGCAAAGGGCTGAGTGCTGAGTGTCTCTAGCCCCGTCATGCCCCGTGCGTGTGAGCATTACTGTGGCTCCATCGCCTGCACCAGGGCGCAATGTAATTAGGGACTCATTATGGAGCAGTTCGGGGAAGGAGCTGAGGATGGCAGATTGATGCAATCCCACCCAGATCCTCAGATGTAGACGACTTGCAAAGCTGCCACGCAGCAACTTCAGCTGCCACGTTGCCCCGCAGGAAAGGGCAGATAAGGTAGTAGCCCAGATCTGGGGCAGTGGTTAATGCTTTCAGAGCAGCCTTGATGTCCGCCTGGACAGCTCAGCAGGTCCCAGGGAAGACAGGCTGGAGGAGAAGGGCACAGCCACAATCACAAAGGGAAAACTGCTTACAAATACAGTTCATTCCCCTGCCCTCTTGGATGTAACCCCCATTGAAGTTTGACCAAGGAAGGAATTGTGGGTTAGGAATGATTTGGAATCACTTATGATTAATTTACAGCTTATCTTTAGTAAGTGTATTTTCACATGTATGTACACATATCTATGGCATACGCATACAATTTTTTTTCCTCCCCTTTTTCAATGGTTTCCGATTCTCTTACATTCAGAATTTCCTGAACTGAAATTCTTGTCTCTGGTTTGTTCTGTACCCTTCACATGATGAATTATGCCATTTTCAGAGTGCAATTCATGAAATACAAACTGTTCAGCAAAGCAGTAAAACAATTTTTTCTCTGCAAACATTTGCTGCTGGAATTTAAGCAAAAATCCTTTGGGTTCCACTGTGCTGAGAGACTTAATATCCCGTCACACTTTTTCTTATATTTAAAAATTAATGACTTTTATTTGCAGTCAGTCTTGCATCAGAACATTCTTGATTGCAATTAATTCCTTGTAGCCTCTCTCAGTGATGCTCCTTGCCCTTATTTCTGATGATGATCCAATTCCCAGACTCCACTGAGACTTCAAGTAATCGAGAATGAGGAGGTTCTTTCATTTTTTACAAGCTGATTTATTCACTCCTGCTAAGCATTTGTTCCCCTTGGTATCTCCCGTTCTCTGATATATATATATACACACATATATAAAAATATAGATCTATCTATCTATATATACAGGCATATATATATATGCTGTTAATTAAACGTTGCAATACAGGATGACCTTCACAACAAGCTGTTTGATTACTGGGATTCATTCCATTAGGCTAAAATGAATCAAGACCGAGGAAAAAGGTACATACTTCACTTTGGATAGTGTTATTTCGGCAGCTTCTTTGGAAAGTCTGTTTGTTGTCCCCGCCAATGCTGGCTTCAAAGTAACAGAAGGAAAGGACATATCAATAAGGCAAGAAAATAAAAGTCATTTGGTCAAACTGTAAAGACATCTAGTGTTGGGCAAAGTAAATGATATGTCTTGCCTTGACTGAAGCCTAGTCATGCTGTGTAAATTATAATTTCCCAACTCCCTTAATTTATTTCCAGTTTTAGCCCACTGAGCTAGATTTCCCACTGCCTTTTCTGATGTGGCAGACTTAAACACTGTTGTTCAAACTCAGGAGCGTCCTACTGTGCCCTTACTGCAATAACTGCGCGAGATGCAAAGCTACTGACCCAAAATGGTTTTTTAAACATGCTTTATACCAGTGGGTAACTGCACTTAAGAAGATATGCCAGCATGTGCCTAATTTAAACAATGCATATCATTCATATAAATATAGCAAATGTTTAACTACCTTCATTAATAGGTTCCTTAGTAAAGAGGCAGTTAGAGGTTTTGTAGCAATGCAAGAACCAGGAGGTTGAAAGGCTGCTTGCAAAAAATAGATAAGCCTTGGACCTCATGGCCAGTAATACTGAGGGAGAAACAAGTATTTCTTTGTACAGCATGAGGAAAAGCTGTGTTTTACTGCAGGATTTAAGATGATAATTAGCAGACAATAATTTTAAAAGAAAATATGCTACCTAGAGTCAAAATCACATGCTGAATGAAAGGCCATAAAGACACTACCTTGAAAAGCCAAAGAACAGCAGCATGAATACAGAGGAGGAATGTGTCTGCACCTTCTTTAGCCAGGACTAAGCAAACTGTAGGGAATAAAACAAACCCAGCTTCCTGGAACCAAGCTCCAGGCTGTCTACATTTCCTTGAATTATGAATCAGATTCCCAGATGCAATCTGGTGCAATGCCAGTGCAACCAGTGGTGCCACAAATGGGGTCTCCCATGTGTATGCATGTGTATAAGGTCAGCCAGTTAGAAACTCCTTGAGGAATATCCTTCCCGTAATAACAAACCAACAAAATGTTCTGCAGAAATAGGAGGATACCAGCAGAATTTCAGGGCAAACTGTACCGTACCTCTGTTTTTACCAACTTGACCTCTCCTTCAGAAACCTGTGAGGTGGGTTGCATCAGGAGACTGGAAATCCTAAGGACCAAGTCTCCTCAGGATTGTGAGGTCCCTCTTGTAAGGTTACCAGCTCTAGAGCAGTCCTGGTGATGCAGGTGCTCAGGAGACAGGGTACCCCGCATTGCCCAGCTGCCAGCCCGCTGCTCTGTTCGGGGTGTCAGGCTCGCCAGGGCTGCAGGCTTCTCCCACCAGCTCCTCCAGTCCGCACACAAGTTTGACCTCTCATCATCAGCCACAGGTTTCTTGTTTTACTCTGCAATTATCTGCACTTGGAGGAGCTCATTCAATGCCAGCACTGGTATTTCCCAAATTCATTTATTCTATTTTGGCAGGAAATTCTAGAAGCTCATTCTGATTTCCTTTGTGAAAATTTAATTTTTCAGCTTTCTCTCTCATTCTGTAGGTTTCTTTACAGTGCGTTTGGTCTGAAAATGAGCTGCAGTTCCTTGTGCCACTGAACTGAAGCCACTTGCAACCCATGGTTTGCCTTCACTTGCCTGGGGTCCTTCCAGTTATGTTGATGCTACACCAGCAGAGGTGAACTGGGACTGACAAGATATCCCACGTCTTTGCCCTGTGTACTATGGTCCCTTCTAACATTTGTGCTGCATCAAGCCACCTGCGGGGCACAGCCCTTTCTTTCGGGGGGAGGCTGTGGACAGACCAGTGCAGGACAGGGGATGGGAGGTCAGGCAGACATGGGTTGGGCTGCCAGCCTCGTTGAGACCATTTTGAGGGACTGGGGATGAAGCCAGTGCCACTTGTCACATCCATAACAATGGGAGGGACAGGGTTCAAGGTAGTTTTACTGTCTTCCTGTCCAGTCAGTTAGCCAACATGCATGAAATATCCTCATGTACACCAACTCTGTCAATATTTTTTTAGAGTGTGCTGAGGAAGGATGAGTACCAAACCCACAAACACATAAATATAAATGTATAGAGTGTAATCAGCACAAACTTCAGGAAAAGTGCGGTGTTTATCTTTTTTTCTGCTTTCAAGACCAGAATTTTAAAGGACTAATTTGGCTAATAAACTTGTAAAGAAATTGGATATGCTGGAAAACTACTTTCAAAAGGTTAATCTTTAAAGAACTGGTTTTGGTTCTGTGAACACTGGTGGGAACATAAAATAGGAGAAGTTAGTCACATCACCACCATTTTCTAACTCACCATTTCCTTGGCAATCTTTAAGTTTATCTCCAGTTCATAAAGTGATTTGAAACATCCCTGTTACCTTCATGAAGATGTTTGTAGCTTTCTGAAACTACCTGACCACAAGCTCTTCGAAAATAAGCACAAGCATTTTTGTAGTTAAATTATTCTGACCTGCACTAAAATGCCTAAAATACGACTGCAGCCTATCCTGGTAAGCAGTTATGTTCCAATCTGCATTGCTGCCTAGGCTTCAGCATCTCGTGAACACTTGAGGGAGAGAAATAGAGAGACGCTATCAATTACTGGTTTAAGAATCATGGTTCTTCAGATTTTGGAATACCCTGGATCTCTTAAAAGGCTGTTGATACCAGAGACGTATGTCTAAACTTTGCTGTTGTGTGCCCCCTGATGCTCAAAAATTCAAGGCAAATCTTAGCATCCTCTCCCTTCAAACACTGCTTTTTGAAATGAGTTTTCTGAAGGATATGATTTCTGTAATGGTTTGCTGCCTAGCCTGGCCCTGCAAGAATAGTTCTTTCTGGGGGAGCAGAGACAGGCTTCGCTATCAATGGATTTGGAACAGCACGGGTCATTTCATTTTACTTTTTTTTACCTTTCTAGCAGTATAACAAGAAGATTGAAAACCCCAACTGAACATTTCTTTAAATACTGCCATTTTCAGGGAGCTTTTGGGTTTCACTTTTGTTTTACCTGGGTGATAAAACACTGGCACATGCACAAAACATAAATACAAAAGGGTGGCCAGTACTTGTTCTGAATAGCGATGGTCAGAAAATTCTTTTGCAAGATATTTACAAATGCAAAATCTATATGAAAAAAGAAAAAAGCTGTACATGATACCTTCTTGATACGTTAGAAGAGTTATTTCTTGTTTAATAAACACAGTCTCTTCCAGAGGAAAACAAATATATCTGTAACTGTCTTCTGGCATGGACTACAAATAAACTCCCTTGTCCCTTGTTACTGTCAGCTGCCATATATCCTCTCCTTCTTTATGTGGAATTTTTTTTTTTTCAGGCATAAGAAATAGCACTTTAGGGACACTCGGTTTTAAAATCTTAATTCTGATTTATGATGTGTTGTACCAACCTGATGCTGGAACAGCTACCCAGGAGTTCGCAGACAGACTTATTAGTTCCTTGGCTGCAGGTAAGTAAATGATTAGTAATAGCTGGCATGAAAGGCCAGAGTCCAGCAGTTCTGATAATGGCTTCAGAGAGGTGCTTTAGCAGTAACGGTCTTGAAAGCAGGAGTTGAAACCCCAAGAGGGGATGGGTAAGCCAAGTAGGAAACATCCAATTTCCCTTGGTGTTGCAAAAGTTTTCTAATGCCTGTGCTCTTAGTCCATCGGGCTGGCAATGTGATGCACAGAGCATGCTGCTGTGGTGCCCTTAACAGGACCCTCAGATGGAGTGTAAGCATCAGATGGAGCGTGACTTCACCCTCTGAACGCTGTCGTTGGGGGAAAGCTCCTCTGCAGCCCTTAACTGTCTGGTGAACGGAGTGGTCGGTGCCTATTACTGAGTCCACTAAGTGACAAAGCAGCCTGCAAGAAAATCATGTTTTTAAGTCCCCTGAAAAGCCAGTGAAATGGTGGTAATCAAAAATAGGAAGCACAGGCTCCTGGCTCAGCAATGCAGACTACCCATTTCTACATCTGCAGCATGGCGTTAGGAACATGGGAATGGAGTTGCAGGAGGCCAGAGGTGTAAGGAATTCAGAGTAGTTGCTTGTCCTTGCAGCTGATGGAGAAATTTCTCTCTGGTGTAAACTGGCAAGGGGGAAGATGCAGACCACAGGTCTGTGAGTGAGTACAAAACAAGCAGCTGGAGGAGATCCTTGCAGGGCAAAAGCATCTGGAGAATAGTGCTGGAGCAATTTGTAGTATAGCTCTGCCCAAATGTCCCTCTCCATGCTGTGCTTTCCTCTCAGTCAGTGTACCAACAAGTTCATGGTCCTTCTGTGCACGGGCTAGTATTGGCTGCGGAGAATGAGAAGGTCAGACTTGTAGTATATTTTTTAGGGAGCATGCACCTGCAGCTGGGTTTGACCTTAGCAGGATAAGACAGCTTAATAAGACTTTTCCTAACTTTAATACATGCTGGAAAATACAGTTGACCTTGTGGGTGCCACTGAATAGGCTTACTACGTCTTGAAGCTAACTTTCTGGTACATTTAAATATGGAAAAGCCAAGACTGAGACAGCTTCATTGCAAGGCTGGCTATATTTAATCCTAAAGCCTCAGGAAAATGTCAAAGATGGCATTGCAGTAGGAAATCCTATTTTTCTTAAGAACTGTATGTGGCCTAAGCAGACACATTGTTTTCTTCTGGAACACCAGATGCTGCGGAAAATGTCATTTTAGAAGGTAGACCTTGCAGTCTGATAATACAGCATTTATATAGATTCATAAGCCTGTAAATGGATCATTATTTGCACAAAAATCCATACCATCTTCTTGGCTTAATATAGTAGTGAAAGAAATATTTCCAAGATTTCACCGGAGGAACAGATTGGAGATCATGACAAAGAATGAGCATGTAGTGTAATTTATAGCTTGCCTGAATTAGACTTCTCATGTCTGATCTGCAGTTAAAACTGGATATAGTAGGCTTAAGTTGGCTTCCTCAGCTAATGAAGAACTTATATCAGGATAGTGGCTGTTCATTTAGCCTGGCTGTGTTCTGCGATCCGGTCTCTGCAGCTGTTTCCTGATCTTGTTGATGTGTTTAAAGAATACACATTTGGTACTCCACGCTTCTGGAGGTGGCATATCTTCACACTTCCTGCGAAGACTTAGCACTATACTTTACAGAGTAGTAGAAACAAAAGCCCATAACATAAACAACCAAAATTCTTCGGGGAGAGGGATCCTATTTCAAAGCAGAGTCTTGAAGTTCAGCCCCACAAAAAGGCTCATGGCCAGTTCTGCTGTAGCTCAAAACTAAGATCCAAAGCATGCGTGGCAGATCATAGAATCATAGAATCATTAAGGTTGGAAAAGACCTCTGAGATCATCGAGTCCAATCGTCGACCCAACACCACCATGCCCACTAAACCATGTCCCTAAGTGCCACATCTACACGTCTTTTAAATACCTCCAGGGATGGGGACTCCACCACTTCCCTGGGCAGCCTGGTCCAATGTTTCACCACTCTTTCAGTAAAGA
>NW_008795097.1:9985-48797 GCF_000699145.1 Aptenodytes forsteri | reverse complement strand
GCTGTGGGAGACAGTGTCAAAGGCCGTACAGAAGTCCAGGTAGACCACATCCACAGATCTTGCACTACCCTAAGCTAGTTTGTCAGGGTAAATATTTACATATTTTGAAATATAAAATAGGTATTGAAACCAAACTTCTGCCATAGTAATAGACAAAAAAAATCCAACATGTAACGTTTACTTGAAAGATTTACATATGGATGTGGAAGTTTGTGTAGGAGACCAAGACACGCCCACACACTATCATAAGCAGTAATAATAAGCTATTGGATATTTGACTTGAAGGACAGACTAACACCATATATATTTATATATAACCTGTTTGTTAAATGAATGCACACTATAAAAGAGGGACCGCCATTGTCTTGCTTCTTTCCCAGATCTAATCCCCTTTTACTTCCTGGGCTATTGGAAAAGTTAAAAATAACAATAAGGGGAGGTGTAAACATTTTTCAGGCAGCTGTTTTGTTCTTATTCAAAGTGGCTGCTGCCTCTCCTTGCTGTCTGTGCCACTGAAATCATGAGGCGTCCTCACCCTCATAGTTGCTGCCAGTGGAAGATGAGGTACCCTTCGGAGATGGGTTAGATGCCATCGCTCTCAAATGGAAGGTTGAAGCCTATCAACCCCCAGGGAAAGGTGGTACCCCTTAGGGGTATGTCTGGATTGAGACTGAAGTGCAGCGTTGTAGAGCAGGCAGATACATCTGAGCTGCTTCAACTAGAGGGCCATGGCAGCCTCATGGTGGTTACTATAAGCTGCAAGCCTTTGAGAACCCTTGAAGGATACTTTGGTTTCTAGACAATCTTGTGCCCCGTGCCGCTAGCTATGGGTACTTGCTGCAACAGCACCTCTGGATCTGAGTGCAGTTAATGCTCGGGGTCAAGCGTGACAGGGAGACGGGACACAGGGGTGTGTGGGCAACAACAACAGGCACCAGGGAGGTGCTGAGTGAGGGGAACGGCCATGGAGCTGCAAGGAGCCAAAAAAAAAAAAAAAAAGGAAACGGCAAAATCCAGACTGGAAAGACGTGTGAGGACATATGGCATGGCAGAAATACAGTATACAACAGGAGGGTAGCGCAAGGGAAGCAAGTGGAGTGCAGAGGCAGATGGGGGACAGGAGTGTGTGTATAGAAAGCATGGAGGGGGATGTGACGAGGGCAGCAGCTTCTCCCATCTGAAGTGAAAGTTAGGGGGAAGGAGGGAGCACTGGAGCGGCACTTGCCTAGGTTTTCTCTGAAAGATGATGCCAACAGTAGATGAAAAAACAATGTTGAATTTGCAATAAAGAAAGAAGGCAATTCAGGAATCATGAGCTGAAACGACTTAAACTCACGGGATTAGTAAAGCTGCAGCACAGCTGCAGTGGTCTTGTGTACGGAAAGAAAAACTCAGCTCTGAACACAGACTGTGCCTTTGAAATGAGTGCAGCAGCTCTGAACTGAGTACAGTTCAACACCTGATAAGAAGTGTTGAAAGGATAAATAGCAGGGCAAGGTTTCATTTTCTAGAGATGTGAGGGGAAAAAAACCTCTTTCTCTAAGCAAGGATCAGATTGCTTCCACTTAGCACTAACCTTCAGATTCCCAGCGTTAAATCAGTATTCAGAATACATTGGCATCCCTCTTGTTCCTGAAAGCAGTTGTAGAAGTGGTACTTTTAAGCTTTCCAATTATAAAAATAATTTTCTGTTGTATCAGTGCAGGGAGAGGATGTGTGTAAAGAAGCTAAATTAAAGGGTTCACTAAGATGAGATATTTCACTTAAAAATTTTACCTTTCAAAGAGGCTTTTACAAAACTCTATTACCATCACACTGCTTAACTTGCTCTATTGTTGACTCATTACACTGAAAGGGGAAAGCTACTTTTCTTATTTGGGTGTATGCGGCACCTGTTTTTTCTGCACTGTTAAATCCACAGCCTTAAGGTTCCCTAGAAACCCTTAGGGCTCCTGGATGCCCACGCAACCAGGAATTAAATGTTTTCCATTTCCATCTGAAACTGATTTAAAATGGTGTCATATAAATTTACACCACAGATTAATACCATAATTACAATCTGGAAACAAAGCCGCATCTGGTAACCTAGCAAATGTCCTTGTGCTATAGCAATATAGCTTGTTCACAAGTGGCCTTCCTGCTCTCTCTTTTGTTAGGATATGGTCACGTGGACACATTGGCACAGGTCCAGGAAAAAAGACATGCGTTTATCCAGCATGAGTTTCTTTTGCTATAGCAAAAGTGTGAGACACAAGAGCACTCAGTGTGTTGCATGCAAGCCTTTATCTTCGTTCTATACATATACTTGCCCATAGAGAGAGCACTTTGTAACAATGGTGACTCCTTCAATAATTTTTTTTGTTAACCTAACTGTAACTTCCTTTAACGGAGTATTCAGAAATTATTTCCACAATTGTGCATTGTGGACCGTGCAGAAACAGTTAAGCGCAAAATGTAATGAGCACAAAGGTACAATGGAGGGAACATTTGTGCCTGTTCTCACCAGACAATATCCACACTGCACTTATGTGCATCTCTACAGGTGTCTCTCAGATGTGGAGGCTGGAATGACATCAGCCCTAACAGGTACGAGAAAATGGGAATTGCTCAGCTAAATGTGTATGTTCGCCTCCTCGTTCCTGCTTTTCCTGTGCTTTGAACACAATAAACGCTGGAGGAAGCATGGTATCCATGCTCAGGACAAAATTTCTTCATAACCACACTGTGGCTAAAGAGATTCAGTTAGCATCTGCCACTGGAGACCAAAGGTTAGCAAGAAGCATGGAGAACAAGAAGTTAATAATGCCTTGCAGTTGCCATACAAGCATTGCCTGTCCATTACAGAAGTAACAGCTGATGGGCAGCCAATGCCTTTCAGAGGCCCAAGTACTTATAAGACATAAAGTCTCAAATAACCTGGCAAAATACTGGTAACTGCTGTGGTGCTATGAAAATAAACCTACTATCTGGGGAAGGTTTGTCTGGGTGTGAAAATTACATCAAAAAAAGAAGCAAATTGAAGTGTCTGTCACGTAAGGGAATGATTTATGTCTGGGATATGATGGGAAGAAATACAGATATGGAAAACTTGTCCACCAGGATTCAGTTTGCTGGGGATCTAGTCAGCAAAAATTCTTCCAATATAAGGGAAATCTGATGAGACAAGCCAAGCATAAGATAAATTGCTATGACATCAGAGAAACAATATCATCAATGTCTGGGATTGCTGGAGTGCTCATCGTTGAAAGACTAAACATGGTACTATAGCAAGGATGTCAGAGGAAACAAAAAGAAATTCTGTGTAATTCTGGTCCAAAATAGACAGCCATGGATCTTGTTCTCCCACAACTTTAAGATTACCAGCATTGCAAATTTAATTTTTCTGACCAACAGATCCTATTTCTTACCATGCTCATTAAAGACTTTCTTCCCCTGCTTCTGTGAAGAGTGCAGGAAATTGGTTGGTGACCCTTCCACACTGCTGCTGCCGGTGCGTAGCGTTTCCATGATGCAGGCCAACATGGAGACCTGCTAGGGAAACAAGATGTTTTCACGTGAGATTTTATTTTAAAATCTGTTTTTTGAGCAAATCTGGGGTTCACAGTCTGCATCAATGAAGGGAAAAAATATCTTTTGTAAGGCTTTTAAAAAGCTTTGTCTAGTTGATAGTGCGGCAGCTATTGCTTAACAATGCAGGTCTCCAAGTCAGTACCATCAACAAGCCACAGGAATTCCCTTTGAGTAGAGTTGAGATCAGCATTTGCGTTCACGTGTTGACCCTAGTCTTCCAACTTTCTGGAAGGTAACCTACTTTTGTGGCCATGGCTCCCTGGGAAAATTAACTTCTGCTAAAATAATGAGACTTGAATTAGCTTTTCCTTAAAAATGCATCCTGATATACAGCCTTATACACAGACATAACTCTTAATAAAGCGCTTAAGCAGTTTCTTCCCTACAGGTTGGGGGAAGTGGGATAGGAGAGTCTCAGTGACTTCACTACCTTTAGCTACTTGAAGTGGCAACTCCGCTGCCACACAGAAGCTCTTAATGACTGTAGAGTTTCACGTGGTCTTATTATACAAAGATAAATTGCTTTGCTCCCATCCTAAATTGCCTGTTCTATGGAGCCTTGCCTGTAAATTAATAACAAATGTAAGAGAATCGGTAGAATTGTATTTCTGCAAGAGAAATTGATCTGTTAACATTTAAATTCTTTGCCATGGGCTCTAGTAAATCTTTTAGTTGAAGGTAAGATTAACTTCTTCCTATGGGTCCAACATCTTGGCTTGTACTGTTTTTAAAGATGCATGAAGGATAGATATCCTTGCCTTTCAGCTTTTTGATCAGATCACTTTCAATTGGCCAGATGCTATCATGGCTATAAATTTCAAAGCTAAAAATAGACTTGACTTTTTTTCCCCTTATCCCTTAATTCTCTCAAATAGATAATGATTCAGTGCTACCTTGTGACCTTTCAAGTCTAGCTCACTGCATTTTAAGTGAACATAGTGATTTGGAGAGCAGAAGTCTTATACTTCAAGGTTTTTAAAAAAGGAGTTAGAACTTCCTATCTTCTATTTAAAGCTAGGTAAGAGCAAGGTGACTTTATTCCTTTACTGCAGGACATACATGTGCCAACTCTGGAGACTAAAAGCCTGATTCTAGTTTTTCACTTCAAATAATTCTATCACAAAATCTTTACTTTTTACAAGACTGCTTCATAATATGTAAAGCCATTAAAACATTAGATCCTGCTTTCACTTGTACTACCATAAATCTTGAGTAATCGATTAAGGAAAACTGACACCAGATTTGTGCCATCATAGAAAAGAGCAAAGAACGATCATCAGCTCTTATCTATATGACTGCAATATTAATTGCTACAAAGGGACTTTGTTAGCATCTTGGTTTGAAACAAATGTTATGGCAGGGGTGGCTTTTTTGAAAGAATAAACTGTAGCAGAATATTTCTGTTTACATGTTTAAGATTAAATCCAATAGCACAGCATAGAAACTTGAAAGATCAAGCAAGACACATTAATTCATCAGGAGTTCAATCTTTGTGGAGGATGCCCCTCAACACCAGGTTTTCTGCCAGTTTCTCTAGCATGTCCTTGTGGGGTAATTCCCAAAACATCTTGGCAGCCTCAGACAGCTGGTATTCCACACCACTGACACGATGCAGTTATCCAGAAGGTGCTTTTAGGAAGCTAGGGAATTCAAGACTGTAACTCTGTTTCGCTGTTTTGTTTTCCCTTTATGTGCAAGAAGGAAAAATGTGGTTCTGGTCAAAGGCTCAGCATAAATGCTACGCTAGATGAAATGGAAGCACATGCAAGTTTTGCACTGATGGAAAGAATCACGCTCTGAATTCGCTTCTTGGCAGTGCAAAGGGTATCACAATAGCAGTGTAAGCGTGATGCAATTCGTGACTGCTTTGACTGTGGTCTGAATCGTTTCAGTCAGGGATGTCAACAAGGAAAGGAGCGTGCTGGGTGTATTTTGCTGATTGTTTTATGTGTGCGCACTCTTTCTGGTGATACTGGTTGTGCAAAAGTAGAGTTTGAGCCTTCTCTTTAATTAACTCTAGCACTGATATCACTGCCCCAAGGTCTATCTGCAGTGTCTAGGCTGGGCAGGACATCCGAAATGGCAAAACTCTTGATTGCAGCGTGGGTTGCCCGTTGCTTTCCTACTTTCCCTGGACTTTGAATTAACCCACTGTTAATAGAAGGGCAACTCTGTTCCTATGACTTCACAGGAGTTTTATGAGGGCATGTTGACTCCTTATAAAGCATTGGATACACTTACGATAAATACTATGAGGAGACCAAGAGGAAATTATTCATCTGAAGATCAGACACTGAGTATGAACGAAATACTGACATTAAACTGAGCACTGAATAAAGCTGGGGTCTGGGCGTGGGGAGAGACGTAGAGGGAATGAGTTTGTGAGAGAAGGCGGCTATGGCAGCGAGGATGCACACAAAGGAACTGCACTGAACTCAGTGCATTGAACTCTGATCTTACCTTACTTCTGTGACAGGGTTGTGCTGTTTAAAATGTCTCTTCCCCCACTCATGCCCATAAACCAAGGAAGAATAAAACCAAAGAAAACATAAAAACTCCTTTCTATCACACGGGATGCTTGATGTTTTCAGGATATGCCACCAACAGGTGTTGGATTGGAAAAAACAGCTTGAACAGATGATTTGTACACCATTTGTTACATCTGGCAAATGTACGAGCAGTTAGTAATGGTCTTCTGAGGGAGCTGTCAGTCATTCCCAGCAGGCAGCACTGCTAATCTCCATAATTACACAAGCCATCATGATGTAACGCACACTCAAATAATTTTGCGTCTTCTGTTTTCTGTATCGTCCACCTCCTTTGCCTTTAAACCCTTTATGGCAAGGAGCATCTCAGTGTTGTATTTTGCTACAGCACATGCATGCTTCTCTCTTTGTTTTTGATGGTTAATGAATCGACTTTGCTTTTTAAATGGTGAAAATTGTAACTAAAGCATGACACAAAACAAGAAGAGTGTCTGGAAATTCTAGGTCAGTTCACTGACATGCACAATTCGGAGAAATCAGTGAAGTCTTCCCAGCATTGGTTTGGTTTAGTTGAATATCAGTTGATACAGTAAATGTAGTCCTGCTAAAACTGTTGTGATCTCCATTTCTTAGCAAAACTTGAAAAGCACCTCTTTCTGAATACACGCTAATCTCAGTGAATTCATAATGTTTTGTGTAAGGTTGAAACCACCTCAAAATAACGTCTGAGCAACTCAGAAATGAACAGTCTTGGCAACACCTGTAGAGATCATCAGTAACCTTTCCCTTTTAAATATGAAACAGTCTGTCTCCTTTACCACATCACACTGAAAGTCTGTTACAAAACAAGATCATGAGCCCGCATTGCAAAACTGTTCTCAGAAGAAGAGTTCAGTAAATGCCAAATTCATAAGCAAACCTAAAAAAATAAACAAAGGAGCCAAATTCTGTTACTGTCCCTGGTGGGACCTGGGGCTGTATATATCCATTTGATTTTGGCCCTAAAATTGAATTACCAGCTTCTTTGGTGTATTGTTTGCTGATTAGTGTATTGCAGTTGTGGGAAAACACAGTCACTATAATGTGCGCACTGGATGATAATAACTCGTTTGCGCAACAGCTGCATTTGTCTTAGTTGCCTGCCTTGTGCTGCATGAGAGTTATAGTCAATGATGTAACTGCTACAGTATGGAAAAATACAGTTATGAGAGCCACTTCTAACAGGTTGGATATAGCTGTGTCCCATTTACTGAGGAATGCAATCAAGCAAAGAATCCAAGAAACCAAACCAGAAATGCTTGAAATATCACGTGCGTCTTTTCAGAGCTCTGTGTTTCATATGTCAGTGCCATTTTCCCTGAAGTGACGTACCTCGTTCTCAACTTGGCCCAAAGGAATTTAGGAGATCCCCAGTCAAAGTGAAAAAGTAGGAGCTTCTTGTTGTGGTTTAACCTCAGCTGGCAACTGAGCACCACACAGCCACTAGCTCACTCTCCCCAGCCCTGGTGAGATGGGGGAGAGAATCAGAAGAGTGAAAGTGGGAAAACTCATGCGTTGAGATAAAAACAGTTTAATAATTGAAATTAAATAAAGTAAGATAGTAATAACAATAATAGAATATACAAAGCAAGTGATGCACGATGAAATTGCCCCCCACCTGCTGACTGATGCCCAGCCAGTCCTCGAGCAGCGGCCCCCCCGGCCAGCTTTCCCCAGTTTCTGTACTGAGCATGACGTCACATGGTATGGAATGTCCCTTTGGCCAGTTGGGGTCAGCTGTCCTGGCTGTGCCCCCTCCCAGCTTCTTGTGCACCTCCAGCCTTCTCAGTCGGTAGAGCATGGGAAGCTGAAAAGTCCTTGACTAGTGTAAGCACTGCTTAGCAACAACTAAAACATCAGTGTGTTATCAACATTATTCTCATCCCAAATCCAAAACACAGCACTGTACCAGCTACTAGGGAGAAAATTAACTCTATCCCAGCCAAAACCAGGACACTTCTTCAGAGGCAGGCATAAATAGTTCATTCTCCCGGCTGACTCCTTTCCATCTTACCAGTATCGCAGGGTGCTGTCAAAGATCACTGTTGCTTTGAGAATTAGTCCATAGGCAATGTGTAGAGAAAACGGTATCATTGAAGGATTTCTGTTTGGAGCAATCCACCAACAAACTAAATGAAAAAGATGCCAACTCCTTCATCATGCACCTTTGCTCTGTATTACTCCTTTTCCCTTAATCCTCTAAGCAGCCGCCCACCCTCACTACTATTCAATCTGTTTTTTCAAGGGACAGAGATCTGTGCTGGGGAGTAACCGTCAAACTCTAGTTGTGGCTCAAGGTATTATCAGTGGCATCTCACATATCTCATTTTAAGAAAAGGACACGCATTCCAGGAACGTAAACTTAAATTATCTATTTAGAAGAATATTCAGATTACAAAACCTCAAAGACAGGAAGTGTTGGAATCAGTACTGCCCAGGCAAGTAGCATTTTTTTAATTCAGGCATAAACTACTGCAAACATTCCCCCCGCCCCAGACAGTTTATCTTAATTACAGATCTCTGTCCTGGTAGCTTCTCTTGCATCAAAATCGAACTGAAAATCCATGCAGGGAAGACTTCCAGTTCAAATCCTGTTTATTTTTACTTGTTGTTTTACATCTCCATTTTTAGGTCTCAATTCCTTTTCCTTGAGCCATGCACTTCTGGAATGTACTGGTTTAAATTTTACAGTTGGATAATGTGAGAGTTAGTCACCCTCTATCCAGACCACAGCTAACTGGACCTCGTGGGAGGAGGCTCGGGAGAAGAAGTTTAAGAGATTTCCCCAAACCATGATACCTGTAGGATGTCGTGGCAGAACTTTTGCTGAAGAGGTAATTAAAGTGGATGAAATGGCCTCCTGGAATGGGGATTAGCTCACTGTAAAAGGAGAGGGCTGGAAAATAAAGGAGAAGATACACAGAACATTTCTGACTCCTACAAGCAATTACATGAGTGGGTACTGCAGGAGGACCCCTCTTTCTCACACGGAAATCTTTTGTCCAAGAGAAATTGTTGGTGCAGAGATGCATTTAACACTGCTGCTACAAGAGAAAATAACTTGGCTGACAGACATCCATTTCTAACACAGAAAGCACGAGCCATGGCAGGATGTCTCCCTGCCAGCCTTCACGCTGGAGATCCGGCACTAAAGGCCAGAGAGCTGCAACAAAAAAGTGCCCCAAGCTCTGTGTTTCTGGAACCAAAGCCACCGCTCATTATGCCCTGTGCGCCTAGGCTACCACTTTTGATCTCCAAATTGTTACAGGAGATGAGTGTAGCATGCTTCCATCAGAGTAGGATGCTTCCAGGATTAGCCTCATTATAAGAGACCTTTTATGTCTTATTATTGATAAATTGTACTGCTTTGTTGCTGGCACTCTTCAAGCCAATGGAGTTACTGGCTAGATGACCCATCCTCAAGATGAAAAGAAAAATTGGACCAAATTTGCTTGTGGGAGAGTTCAAGGTCCAGGTTTTGAAAGGAGATAAATGCCTCTTAATTTTATTGACTGTCATAGGAACACAGAAAATTTTCAGCATTCCTTGTGACCTGACCCTACACAGTCAAATATTTGGATAGAATTAAGTTACATTTACAAAACTGCTATTACCATCAGCTGAAATAAGCTGAAATAAGCACTACTGGCAGTCAAGAGACCTTCTAGAAAGATAACAACTTACTTTTATTTGACGTGAAGAGAGACTTCTTAACTAACTCAGTTGTCTGTACTCTATGCTTTTGTTACTTGTCGCTGAAAATACACTCTTTACTGTTCTAGAAAATGGTTGTAAAAATTACCCTTTTTTTCCTATAAACTTTCCTACTGAAATATTTATAAAATACTGTACAAGATTTACATAGCAATAGTGAAATGAAATAAATCCCTTCCCTGCTCCAAGCAAAAAATTCTAATAAAACCCTAAAGGTCATTATCTTCAAAACATTACTGTCCTGGTTTCGGCAGGGATAGAGTTAATTTTCTCCCTAGTAGCTGGTACAGTGCTGTGTTTTGGATTTAGGATGAGAATAATGTTGATAACACACCGATGTTTTAGTTGTTGCTGAGCAGTGCTTACACTAAGCCAAGGACTTTTCAGCTTCTCATACTGCCCTGCCAGTGGGTAGGCTGGAGGTGCACAAGAAGCTGGGAGGGGGCACAGCCAGGACAACTGACCCAAACTGGCCAAAGAGATATTCTATACCATATGATGTCATGCTGAACAAAAAAGCTGGGGGAGTTGGCTGGGGCGGGGCGTGGCCACTGCTCAGGAACTGGCTGGGCATTGGTCAGCGGGTGGTGAGCAATCGCATTGTGCATCACTTGCTCTGTATATTTTTTTCTCATTATTATTATTTTATCTTCCTTTTCTGTCCTGTTAAATTGTCTTTATCTCAACCCACGAGTTTTACCTTTTTTCTCGATTCTCTCCGCCATCCCACTGGGGGGCACAACAATTGCATTGTGCATCACTTGCTCTGTATTTTTTCTCATTATTATTATTTTATCTTCCTTTTCTGTCCTGTTAAATTGTCTTTATCTCAACCCACGAGTTTTACCTTTTTTCTCGATTAACGGCTGTGTGGTGTTTAGCTGCCTGCCCCGTTAAACCACAACAATTACCAATGCAGGAGTTCAGTTTAGAAACATGGCAATGAAGCCTGGTTACAAAAGCTGTAGTTATTCTGTGGCCTAACTACACTCAGCTGTGGAATAATTGCAGCACGTCATAACCTCCTGCCCCACCACTTTGTCCTTGAAAGATTTTGGATTAGCCAGTTTGTCATGACCTGATTAAAAGAAAAACACGTGGGCAGGCAGGAAGCGGGCTCTGTGCAAATTCTGCGTGGTACTGCCAAAATAAACATGCCTGATTGCTGCAAGGTTTCTGCCAAAAAACAAGGATAGGACTTGACTGGAGGCAAAGGGAAAGAAACAGAGAAGAAATGACAGCTTGGCATCCAAGCCAGGAAGGGACAGTGCATGGTGTCACCGGCGCAGGACTCTTCAAAGCGAATGGTCATTACAGTAGGACCCTTCCCTGCAACTCAGCCGAGAGCCGAGAGGCACCGCGTACGGCATCCTCAAGCACGGGGACACAGAGGCTTTGCTGACGCAGGCAGCTTCATCTGGATCCAGCAAGTGCCTTAGAAAGATCTGCGTCCACCCATAAACATCTCTAGCTTTAATCTTCAGCCCTGGGGTGCTCAGTCAGTGCTCAAGGAGAAATACCTGGCACTCAGCAGCCTGCTGGTGGGTGTGAGCCTGGACCCTGCTTTTTGTATATGGAAATCTGTCACAGATGCCAAACTATATGCATTTCTCCTCTTCCCCCTCCCCTTTTCGGGAGCTGGATTTGATGATCCTTATGGGTCCTTTCCAGCGTGAGGTATTCTATGATTCTATGATTCCCTGACCTATTTTGCTTAACCATTTATGTGACTCAAACTTCCAACTTTGCCACCTGAGGTTTTCCAGAGCTCTGCTGATTCTCTTTGATTTGCCTGTTTCTCCAGATGTGACATCAAACTGTGAAACAGGTGAGATTACAGCAATCAAAGTGAAAGCTGGGGAAGGAAGTGAACTCCACAAAAGCTTTGGGCATAGACAAAGAAGTATCATCTGAGGGCATCTTCAGCCACCACCTGTTCTGGCCGTATGGTGTGGACTTGTACCTTTGACAAATGGGAGGCTGCAAGGAGTGAGTTAAATGTCTTGCAAATAACAATTCCACTCCTCCTAAGCCCACGATCAGCTCCAGTGGTGGCGACACATGCAGGCAGAGAGCACAATTTCTCAACAATCTGTGCTCTGCAGCAAAGAAGCAGGTTAATATTGGGAAGAGGTACATTGCCTCCCAATAAGGCTGAGCTCAATAAAGGAGAAGATGTGAGATCTGAATGGAGAGTTGGGGTACTTGATCCCATGCTGAGACAGGTTCAGCTAAGGAGTATGCTTCTATAAGCCAGGGACAAACATGCCTTCTGGAGGGGTTTTGGGTAGAGCACAAGTGTTACATACCACTGCATTTTGACAAAGATACCTTCATCACGAGGCAAGGGATGTCTGGAATACCCTTCCTGGAGTTGCCTCTCCACGCAAGTAACCTGTCCACGGATTTGCAGGAATTGTCATCTAGGAAAATATGACACTGTAAAATGGAAGCAAATCCAAATCTTGCAGATTGTCAAAACAGTCTTCCCAGTACAACTAATAAAAGACTAAAGGAAGAATGTAATACAAGAAGGGGTTGACACAACCAAGCAGAGAGCAGTGAAAAAGTAGTAAGTACTTTCCTGATAAGCTCAGGGAACATCTGTACTGGTAGGCAAAAACAGCAGAGCTAGCAGCAGCACATGATGGATGTTAGAGAAAATGTACTTAACACATCTCTGTACACAGTCCAGGAGCCACTGTCATAGCACTAAAGCTATGGGGATTTTGGCAAGGAAAACCCAACCCACAAATATAAGGATTACAGATTATTACAGAGGATTCAGTGCTTTTTCTGCAGGTCGCCTTTACTGCAGCCTGCTTCTAGGTCTTTGTTTAATATACAAATCTAAAATTAGGAAGATCCACTCGGGGAGATTTAATCCCAGGAAGGTTCATGGCAGCTACTGACTCACCAGTGGGAAGTTACAGCTGCTGAGGACTTTGTGAGATCCACCAAGTCCCAGGAAACTACAAGGTATAGTTTAATCATTTAGATATTAGCTAAGGACTGCAAAGGATGCACACATTTCAGCTCTGAAACACTCTTAAGCTGCCTCTGGCATGGATTTGATGAGAAAACGGGGGAAGCATACTGCAGCCCTGGCTGGGGAAAGGTCAGTAAGGCACTTCTGACTTGTCTTATAATTCAAGATATGAAGCATCCTAACGGAAAGAGTCTCTTGGGCACAGGAAAGCAGCACTAATGCACTGAAAGCCTAGCAGAACAAAAGAAGTAATGAAACAAACTTTGTTCTAAGCCTGTAAGTGTTAAATAGACTGATGGACTGGGTACCTCCCCACCCCCTGAAGCCCATCTGCTCCTCCCCACTTGGCCTTCCTTGTCTACATTAGCTCAGGAGCCATCAGAGCCCTCCGCCAGTCTCGGCGTGGAATTCCAGGTACAAGCTGGAAAATCAAGAGTTCAGGGAATTATCCCCAAAGATGAGGTTTTCATGGCAACAGGTAAAAAAATTGTACTCAGCTATCTAATCATGCAGCAGAATGGGTAAATAAAGAACAATGCGATACAGATATGACACTGGCAGTCGTGTGCTGAACAGCTGTATGCAAATTATGATTCTGTGAATACAGAAAGAAAATAAAAGCAAATGTAAAAGAAGAAAGGTAGATATATAAAATCAAGAGTAGAGATTATGTCAAAGAAATGCTAATAAGGATACTACCTATTTTGACACTGTTTTGCCTTATCTAAGTTCCATGACTGTATTTCAAGAAGAGATTGGAAATTTGTAGGCAGAAAGTTCTGTATGAGCATCGTCCAGGGTCAGAGGGGTACAATCAGCGTGCCAGCCCTCTCTTTCATTATCCAACTCAAGGCTACAAAATAGCTCAAACTATAAAAGGCATTAAACTGTGTGTTTGTCAGCTGCTTGGTACTCACGTTGTTTTTCCTACCCTTCTGCCCATGGAAGCCTCAGTTCTCTGTCTTGTTCTTTGGATATTTTCTGATCCCATAACTGCCAACCAGCCTAACTAAAACAAAGTTGACCTGAGCTGCCTATAATGGTCACTTCCATATGCTATAGACTAGCTAAACTAGACTATATATAAACTATATACTTATATTCGAATAATGATCATTTACCACCTCCTGCATTTCTTGAACCCAGTACAACACCCAGGTGTCATGAAAGAGCTGGGATGAAAACACAGGGCTACCCCAGGGAGAGCCCCTTTGTCCCAGGCTGCCTGGCCCAGCCAGTTGTGTCCCTCAGCCCAGCCTGGGAATGAGCTTGAGTATGTGGTGGAAGGAAGGGAAAAATCAAAGCCACGTTTGGGCTGTGCAGCCTGGACGCACCATATTCACCCTACTTTTACTTGCAGCGGGAACATGGGAGGATGGATGATGTTTGGGCACAGGACCAGAGTGTGGGGAAGAAGATGTGGCACTTCCACATCTCCCACTTTCTTCTCTTCCTCCCCTCCCTCTTTCTGGCCCCCAGCCTTCCTACCTTTTTGCTGCCATTACTGCCTGCTCAGCCTGCTGCGTAGGCAGCAGCGGTAGCAGGAATTACAGAAGTTCTGGTGTATTTGCCTCCTCTTGATACCCCTCACATGGGTGCAGGGTGCATACCTTTCTTGCTCTGCCCTGGCTATGACCCTACCATTTGTCTACCCAGGGGAAAGAAGTAGGACTTCACTGCGCAGGAGATGAATGCCCAGGAAGGATCTGGCCCAGGGTGCAAGAAACATGTCAGGTTCCCCTTGCTGGCAGGAGCAGTGTAAGCTGTCCCACTGGTAAGCTCTGTCTGAATCAGGTTCAATAAGTGCTTGAAAAACTGTCAACCTGCCATTGACAGCATGATGCATTTCCCTGTAGTCAGGCTCTAGCAGACAAGCAGAATCAGCCTGAAAGCAGAAACCACTGTCCCAGAGCAATAGCCAGCACTTATTAGGATCTCACCAAGAATGAAGTTGGCAGGGCCAGAGAGACATATTGCTAAAAATACATTTGGCAGTTAGCAGGAGAGAAGTAAGATAAAAACCTGCTTCACTCAGTGCTCTTTGGTCACATATCCTTAAGAGAGCAGGAGGCCCCACAGCAGGCATTCACTGAAATCATCCTCTGTGGGTCCAAGTAGTAAACCTGTATCAGCGGATTCGGTACTGGATCCTGTTCAGTCCTGGAAAAAACTGGGCAAGGAGAAAGTATAACCATTCTTTCCATCAAGGAAATGATCAAGTGTTAAAGCAAATGCATGCAGATTAGGAGTGAGACAACTGGTAGGTGCGTCACACTGAACTCAGCTTCTATCCCAGAAACTCATCAGAGGGAGAAAGCTGATGAAATGAAACTCCACTTTATCTTTTTACTTCACTTTCTTTTTTTAAGTATTTTCTCAGTGTCTGTGATGCATAAGGTTTCTTTGGAAAGATATGTTTCTTTGGAAAGGTAATTTATCGGCTAAGTGCCGGGTCCTGCACTTGGGTCACAACAACCCCATGCAGCGCTACAGGCTTGGGGAAGAGTGGCTGGAAAGCTGCCTGTCGGAAAAGGACCTGGGGGTGCTGGTCGACAGCCGGCTGAACATGAGCCGGCAGTGTGCCCAGGCGGCCAAGAAGGCCAATGGCATCCTGGCCTGTATCAGAACTAGTGTGGCCAGCAGGAGTAGGGAAGTGATCGTGCCCCTGTACTCGGCACTGGTGAGGCTGCACCTCGAATACTGTGTTCAGTTTTGGGCCCCTCACTACAAGAAGGACGTTGAGGTGCTGGAGCGTGTCCAGAGAAGGGCAACGAGGCTGGTGAGGGGTCTGGAGAACAAGTCTTATGAGGAGCGGCTGAGGGAACTGGGGTTGTTTAGCCTGGAGAAAAGGAAGCTCAGGGGAGACCTCATCGCTCTCTACAACTACCTGAAAGGAGGTTGTAGCGAGGTGGGGGTCGGTCTCTTCTCCCAAGTAACAAGCGACAGGACAAGAGGAAACAGCCTCAAGTTGCACCAGGGGAGGTTTAGATTGGATATTAGGAAAAATTTCTTCACTGAAAGGGTTGTCAAGCATTGGAACAGGCTGCCTAGGGAAGTGGTTGAGTCACCATCCCTGGAGTAGTAGATGTGGCACTTAGGGACATGGTTTAGTGGTGGACTTGACAGTGTCAGGTTTTCGGTTGGACTTGATGACCTTAAAGGTCTTTTCCAACATAAATGATTCTGTGATTCTACGATTCTGTTGGATCTCGCCTGTCAAGTATGTCCTGGTCAAGGCGTGCTGGGGAAGATATCAGGCTTTAAGTACATACAATTAAGTACTATGTTGCAATTGCATTTTAACTGTCAAAGTTATTTTTCAAAACTTCCTAAAAGGTGTAATTTTGTCCTCATAGTCTTCAGTTTCATTGTGAAGGCACTGAAGTAGGCCAGCTTGTATAAAACATGGGCTTTTGGGTTTTATGAGGAAAGGAAAACAAAATTATCTTCAATAGGAAAGCTAGAAAGGAAGAGAATTCAGAGTAGGAGAGCAGATACGGAGGAAGAGCTGAGGGGGAGGGCATTTGTATTTACTGTCAGGGACAATATTGTCTCCTAGAAGAGGAAAAGGGCACAATACTTGCAGAGCTTCTGCTGCTCTACGTTTGTGTACGCTGCCTCTTACTAACTAAAGTGTGTCAGCTCCGCAGTATGGTAAAACACCTGACCTCCTTTTGACATTCCTTTTTAGTGAATACCATCCGATGGTAAATGAAGAGTGTCTGGAAGGCAGAGCAGGGCTTCTTGCAAAGACTTTTAATAAGTTATCACACCTTCTTGCCAGATTTCTGCATCCTGGATGCTTCCACGAGGGCAGAGCTCCTGTACGGGTTGGGGAAGATGAGTCACTCCATCCCAGTGGCAATAATGCATGGGGATGAACTTCTTTTCATCCTTTCTAAAGCATCACTTGCAGTGTCTCACTAGCTGACTTTCGACTCTTCAGGTGGTAGGCCTGGTAAAGCAAACACAGCTTAGTAGTATCTTTTTCTCTTGGTTGTTCCAAGTCCTCCACCTTGCAGGCCTCCACCTTGGTCTGGTAACCAGAGTGGGAAGGTAAGCAAAATTTGCTGCTGGCAGCGGAATAAGAGGAGAGGACGTGCTGTCTCATGTCTTGCAAAGTACAACGGTGTTTCTATAAGTGTGGGGGTGTCCATAAGTGACTGCTGATAATCATCTCCAAGCCACATGCTCTGCTGGAGGCAAAGACACTCTCCAATTTATGAAAAACGGCAAAGTACCTGGCAATCCTCAATAAGTGCCACATAGCCTTTTTGTGGTTAGGCTATGTAGTTTTTACTCTTCACAAATACAAGTGGCAAGAAAGAAACATGCAGGGACGTAAGCCTCTTCACATGACTCAGAACTTTAAATCTGTCTTCTTGCTTAATCCAAGTCTTGTGATCGCAGCACAAGCACTTTGCTGGCAGTGCACAGTTCTGCTAAAAGCAAGCTGCTTCCTAAGGGCAGTTCTATGCAGAGAAAATCTCCTTGGAGAGCTTCCTAAAAGGTTACTAAGAGATCCCCCACTAACTTCTACTTCGCGATATAAGCCCATGTTACCTGCCATGCAAATAATTCCTGGGATTCAATGTTTCACTTCAGCAAAATTTAGTAGCAAACTGTAGCAAAATGAAATTCTTACATAAAATTGCATCTGATAAACAAATTCTTGTATGACTTCTTGGTCAAAAAAATGATGTATAATCAAAGTCTAGATTTTCTGACATTGATCCAAAACCAATCTGTACCTGATCTTTGTGTGTCAAGGAGTTTACACAAGTTCGGGATTGGTATATGTTGCATTTGCAGCTACGAGAAGCAGCATAATTCAGCCCATCCAGCTATTTATTTTGATAATTATGCCTCTTTTGCTTATAACATGTTTTCATTGTAGCTGTTGTGACAACACGGATGGCGAATCTCTGCAAACTGGCTGGAATAGTGGAATCAGACTGAGAAAACCTCAGGACTTTAACTGATGTTTTTTAACTCTTCTGTAAGGTACTGCAGACACCTATTGCCTCGTATACCTATTGCTGCTTTTCATCACAGGTGGTCAATTTTATATTGTAAAAATGTGTAAAATCCCTGTAGTATATTAATTCCGTTTTCTCAGTGCTCAAAAATTCTGGAGTCTGCTTCAAAATGTCCTGCATTTTGCTTGTAGTAGTTTAAAGTCCCAGCTATAGCACACTGACCTCCTCAATCTGAAATGAGGAGACAGTAACCCTGCCAACAGAAGTGCTGCAGTTCTCTGCCTATCATTAGTACGTGCCAACACTTCATTAAACTGTCCAGAGCCTGCAAGCGTAAGACAAATGGACATGATTCTGAAAAAGAAGCAGAAGGAAAAATAATAATTTTTCATCCTGTGTGTTTCGTTGATTAATGGACTTACATTCAGTTGATAGGGGTAAGAATTTGAATGGACAAGAAAGGCAGCAGTTTAAAATATCGTATTCCTAACAGTTGAAAGTCAGGTGTCTGTAAGCCATTAGCCCTTGTAAAGGTTGAGAGACTGATGGTTCCTGGCATGGGCCATGAGATAGTCACCTCTAGACACCTTGGGAAAATCAAAAGTTATTATGCGGTCCATTAGCTGCAAATTCCAATCTGTAAGGTCAGGGCTGAGGCACAGTGGATACGGGAGTGCATGAGACATTTAAATTGGTGTTGCATCTCTTTTGTAGACAAAAATCTTCAGTTCCTGGTGATATTTCTCTTGCTGAAAGTCATTCTGTATCTCTGAGAGTTCATGATTTTTAAATGTAAAGGTTTGAAGCCGCTGAAATACAGTGGCACATTATGTATAGGCAGAGAGACCAAGCCGTTCTAAGAAAGCACACTGACCTCAGAGGTGACGAGCGAATAAAAGCAAGAGAAATAAAGCAGCAAAATGGGCACATTTATGAACATCATTTAAAAAATATAAAGCTAAAATAATGTTTTGTAAAAGTAATTTATTGCACACATTAAATATGCTTTTATCAGACTAACTTTAAGAAACAGAGGCAAGTCATATATAAGGACTGTGCTTATTTTTAGTGTAAAGGAGGAAGAAAATCAGGCAAAGAGGAGAGAATCATGGGGAAAGGATGCCAGGTAATAAGTGAGTGAGCACTGAGGAGTAAAAAGGATAGTAATCATCCTGCAGTGGAAAACGAACATTTGGGATGACGGGGCTAATGTGTTAGGATTGCTCAAAGCCTCTTTATGCTGTTTAAATTCGTGAGTGACAAAACACAGCTGGTTTCAAGTCATCCTAGGTTCTCAAGGGAGACCTAAAGTATTATTTCATTAAAACACTTAGCCAGTTTTTAATTGCCTGGAAGATTATCTGTTTTTCCATGTCTACCTGATAAAACATATTTTTCCTCCTTATCACCCTCGGTGCTTCTCTTAGACCAACAGTACTACTACTGGTGTTTTAAAAGACTTGGTGCTGAAAAAAAATGAAATAATCAGAGTGAGAGATACAAGAACATTGAAAATCAGGGAAAAAAATGTAGCTTTACTCTGTGACAGTTTACAGAGAAAGAAATTAATTGGATGAAGTTAAACTAGATTTCCCTGAAAATCACAAGATTTACTGTAGCAAGATAAAAACTGTTCAGAAGAATGGTAAGCCTTACAGGTGAACAATCTGCGACTGCGAGATCCCAGAAAGCTGCAGAGCTCTTGGGTCCAGCCGTGTCCCAAGTCCACACTAGGGCACGACACGGGTATCCACCATCCTCCTGAGAGCAGAAAGCTGGCTGAATGTGCAGAGTTTGCAGATCTAACTAGTTTTGCTGTCTCCCGAAAGAATAAAACCCTTTTATGTGCTGTGTCCAAAGGGCTTTGTGCCATCTCAAAATCGATTTTCTCCTGCTCTGCTTGCACAAGTTCCAGCTCTAACACTGGAAATGTTATAAACAAAGGCTGAGGGAGGGGAATCATGGTTATAGCTCCCTGCTCAGTTTTCATAACTTAGATCTTGATACTTCAGAAAATGGGGGCTTTTCTCCCAGTGCCTCTGGAAATTTTTTTTTCCGGAATCTCAGTCTATTTACAGATTGGAAAAAGACCCAGCTGGGCAAGACAAGCAAATGTAGCACCGATGATAGTCACAAAATTATAACGGATACTCATGACCATTGTACAAGTTTCAGACAGTGAAGAGCTTCCCACTGCTAGAAATTATCTACCAGAATATTTCTAAAAGTTATGAAGCTTTTGGCGAGAGCGAGACTAACCCTAATAAGTTACTTACGAACTCAGACTTATTAGAACTCATGCGGCAGCTATCTGAGAATCTGAGAAGGTATAGTGAGCTCCTAAACAACTGATTTAATTAAATGCAACTAAGGACTAAGAGGTATCGGATGCATGCAATCATATTCTCTTGATCTATCAATTCATATTAACAACTCTCAGAGAGCATTTTCAAATTTGTTATTTGCTGGTGCTCGCTCTTTTTTTTTTTTTGTGATTTATTCCCATTATACATCTCGTCGTATCCAACCGGCAAATTCTGCTTTATTATGATGCTATTCAAATTCTGTTTGGGGAATATCAGCCAGGCCTAGCAAATCCAAACAGTGAAGGATTCTCTCTGCCCAGTGGAAGCTACCTGAAGACTAAAAATACTAGCTCCAAAAATTCCCTGCGAGTATAAAATGCAACCCTTAAAGAACATGTTTGGACTCATTGAGTAATTTTTGTGTGTTAACTACATTTATTTGCTTTGTCTGACACATAGATTGGCTACCAACTCTGTCTCTAAATTATTTTTGCAAAAGTAGTGCAGCACCCTTACAAAAAGCATAGCTTGAACCATATTATAAATTACACTATTAAAAGACCTAGCCAGTAATTCCTTCTTAGCAGATAACAAAATAGAAACAACTATCAGGGATTTACTGTAGAGGGAAATTATTATTTCAAAGCTGATTCTATAAATGCAAAGTATTAAGAGAATTAGACCTGTTATGTTCTGTAAAATATTAAACCAAATCACTTTTTCCACCCATACAATTGATATTTCTTTTTTTAGGTGATGAGCAATCTACATTGTGGTTGATACATTACCCCTTACGAGTTCCTTAACCCACATCCCAGAAATAATTAAACTGAAATTACTCTGTGCAATGCAATGTAAAACAAAGATAATAGTTTAAGAATCTGAACACCAGTTTTGGCGAAGTCAAACTGTTAGCACTCATTAATACCAGGTTTGAATCTGAACGAACTAGAGAGTCCTTCCACTTAAAAAAGTAAAAAAATATACTTTTGGTGGGTGCTTCCTTGATGTGGGATAGCATTTGCCAGCATCATGCAAAAACAAAGGAGAGTGAATATTGCGTTCCTAGAAACCTTTGATCTCCTGCTTCACTGAACACGCCAGGCAGCTTGAACTCCTGACACCAGTGGGCACGCGCAGAACACCATCCAGGCAATCAAAGTCTCCATAGGTATACTGCAAAGAAAGGCTTGGGTTTTCTATAATGGCATGACTCTTTTGTTCTTCGCAATGTTGTCACAGAGCATGAAAGGACCATGGCCTACCAGGTTCCCTAAGAAACATCCCCTGTGAAGAGGGGACCATCCCACGGCTGCCAGTCTGGGGTTCCTTGAACTGAAATGCTTCAGAAGCGTCTGAGCTGACACAGTGCGACGCACACGGGAGACACCACCCAGTTTTGTAATCCCTGTACTGTTTAAATGACTTACAATAATGTTAGCCCTTGCGCTAGTAGTGCTGTTCCTCTGTAGGAACATTTAGGGAATACTGTAAATCCTTCAGTAATTTTATGGCCAAGGCAGTATAATACAGTTATTTTGGACTTCAGCTCACAGTGCCATACGATTACATCAGAATCTGCATTTTCATAAGAAAGAAAGGGCAAGTTTCTTGCCCTTACAGAAAGCTTTAAAGGAAGAAGAAAAGCTTTAAAGTATGAAATTGATGCAATGTCATCTGCTTGAGGGCCTGAAACAAGAGCTCTAAAATGTGCTCCAAAGAGTGTGAACTCCAGTATGCATCTTCATTTCATATTTATCCCTGAATCCACGGTCCCAGCGAAGCTAGTGACAACCACCCTTGCAAAGAGCAATGAAAAGGCAGGAACAGATAATTGTGGTAAGCCCTGCTTACTCACTAAGTCACTGTGCCCTGCAAATTAACGTAGATGTTACAGGTTATCCTGCTGCTTTTCCTTCCTCTCTTACAAAAAGAAAAGGTTCCTATTTTCCACTGCTACTTTCCCTGGTTAAGTATGATTATGGCAGCAGACTACTGAGTATGGAGCCATGGAATTCTTGTTGGCAATACATATGGGCTCTGAATTATCTTATTCCAGCCACCGTGTATTGGGAATGTCATTTAATAAGAGGATGTAATACGTGGATGTAATGCAAAGTAATGTTGAAAGTTCACAAATGTTGCATAGCTTGGTAAACTATTATTTTTCTCTGTAAAGAGCCCTGGAAGTACACATGGGGATCAGGGAAAGAGCTGAATCTGTCAGGAAACTGTGTTGAATAATTACGCAGTTACGGCTAGAAGCAGAAAAAAGCCGGGACCCTGCAGAAAACTAGAATTAATGAAGCCCGTTCTTCCCTTTGAGCCATAACATTATCAGCCTGCTTTACTCTTGGTTTGTAGAATTGGCTCATCTCCATTTTTTAAACTCACTTATGTGGTATAACTGGAGGCGTCATCTGGCCTTTTGGTATTTCTTACTATTTTCATCTGTTAAATCATTTAAGTATTTTTGTAATTAATAAAGGCTTTTAAGTGGTTTTTTTAAGTGTTTTTTTTTCCTCTTTGGGCAAAGCTGTTTTATTTGCTGGGCTGCTAATCAGCTAACAGTAGTTGGTTTGAATATTTGTGATCTGACAGTGTATTCTCAAGGGACTAAAAACATGTACATTTCTGATTTCCTAGAAGTAACCATGCCATTTAACTGACTGAGGTCTCTTTCCCACAGTGAACTTAATATAACCTTTGGTATACTACTGGCTTGCAGAATAAAGAAAACCTTAACAGGGAGTTAAAAGACAATAGAAATTAAGAAAGAAGTCATGGTAAAGCATCTGGAATACAAATAGGAACAGAAATATATCTGTACGTGTATGCGTTTCTACTTATTTTTAATTCTCTCTCATCAGCCCCGTTTCTGTGGCTACATTTCCAAAGAAAAGAAGCTGAAAGAAAGAAAAAGATGTTCAGAACTTTTTTTTTTTAAGTAATGAGGGAAATAAATTGACAAAAAATAAAAGTAGAAAGAAGGGAAACAGCAGCGTAGGCCATAGCCAGATTTGCTGTTGTGGCTCCAGTTGGGTAAGAGGTTACTGTTGAAGCTGCTCATCGCCACCTCCCCCTCGATGTTACTGCCTCTCCAAGATCTGCAGGCGTAACTGAACATGCAGATTTGAGTTGTGTTATCTGACTTTAGGGAGTCATTGAATGTGCAACCCTGCTAACAGCTCCAAGTCAGTACTACTGCAGGGGCAGTAGCATCCATCCAAGGGTCTACCTGGTGATAGCAACCCCAATAACCCAGCTCAGCTGCCGGCAGAGCACTTCTGACCAGCTAAATTTGTGTCAATCCGACAACACCAGATTTTTACTACTGTAACTAAGAGCAGAATGTGACGCATAAAAACTGCAAACAGAATGGGAGCGAAAGTGCATCAGCTTAGAGGAATAGGAAATGAAGAAGAAAAAGTTAAGAGAAAAAAAACGAAATGAGGCAGAATCTGGCTCAGATGTATAAACCATCTGTACTGTGTATCAGTGGAGCAACAAAGATCTACAGCAATACAAGCTTTGAGGCCACGTGGAAGAGGAAGAGACTGCAAAATGCAGTGGTTTGCTTATAGCCGAGGACCTATTCCAGAGGAGTCTTTGGCAGTGATCTGTGCTGCATGGGGCTGCTAGTGAGTCTCCAGGTGCGACTCAGGTGTAGGTTTTCGGGTTTTTTTTACTTTTAAAGCTATAAGAAACACCTTACTCCTTTTGCCAGATCAGTATTTCCACCCTAAGATGTAGCTCGATTCTGCAAAGCAATCCTGGCTTTTGTCTGCCTGAGCGTGGATCTCACAGCTTTGTCGATAAACCGTGAAATCCCTCATTTCACTCAGCATGGAGGAGTGTGAATGGAGGTGCTGGGGTGAGACATTGAGAGATCACTTGAGTAGGACGTCTTACAGTTGTGATGTTCTCAGAGATATCTGTTTCGGTGGGGAAAACAACCGGTGACTGTTCTCTCAACAGCCAGTTGAATTGTGGGAGGGTGCTTAGCATTGAGCCAGTCCTCAGCACAGTAATCCTATAAATCCAAATAAGTTAATGGAATAAAGAGCTTTTTTTAATGACTTGGGAGCCCCCTGTGGCTGCAGATTTGGCAGCAGTGTCTGGCTTCATGTTCCAGAAACCTCACAAAAAGCTTTACGGTGGAAAAGCGAGGTATGTTAGATCTCTAAGCCTTTGACACGTATTTCTCATCATAAACGCCAGTATTTTTTGTCCTTTTCTACAGGCTTGTGGATTAGTTTTGGATGTCTTACTCACATAAAGACTCTGCGGCTTAGTTTTCCATATTATTGTGCCCTCAATGCATACTTGCTTTTATCTCCTACAGGCAGTATTGGCACCCCATATGCAGTCAAAGCATCTGACATTGTGGGATGGCTTTTACACCAAAAAGGGAGATGTCTTGTGCCAGCCCAATCCCTTTCCACTGGAGTTATTCATCATTATTTATTAAGGAATCAGTACTTTTCAAATTGGCTTCCACAGTTATGAGCCTTTCCAGCACAATATAGCTTTGAGCTATCATTTGGACAGGGCTGGTGACTCAGACAGGAGTGTGTCTTTCCTAATTCTCAGTTTATTCTGTATTTAAAAAAGCACCACAGAAGGGACCGCCACTGTCTCCGAGAAGGGACTTCTGAGAAGTGACAGAAAGATTCACCCTTTATAGTGAAAATGAACATGATCAAACCACTCACTGTCATTCCATGACTTTCACACACAATCTCAGTAAAAAGCTTGTTCTCACCCCTATAAAATAAAGGCAACATGAGAAAACTTTAGACAGTGCCCAGCTCCCATGCGGGAACCTTGTGAAGATAAGCAATTACCAACTCTATTCTCCTCCCTACTTGTAAAATCCCTTAGTCTGGTACCGAACCCACCCTGTGCTGGGGTGATGTCTCTACTAAGCTACTTTTAGTACCGTAGGAATTGACCAGCCCATACTTTACTGAAAACGAGGCATATAAGAACAGAAAAACATCCCTGCTGGCTCCAGCTGCTGGGACCTTCCAGACCGAATGCTTTGTCTCCAGCACTGGCAATAGGAGAGGCAGTATAAGGAGAGCACCCGAGCCTGGCCACTTTCTGCAGCACATTCCCTCAGTATCCACAACGGTTGGATTGGGGATGTTAGAGGGTATGTCCCTTTAGTGTCTGCTGATGGAGCTGAAGACAGTTTGCCTGTGCCTTCTCTGAGCTTGCTGAGAGCATCAGAACCACAATGTTTAGGGCAGCAAGTTCCAGAAGCTCAGTCCTGGCTATGTAGAGCAGTACATCTTTCATTTCTTTTAAACCCATCTCCTGTTAGAATCATAGAATCATAGAATCATTAAGGTTGAAAAAGACCTCTAAGATCATTGAGTCCATCCGTCGACCCAACACCACCACGTCCACTAAACCATGTCCCTAAGCGCCTCATCTACACGTCTTTTAAATACCTCCAGGGATGGTGACTCAACCACTTCCCTGGGCTGCCTGTTCCAATGTTTAACCACTCTTTCAGTAAAGAAATTAGTTTAATTGAGTGACCCTCAGCTCTCACATTGCAAGACTGGTGAACAACAGTTCCCCGTTCAGCTTATAGTGACTTTGTAACCCTCAGTTACATCCCGCTCTGCCTTCTCCTCTCCGCACCGAACAGTCCCAGTCTCTTTGGTCTTTCCATGCAAGGCAACAGCTCCATCCTTTGAAAATTTCATTGCCATGTCTAACGCCTCTCTGCCCATGTTGAGGTACGTGGGACCAGATCTGTGGGCATGCAGGGCACAAGCTGTGGGTTTACCGCGGTCCTTTGCGGTGGCCCCGAGATGCCATCCATTTTGTTGCCAGGACCCTTTCTGATGGTGCCCTGATGGCGTTTTGTTGCTTTTCCAGCTGCTGCTGTGCACTGAGCCAATGATTTCAGTGACCTGCCCGTGCTGGCTGCAGGAGCCCTTTCCCGCGTGCTCTAACTGCCTGTTTTGAGCTCAGTATCGTATAAGCGTGACTTAGATATACTAACTATACTTTTATCTGCACTGAAGCGTATCTGCCACCTTTTTGACCCCTCACTCAGTTCCCCATCATCAGTGCATCGTTTGACTGCTAATCTCCATAAACTTGGGGATTTTGCTGTCTGCCTCCCTCTCCAGGTCACTGGTGAAGATGTTGAATGAAGCCAGCCTCACATGCAGTTCCTGAGAGACACTACTGTTGACCCTTCTCCGCCTTGAAAAGTGACAGTTCTGCCTTTCCTTTTGCTTCTTATCCTGTAATCAGATTTCAGACCATGAAAGGACCTTTTCTCCAATCCCATGGAAATTTAATTTCTTTAATAGCTTTTCATGAGGAGTCTTGTCAAAGGCTTTTTGAAAACCCAAGCGTATTATGTCCACTAGCAATCTTTCCTATAATTCACGAAATCCTCCTTGTCCTTGTAAAACATCAACATATAGAGTTACCACATGAGAACTAAGCACACTTATCATTTGGCTTCAGAATTAGAAGCATCTTTAAGTCGTATGCTTTTATTCCTCAGTTGCATTGTGCAAGGAATAGTCCAGGTTCCCCTGCCATGTGATGCACCTGCTAGCAGAAGGTAAGTGATAGAGCCTAATTCAAGCTGCATTTTGTATATTGGTAGCTCAGAGCATATTCTAAAATGAAATCTGAAGAAAGAAATATATTCTTCATTTAAATAAAGAAGCTGAACCAATACGTGATTTTTAAAAGCTAATTCTTTAAGGTCTACTCAAAAGAAAAGTCTGGGGTTTCATCCTGATCAAAGTAGAAAGTAACAATGATTGCTAGGACAAACTAAATAGTTTTGAAATCAAATATTATTTTATCAGATTTTAATAGGCCCTTATGCCATCTTAAATAGTTAAATTTGAAATAAAACATTATTTTAAAATGAAAAAGTGGCACACCTCATTATAAAATATTATATTAAAACACACAGTTTCACATTTTAGGGGGTTTTCTGTGTTTGTCGGCTGAAGCTTACTGGCCAAATTCCAGTGTGAATTTGCAAGTAGTTCCAGTTGATCCAAAATTGCATTATCAGCAAATAAATTTTTTGTATGAAAAATTTCAGCTAACTTTATATACAGATCTCTCCAATTGCAATCGTAAACAAAATATGTACTACAGTATCATGTGTTCTATTACTTGACTGAATATCAAAGTTGTAATTAATGCACAGAGAAGTCTAGTTGGAGAGTAATTCACACTTCTTCCTCTCTAACCTGCATAAAGTCAGACTTTCAAACTGCTCGTCTCACATACTTACTGACATATCGCTCATGTTGTTGCCATACTATTAAACTGAACTAAACTAGAATCTAACTTGGTAATTTGCGGTAGTTCTCTTTTAGATATCAATCCTCTTAAAAGCAGAATTGTTTTGTGCCATACCTTTTCTCCTGTCCTTACATCTGAAAAAGGGCTAATGTCCCTCTGAATACGGCTCATATTACATCCATCTTTTGATAATTTCTACTCTTTTGATAATTTCACCTCTTAGGTGACCAAGTCACAAAAGGTTATTGTCAACATACAGACCAAAAAGTCAGTCAGAAGGGGCAATTGCACGGGGTGTAAATCTGGTACGAAATAATGATCAACTGTGTATGAATCACTCTTTCAAAAGACAAATGCAGGTACTTAGTGATCTAACCACACGCCTCAGGGAAATTTACATGCCAGTGATGTACTCTTCAGAATTTAATAATGCATATACATTGTTAATGTGCTACTTAGTAAACCTAGGGAGTATAATTTATCAGTCAGACAGAATTTCTCCTAGCTTCATTTTTTTCCTGATACCTTGCTCTAGAATTCAAAATGAATAATCGTCTAACCTTTACTTAATAAAAATACTTTAAAAAAAGATCTTTAGTTTTGGTAGGGGAGCTCTCATTTACCACACAGAATTTTAGAGATATGTTGAACAGTACAAATACGAACAGGCCTCCCTTTCACTGAGAGCAATAAGACTAGGGAAAGGGGGGACAAAAAATTAGGGGTGTCAAAATACGTAAGCAGGGAAAAAGGGAATTTCAGCATGGCAAAAATGAAAAGCATTTAGTAAGAACACAGTACTGACTGTATTTACTGGCAGGACTTGAAAATACTACCAACTGTAACGGGGGGGAGGGGGGAAAACCTGCTTATTTCTTTACAATGCTGTGTGAACTTGGAATTTTCCTAAAAAGTGATCTCGTATTAGAGCTTTGTTCAATTTTACAGATGACCCCAAAGGTTACAAAATCTGCAATATTACTGGATTTTTTGGTTTAACTTAAAAAAAGCTCTGGGAGAGGGGAAATAACGAGCAATCAGGCTGACTAGATTCCATAGTCTCAAAGTATTATGTAGGGGTTATAAGAAAGTACAATTTACAAAATCATGTAAAGGATCTCAAAACTAACATCTTTCTAGCAGTAATTTATTGTAAAAGTTAGGTTCAACATATAGCTAGTAACTATTTTTAAATAACAATGTCATCAGAATATAAACAAACTCACTCTATCCTGAATCTGCAGTGTGACTCCCAGGGACGTAAGCTTTTCGTTTGCATATATGATATACCACCTAGGATACAGCTATAATCTGTTGGTTTCATTTAATTTTTAAAACCAAATTATTTTCTTTTCCCTTTGAAAGTCAAATAACTGTCCTGGGTCCAGTTTATCTAACTTCCAAGCATAAAAACCAGAAAGCTGAAGTAATCTGAATCCGATTATACTTTTAATGTTAGGGAAGTATACTTCCTCCATCCCTTTTGACACTGAAACAAATTAGTCCATCCTGTGCATTAAGCAAAAGTAAAAATTAGTCCATCCTGTGCATTAAGCAAAAGAAAAGACTGAAGAGCAATGACATAAAATATTATAAAAACAACATAAAAAATAAGAAAGTCTTGAAGTAATAACATTCTGCAGCCTGTTTTTAAAAGATGCTTATTTCCAGGCGATAAAAACAAACTCTAGTAAAACCACTTCAAGTACAATTTAGAAACATGCGAGTGACCTGTAAGCCTAACCCTGTTTCCAGAAGTGAGTGGGCAGCCTTAACAGAAGCCCTTTAAGAAACAGGTACACACAGATATGAGAAAGCACCATTTGACCCTCCTGTTTGTATTCTTTGATCTTTAAATGCCTTTAGAAGTCTGGTTCTTGAACATTTAAAAAAACTCAAACAAACCTTTTTTCCTGAAAGTCCTATCGGGTCAGATTCAGCAGGTAACTATGTTAAACTTTATTTGCTCTGTCTGTTGTAACAAAGCCATGATTGATATTGTATTAACCTGTCACTGTTGCATTCAAAGACAATAACGCCCGGTGGTGATGCTAAACCTTTAGCACCTGGAGTTAGGAACTGTTTTTCTAATTAGATTATTTCTTTCAATTTATCTTACTGCATGAAGCACATGGAGGTATCCAGTGTCCTAACACGCAGAACATCATCACTGGAAGATAAGAGATTAACAGAAAAATCACTACCGTGAAACCAATACAAAGCATGCTATGTACTCTTGCAATTATTCCTTTTTCTTCAGAGCTTTGGTCACTGCAGCATATATGCAGAATGCATATTTAAGTAAACACAACATTGCTGGAAAGTAGTTGAAAAATGTGTCTAACCTGTTAGCCGAGACAAAGTGACCCACAACCGTCTAACAGAATAAACCCTTTTGGGCAGGTTTCTGCGTACCAACTTTCCTCTTTGATTACGTTTATTACTGGGACAGCTCTAATTTTATATTGTTTAAATAAATTGGTCCTTTGTAGTGATGGAGGAGGCCTGAGTGTTCAGTATACATGTTTCTTTCTATAGATCATTTTCTACCGAAGCAAGTGAGAGGTCACTTGGCTGACAGATGTTCACGGAGGGCCAAGGTAAGTGCAACGTACGTACATTAACGATTATGGATGGTGATGATGTGGCTCCCTCTACTGCAGCATCATAGATGGTGTTGCTGGTCCCTGTCAGGGTTCTCTGGCTTGGCTATGAGAAAAAAGAAACAGTCCTTTTAAACAAAAACAAACCATCCAACCCCAAAGATTACACTAATAAATTTGTCTCACTAAGAAATAGCTTTATGATTCTCTGGAGTAAGTCATGAAGACATACTTCATTTCAGGTAGCAGAGCTAGCTAAAACACTCCACCAAAGAGATTCAGGTGCAGTTAGAGCCTTGTATCTCCTTCTAAGGCAGGGAGGTGCCTTAAGGAGCTCGTGTGTTCCTCTAGAAGGGCTCCAGATACAGTCCCATGTTTCTTAAGGTTCCTTTTCCTCCTGCTTCCATTGATTACTCTTCTTTTTCAACCACTTTTCTTTTTCTCTCCTATGCCCTGATCCTTGTTTTCACCTTCTGCATTTTTCTCCCCTTATTGTTTTGGGCTTATTTTCCCTTTTTGATCTTCTTTGCCTCACCACTTCTTTATAAGGCAAACTGCTTGGAAAGGAGTTGTTGTTTTTCCTGACAATAGCATGGACCATAGTCACAAAATCCTTAAAGCGGAGGAAAAATGCACTGGCAGCCCAAAAAGAAACTGGTTCAGTGTCGTGATGCTGCAGTTATTACAGTGCACCAACACCATGAAAATGAAGCGTTAACCACCTTCTGCCACCCACGCAACCATAAGAGGAAGTGTGCTGGGGACCGTGGGGCAGATCTGTGTTTCGACATGTGCCCCATCTCAGTGTGGTACGACAGCAGTGTGACCTGTCACCCCTGTGCTACACAAAGCCGGTCTGCTCTCAATTAATCAAGTAGAAACAAATTACTGAGGACTGGGGACTACATTTAGAACTGATGTGGAAAACGGTTGAATGGCAATTTGCACTTATTCTAGGCACGCTTATTTGAAATCAAGATGAAAATTTACATCTACTTTGCAGACACCTGGAATGACTCTGCTGCTTGTGCTGGAGGTCGCTAACCTGGTCTCTCAGCAGCAGAGTAACGCTGTGTAAGTATTATTCCTTTCTATCTCTGCAATATCAGCAAACACCTGTGATTTGAGCTCATGTCTAACTTTGCAGTGGAATTAATTGGCACTGAAGTTTTCACACGGTCGCCTCCATCTGAAGCAGTTGCGGAAGGTGACGTCCAGCTGGTGGATGACTGTGAGTACCTAGCTCTTGTGCCATTTTCAACCACTCCAGCTAGGTCCATTAAAAGGCGTACAGCTATCCCCTTAGACTCTCCCTGCCTACTAACAGGTACTTTCTCCTTCTCAGTGGACAGTTCATGAAAATGGACTACCCTTCATACACTACAGGAAAGATGATCACTTTGGGAAAGACAACTTTCTGAATTTAGCACCATGTGTCTATGTGCATGTGCATACCCATACCCATGGGCACACGCACTAGATGCTCTCTAGTGAGGGTGCAGAACTGCCCTGTTGTGTACCGTCAGCTGCACAGTTGCAAGTGCCGGGGTTTTTTTCCATGAAATTCACAACACATGATACCTTTCGTGAAACCCCAGTTTCCAAATGCCCAGGACTACATGAGAATGTAAGTTTTTATTTGAAAGGAAAGCAGGTTCTTAACTTTCACCCTTCCAGAGAAATATTTGAGAATTAGACCGCTTGGAGCTTGAAAAATCACAAGGCAAATTTAAAAGTTCATTACATTTTAAAAACTTGTTATTTTTTAATGCCTGAAGCTGGCAATATAGCATGAGTCCTATCCTGCTGTCAGCTCACAGATTTTACTTAAATTAGATACTAAAGGAGTTCAGCAGTCCTCACCAAAAAAATATGGGGCCATCTGTTTCCAAGAGTTTCTTCTAAAATTATGAATCCCCGTTGCGGGTGCTGCCCAGCTGTAATTGGCTGAGAGGTAAGCAAGCCACTGCCTGAGGGGAGAGAAAAAGACAGTGAACAGAAACTTTACCCAGAAAATTAACAAACTATACTTCAGCTATTTAGTAATTTTTCCAATATAAAAGTGTTTCAAAATAATGAAGTGCATTTTCCATCCACAGAAAAATAAACGTGTTTAGAAGGTCCACCAATTCGATGAGCTAGTTTAACTAAGAAGCAGGGTTTTCTTTAAGAGACCCTGTGTTAAGATTGAAGGAAGAATGTGGGAGGAGATAGCAGATGCTCCAAGACAAGTGAAAATTATTTAGGTGTACTTCCATTAGTACAAAAGCTGCACTGTATTATTACTATGAACGCAGGATATTCAAGACACACGGTAATAGACAAGTCAAGCAATGATGTGGGAGTCTTCCTGCTGAAGTTACCTTCCTGAAATTATGAAGAAAAGAGAATGTGTCAAACAGAAGACCATTAAATGTGAAACAAAAAAACAGTAATGAAAAGGTAGTGTGTAAAATGAGACCCTGTCTCCTGGTAACCCTGTGGAAAAGTCAAATTTAGTGATAGAGATTATACCGCAAATTATGCATGAATGAATGTCACAGCTAGAAGCTTTGAGTTCTGAAGTTCAGGCAGCACTGATAGCAGACTTGCTGTGCAACTAGTCTAACCTCTCAACTGCTCAGTGTCAAATTTGTGAAAATGCCAGTGCCTACAGAATGAGCAATATAGATATTTTCTGTCTGGCACAGGCACATGAACTCACATTTCTGATGAAAATCACAGTTCACAGGTTATTGAGTCACATAGGCAAGATACTTATCATTCACGGCTACAGCAGTTCTGTTCAGAGGTGGATAATTATCCTGCTACATTTTGGCAAAAAACTCTAAAACCGTGCACTTTTTCAGTGTCCCTTTAAAATCAGAACTATTTACGTTACATGTTTTTGACACCTGTGTTACACATAAAATGAATATAGGTGGCGTCCACCATTTTTTGACACCCATCAATGTGTTCTAACGTAAGGGTTAGTTGGAGCTGGTTCTGCAGAGCAATGTAGGAAACCCATAGGCAACGTAGGAAGCCCTTGGATAAGGAAGAGTACCACCAGGGTCATCCAGTGTTTGAGGAGGGGGAACAGCTATGGTCAGCCTGCACGTGCTCTGGATCACACAAAGGGGGTGACTGAATGTCGGTCTCAGGATGAGCACGCGAGGGCTGGCTGCACATCCTTTCCGTAACTCCACGTAGCAGGCTACCTGCTCTGTCCTGGAAAAAAGCCTTACACACATCTCTTCCAAATTCTCCACAGGAAAACAGAGAAGAAAATACTGCAGTGGTCCTAAAAACCAAGCTTCAGGTAACGTTCTTGCTCAGTGCAGACCACCAGGGTTGCATCAAGTCTCACTGCGATCGGCAGTGCAGGACTGCGTGGTTCCAGGGCACTACAGTTGTCACCGGATCATGACTGAATTGTTGACTTTAGCAGGCAGTTAAAGGACGGCGTGGAGAAGAACATCTTTATATAGTAGCCTATTTTAGATATCAATAAATCTTAGGGTTTTTTTAATTAAAATGGAAACTTGCTTGAGAAAGGAAATAATTTTTAGAGCCTGATCGATGGAAAGAATTCATGTATTTGGCACTATCTCTAATTTGTGGAGATATACCTTTGTTCTTACTTGAAATGCATTTAGCTTTAAATCCCCTGCCTCTCCAAGGTGTGGATGCCAGTTGCACAAATATATCGAATAATTCTGTACTGTAGGCATATTTCCCCTATATCACTCCTTGCCTCACTGGTTCCCCAGCCTGCTTAATTGCCATATTGTATCATGAAATAGCATGCCATCCAGATACATTTAATGTATTTTTATTTTCTTTTAACAACTACAAGAGGAGATTACTAAACTGATCGCAGGTTATAATATAACTTAGCAAATAAACTGTGTACCAAAACAATTATACTAGCAACTGATTTCAATGATAACTGTTAGGTACCCACTGGAAGACCAGTACCGGTTGTATTATTTGATGTTTTGACAATATTTTGCCCTAACTTTAAAGCAGTATCAAAAAATAATGAACTGGACTTTATATCCAAATGTGGTGGTATTTGTCTGCAGGGTTTGCTGCTGTTTCTGTTCAGTTATGGTGGTCAAAACTTCGTAAAAACTAGGAGGGGAATGAGGACAGATTGATAACCGCCTACAGATCAACACCTTACAGCATAACATTGCCCTTACGTATGTCAGTTTTGAACAGCAGCTTGGTGGAGCATATAATATTAGCACCCTACATGGCTTCCTTCTCAAAGAGAAAGAAAAGAAAAACAGCACCAAGTGGAGCTCTTGGCAGGGATTGGAGATGCCTGTGGCGAAAAGGAAGGCTTACGGAAAAAATACAAGAACGGGAAACTTGTGTTCCCAGCATGTGAAGAGAGATCTGGTACAAACAGCAAAAAAAGGAGATAACCACAGAGAGGGTCCTGAGCTTGTGAGGGACGGCAAAAATGGTATGGAGAGGAGCACGTGAGGTGACACACAGAGCCACTGCCATGTACGGGAGGGGAAACAGCACGGCACAGAGAGTCTTTGCCATCACGGGGATAAAAAGGATGAGAGCCCTGGTAACTCCACTGAGAGCTCTCAACCTCCGTGTTTCCCCAGGTTTACATTCCACCACACATACCAGGGAGTGATCCCTGCTCTACCTTGGGCCAAGCATGAGTTGTTTCTCCGAGTTTAAAGAGAGGTCATTACTGCCATCTCAGAGATCTCAAGCCCTGTCTCCCTGGAAGCTTCATGTTACGTGGCTCCCAAGTCTGGCTGCTGAAATATAAAGTGATAGTGAAAACCAAGCTACATTAAAAAAGCAGCGTTGTAAAACTGAAACATCTTGCAGTGTGAACTACTAGGTTAGAGAAATGTGTATTGAACCAGCTCTCTAGTGCAGCCACAAGCATACAGGCAGTGATTTTCATGAAAACAAACTCTTGTTAAACATTTGAATTCATGTTCTGAGTGCCTCAGACCTTTTGCCCTTTGTACTACTTTACAAGCACTAACCTGGCCGTTATGGGGAAAATTGATTTCTAGACTCACTTCAATCAATGAACTGTTGACTGTCACAAACTCAGTGTATGCATACTTTAAAAATAAATCCACATAAATATAAAGCTGCTAATAAAACAGAAACTTCAGGAGAGAGACCTCTCAGAGCATCTGCGTTAAGAAGTCCGCAAAAAAGGGCTCAGAGTAGTAGTTCTGATAAGCTATTAATTCCCAGTAAGCTGACTGGTTATTACGTCCCAGTAAAAGCATACTCATTCAGCAAAGGTTCGTAGTTAAACTACATCTCTCTCGCTATGAAAACCAGTTGCCATCTGAGGTCTGAGTCAGGGGATGGATCCAGCGTGGACAGGGCTCAGTGGGCACGACGCTCCTCCAGCGTGAAACTCAAAGCATCGTGTCATAGCAGAACAGACCACCTCGCCCCATGTCACCTCATCCTTGTCCCGATCTGCACCTTCATCAGAGAAACAACTTTTGGAAGACATTTCCCAGATTTAGTGCCAACGTCACTTGGCAGGAGATTAGCTCTCCATAAGGAACAACGTTATAGATTTAAGAAGGAAATCAAGAAGCCTCTTCCTTTTTCCCCCTGCATTTTAATTAGTAGGAACCAATCTTCCTTTGGCTCTCCGAGCAGTATCTGGCAGGGATGCAGAACTGAAACATTTAATTCTCCAAGCAGTGACCGTACTTGTTCTTCATCACCTTTGCCTCCTCAGCCATCATCAGTGCTGACAGGTGATATCTCTGAAGTAAGAGAACATCAGGCATGCAAAATACAAATACTTTCTGTTTGCAACACCGATTTGCTAATTCAGTACTGGGAAAAAAACTGGAACTTGCTTAACCCTATCCATCCAGCTCAAATTTATGTTGCCTGCCTCGACAGCTGCAAATATCTCATGGTACTTAATTAACAGACCATTGTCATGATCTGTCTTTGCAAACCTTTAAATCAAAACTGTTTGTTTTCCACAAGAGATTATCTGATTTAAACAGGGATTGATTCAGGGAACTCCAATGCCCTGTGCTATGCAGGTCAGACCGTTTGATTACAGTTGTTTTTTTCTGGATTTATGAGTTATTTTTTCTTTGCAAATTGAAATTATTAAACGGTATCATCTAAAAACCCACAAGCGTTCATACTATTAATAGAAGCACAATAAAACAGAAGGCAGGAAGCAAGATAACTGTGGGTGGCTACTACACTTTCAAAAAGCAGAAGCATCTTGAACCCAACAAAATCAGCAGATGAATGTTCCTGCTCTGTGGGAGCAGGATGGAACCATGGAGAAGAGTTTGATCATCTTCAGCCCTGGCCCATTTTTCTTTTGTTTCCTGCTTTTTTTTTTTCTTTCTATTTTTTTAGGACATTCTATTATTATGCACGGATCTATACTGTATCACATGAGAAACGTCTGAATTGGAGATGCAGTCTGTCTGCGGTTTTGCTTGCGAACCAGTTTCATGGGTTATGTTTAGACTTTTCTTGATTTTTGAACTCGTTTCTGGTAGTTCTGCCACATGCCATTCCAGCAGCTCTCATCTCACTTCAAACCTGCATCTGAAAGAAGGCACACTGTAAACAAAACATCCTAAAATGTCATTTATTCAGAAATCTTACAGTTTCATCTCTTTTTGCTGCTTTGTCATGTAAGAAAAACAGTAAAAAGGTTTCAGTCATAGACTGTGTAATTAAAGGGACCCTAAATAAATGTGCATTTCTTGCTTCATTTCTTGCTGCTATACCTGTTCCTCTAAAACTGGAAGGAAGCTGCATGTCTGCAGACATGCAAAAAGCAAGCAAAGAGGAAATTAATTATCTTCTGTTACGAAAATAAAGGTGGTTTCTCAATCAAATTACAGAACAATGAGCTACTGAATAAACTGTCTCTGACTTATTTTCATACTTGTGCTTAGCCCTTTGAGTATGCGGGATGCTGAGGAGGAAACTGAGAAGTAGTAAACTTAGCACTGGGGAAAAAATGCCCTTTAAACACATTTTTACAACACCCTTACATAGTCATTTTTCCAAGCCTGCACAAAATTGGTATATTAGGATATCTGATCCTTACCAGCCTACCAGATCAATTATATTTAGGTCAGAATGACCTCAGTACTCATTAACATTTTGTCATGGTCATATTTTTCTTAAAACTTAACCTTTCACAGGTTACCTTATTTACAGCGTACATCTCATGCTTAAATTCTCCTTTGGGGGAATTTCTGAGAAAGGTCAACGTTGTCTTCAGTCCTGTCTATATTAGCATGATGAAACTATTTCTGTAAATCGTTCCACCTCACAATCTAAGATTGGTCTGGCACCCCTTGTCACCAAGGTAAGGCTCATAAAGCATTTAGCACTGCTTTAAGGTTACTTCTGATCATCTCACCTCTATGGGTATAAAAGCAGCTCAAGTCAACCTCAGAGAAAGGACACACATTTATCGAATGAAGCAGTGGACTCTTCTTTCCACTCCCCATTAAGGTATTTGCATGCCAGAGTTATTTCACTTGGTTTTGACAGAGTTACTGGGTATTTGCAGCAGCCCTATAAAAAACAGTTAAGACTCACGATCTTCCTCCATAGTCATGTCTTGTGCCAAAAAATGACAATAAAAGATATTAAAAAATTTTCAGAAAATGTGTTTATACTAAAGGGGAAAAGTGAAAATTGTTACATTTGTCCCAGCGGGACAACCGCAGAATATTGGAATGAGAAAATCTTACAGTTTTGTTCAAAATGAAAAAATCCTACCTATGAGAGCCAGGGTTTTTTTCTCACTTTAAGAGCTTTCTGTTAGCTCTGGAAGACAAATTTGTTACTTTGCTCAGCAGACACATAAAGAGGAGTAGCGCACATATCTTGTACTTCAAACACCCACCAAAGTGAAATTTCCTAGACTGCTCTTGACATTAACTATCATAGACATAGCTCTTTTGCTAATGGTTTAGCAAATTTTGCCTGAAGAGCTTTCAAAAGTTTGTTATCGACCGTTTGTTTGCCCTGGGCACCCAGCCCCTGCCTGAGCGATGCTTGCTGCAGGTGTGCCTGCCTGCAGCCCTGCCTCCCGGATGGACCCTGGGTCTGATCCGCCCCCTCGCCTTGTCCGGGGCTGTTGTGGTTATCACTACCCTGCTCTGCCCATGCAACTCAATGTCCAAGTGGAAACCAGTAATGAGTGGTATCCCTCAAGGGTCCGGGCTGGGACCTGTGCAAAAATAACGGAAGGCTGGCGAGGAGGATCGTAAACATGCTCAAGTGACTTGCAGCTGGGGTGTCGAAAAACACATGTATCATACTAATTGTTGTTAGGCCTTGTGTGTTGGACAAGTAGAACATCTGTGTTCAGACAACATAGGCCTGTGACAGACTTAGAGGCACTCTATTGAACATGCTTGAGATTCCTGCCCCGCTGTGGGAAAGATCAAAGCACAGTGGCAAACTACGCCTGCGCGAATCCCTGAAAAACAGGTGCAAACAGCAGGTTCGGCGATCCTCTAGCACGGACTGAGCTCCGCGGTGCTTGCGTTCCTGCTTGTGTACCTCTTGGGTGCTGCTTCAGGGATCCCCCAGTTGGCGAGGTAACAAAAATAAATTTACTCTTTGCATTTCATCTGTGGTTTTGTGGTTGTTCCTGTGTCCTGCCTGTGATGGCTCACACAGGACCAATAGCATTTAATATCTTCATCAGTGAGATAGACAGTGGGATCGAGTGCACCCTCAGCAAGTTTGCAGGTGACACCAAGCTGAGTGGTGCTGTTGACACGCCTGAGGGACGGGATGCCATCCAGAGGGATCTGGACAA
>NW_008795097.1:5585-9899 GCF_000699145.1 Aptenodytes forsteri | reverse complement strand
TGTGCACTCGCAGCCCAGAAGGCCAACCGGATCCTGGGCTGCATCCAAAGAAGCGTGGCCAGCAGGTTGAGGGAGGTGATTCTGCCCCTCGACTCTGCTCTGGTGAGACCCCACCTGGAGTACTGCGTCCAGCTCTGGAGTCCTCAATACAGGAAAGACATGGACCTGTTGGAGCGGGTCCAGGGCATGGCCATGAAAATGGTCAGAGGGCTGGAACACCTCTCCTATGAAGAAAGTCTGAGAGAATTGGGGTTGTTCAGCTTGGAGAAGAGAAGGCTCCAGGGAGACCTTATTGTGGCCTTTCAATATATAAAGGGGGCTTATAAGATGGAGAGAGACTTTTTACCAGGGCCTGTAGTGACAGGACAAGGGGAAACAGTTTTAAACTGAAAGAGGGTACACTTAGATTGGACATAAGGAAAAAAATTTTTACTATGATGGTGGTGAGACACTGGAACAGATTGCCCTGAGAAGTTGTGGATGCTCCATCATTGGAACTCTGCAAGGTTAGATGGGGTTTTGAGCAACTTGATCTAGTGGAAGATGTCCCTGCCCATGGCTGGGGGGGCTGGAACTAGATGATCTTTGAAGGTCTCTTCCAACCTAAACCATTCTGTGATTCTAGGATCCTATGATTCATATGCTGTGGGTCTGCATCATGGTCAGGGAGGGCACTGCCTGTGCCAGGAGCACCCTTGCTCCTGCTGCTTCCTAAGCCTCACCGGTTTGCTCTTGGCTGTACCTGGCAACTTCAAGAACAAGACGCCTCACCTGAGGAATGACTCTTCCTTCCTGTCAAATGTTTCTTCCAAAGAACATCAGAGACAGCAAACACTACAGAAGACAAACAACCAGGCACCTGGCCTCAAGTGTACTTTGCTTTTCTGTTGCGGTTATTGTTCTAGGTATCCTTCTTGATTTACATTATTTCATTTTTCCAGAAAGACCTCAAATTTACCTGGTTAGTGTTTTCCTTATTCCAGCATCTAACAAGATAGAAATGATTAATTCCAAACTCCAGAGGAAAGCCTAGGTATAGCAGAGTCACTGCATTGCAAGCTAGATCCTGGATCCTGCTCCACCATTAACAACAGTCCATCATCCTTTTCTGTATCAGCTGTAGAGAAGGTACTGTATAATCTAGTAAAGCAGGGTATATCCAAAGTTGTTTCAGTTTCAAAAATTTTGAGACAATATCTTGGAAAAAAGCCAAATCCTTGCCATTTCCAATGTTCCTAGAATGGAAATTGTTCAGAACCACTTAGGAGCTAAAAAGCACAGTTGAAGGCTGTGTGAGAGTATTTGCGTATGCATTGGCAGGGGGAGAGAGAGGAAAAGAATTAAGATAAATACAGCACTTCTCGGTGTTCAGCTGAGCTTGGTGTAAAGTCTGCACTACAGCAACTTAACAATTCCCTGGGGTTTTCTCTTCAAAAAAGGGTATTCAAAGAAAGAGGGAAGGACAGGGTTGTTTATAATTTTTTTCAGTAATGGCACCTTTCATAGCCTCCTATCAAACAACTTCCAAGTCCTTCATGTTTTAATTATTCTATAACCTACTCTGCTGAGACTGGTAGAAAAACAACTAGAATTATATATTTTACTAGAGAGAAACTGAAGACCATGTCATAAAAGCCCCCTCTGTGTGAGTTTGTGTGAATGGCTCTACAGGCATGTGTGTGGATGGAGAAACAGGTACCAGAAAACAGCAGGCTGAAGAGAGGGAAAGCGCGTGCCAAGTGGTAGCATGCGAAAGTCTGCCAAGAACTGATAAGCTCCAGAGACTAGCAGTCCTGCTGAATCCACAAAAACCGATAAACTCTGAATACTTGAGACTCTGCCGCATCTGTCCAAATCCACGAGCATCAACCATGAGTTGTACAACCCAGGCTACATCCAAGAAGGCTGCTATATGCAAAAGTACAAGATTATCTATCTATGTATATAAATATATAAAATACGTGCACATATATATATACGATGAAACAAATCATCTGGAGGGAATTCCTGAACGCCCACCTCAAAGCCCCTGGCACATCAATACATGCCTCTGCTTTTAAGTAAACAGCTGGGTTTCGTCTCCCAAGTCCTGCTCCACCCAGGTACGTGTTAGTGCGCATGTTTGTGAACTGCATGAGGGAATAAGTGAATGCAGTGTGCGATGAGTCCCTTGCTATTAGCAGCATAATAAAAGGCTATCTAATAAATACTGGTGTGATCTGTGTTTCCCCCAGCCTGGGCCCACCAGAGAAAAGGGGATGTACAATAATCCAGTATTGCAAAGTTTAACTCTGACATTATTGCGGATATCCAAGTGCGGAGCTACCCCACCTCGGGGAGGGCATGTGACATTGGATCCAGACTTTCTAAAATACAGACTTGGGTATGTTTCCAGTGTGGCATTTCTTAAGTGGCTGTCACCACAAACGGAGGAATGCCCAGACCCAAACAAGGGGACACCACAGACCGGGAGAACTGGTATCATTGCATGGGACGAATTAAAAAGCTGCAAAACAAAGTATTAATCTTCTCACAGGTGCATACGCCAGGCCCCTCGCTCAAGCTTCTGGACCACATGGTCTGTAAATGCCAAGGACTGCGGTCTCTTCTCGAGACCTCCGCAGTTGTGCCAAATCAGTAACATGACTTTCTTCCAGCAGAGTCACCAGGACTGACTCATGTGCTCCTGCCAGCCTGGAGAAATCCCAGGGCTACCAAAAGTGACCCCAACACCAAAGTGACTTCTGTGGCGCTCATACCATGTTGGCTCAGGAGGCCACCAAATTCAGATGACCCTTCAGGTTTTTCTGTCATCTCCATTCCTCATACGAACTGACAACAGTCCTCTCCAGGGACAAGCTACCTGGGTCTATCAGGAGTCTGCTCAAAACAGGCTTCATCTTTAAAGACTGGGCCTGCTTTCAGCATCCTCCCAAGTTTTTCCCCTCCCTGCCTCAGCCCATCTCCCTGCTTCTACCTGTCAGATGGATGATCAGTGTAATTTTCCAGACAGTTACAAATTTAAATAGGGTTGCCTATTTCCTGCAAACAATTGACAAAAATGTGCCACCGAAACATTAGTGCAGGTACCCGTCCTCGCGAGTGTTTTTGATAGGAACAGCAATACCTGCCGAGGGGGTTATCCTGCAGCGTGTTCCACTTCCAAGCGCTCCGCAGTCCACGTGCTTTGGAATCCCCTGGACTATTCTCAGGAAACTAAATGCAGTTGTTTTTCTACTTCAGTTTGAGGTGTGTGTAGCTGAGGACACATCAGGTTGTTTATGAAAGCAACAGATGATAAGTTAAACGGACACTGTGCTTTGAAATTCAACGGAAATAATTCTTTTAGAAGGAACACGCTTTTCAAATCCTTCAGTATCGTTTGGGTTTGCGTGACCTCTTGTGGTCAAATCCCTACCTTGCAGTTCTACTTTTTTACTCGCCGTGGGAGCGTGCCTCTGACATTTTTGGCTACAGTTGTGCTGAACGGTAGGAGAGGTTTTGGCTTGCAATATCAAACGGTAATTTTAGTGAAAGAAAAAGCTACGCTAACAGACATCTAGTGACAGTAAATAATTTTTCTCTGAATTTATGCTGATTAAACTAAGTTCTTATTTTTACTCTGTAATACTGTAGCTTAAGCACAACAGTTAAGAACCATGAGATGGATCGTATTCTAATGCATCAAAAAATTGCTTTTAAAGGACATAGCCTTACCTATGAATATGAAAAAAACACGTAGGAAGAGCAGAGGAAGAGGCCCTATTATTTTAGCTGCCATTTCTTAGCTCTACTGTGCATCTGCCAGTGTAGCCGGCTGACAAGTACCATCTTGCAGCCTGGCAGCAGGGCCGGCTGCTGTGCAAGCTTCTCCTCTTCCCACCACACCGCTGCTCTTGCCCTCTACTGCAGAGGCGGGAAAGAAGTTCTCCAGTGCAGGTGCCACAGCTTCTCCTTCCCTGAGGATGCTTTTGTGGGACGGCCCCAGCTCATCCCATCTCAACATTAACCGTAACAACCACCGTGGCCCCACTGCAGGCAAGGAGCAGGGTTTGAAGGGCTGCAGTTAATAAGGACAGACCTTGCCGTGAGCTGCTGAACTCGGGGAACGCCTGCCTGAGAGACCACGGCGCAGCAGGCCGGGGCGCTGCCACACGGTAGGCCCTGAGGCGCCCCAGGCCCTCTGCCAGCGGCGGGGAGAGGGAAGGCGGGGAGAGGGAAGGCGGGGCAAACACGAAGGCCCCGGCAGGGAGGGCTCGAGGAGCACCTCCGGGGGCCGGGGTTCAGGTAGCCGGGGAGGGCGCGGGCGGCGGA
>NW_008795097.1:0-4624 GCF_000699145.1 Aptenodytes forsteri | reverse complement strand
GGGATGCCGCCGACATCGGCAGAGAGGGGATCTTATTTTTAGTTTTTCCTGTTTTGAAATCCATTTTTTCACTCGTGCCTAAATTTCCCGTCTGCTCTGTATCGCGATGGTGAGTGTCTCGAGCATCGGCTAACTGACTGTCGCCGGTTGTTTGGGTACAGCCCACGGGAGTACCCGCAGCCATCAGCGGTGGAGTGTGGCCGTGGCTGGGTTGAAATCTCGGGGGAGAAGGAGAGAGCAAATAAAAGCTGCATCAGGTGTTTTGCAGTGGAGGCAGAGTTCTTATTTATTCATTTATTTTTTGTAGCTTGAGGGTTTTTTGAAATCTTACTCATTTCCTTTAGGTGCCCTGCCGAGAATTAGTCTCTACAGGAAAACTTGTCTTAGTTATGTAGGTTGGCAATTCATAATACGTAGTCTGCAATCTTTTAGTTAATGTCTGGTTGGACCCAGTTACTCTCTCCCCCTCCCTGAAGAAGTCTGCTAAGAGTCTGGTTACACGTGGCTCCAGGTGGCCCTCCTTGAGCGGGGGGGGTTGGACGAGATGACCTCCAGAGGTCCCTTCCGACCTCGGCCAGTCTTCTGTGACTATAAAGCTCTATCTCTGTGGGGATCCAGTAGAACTTGGAGGAGCAAATCCAAAAAACCGTTTAGGAGAAGTATTGGTGGTGGTATAGGAGGACTATGTAATCCAGGTTGCACTACCTAGGAGCCTTCCAAGACCTTCAGAGGGCAAGCTGCTCAGAAGCAGTGTGCAGTTACGTTTATGAAGGGAGCTGTTTTAAATGTTCATGTTCCTTAAATCACACATCTGTTGTCTTTGCAGTGTCTCCTGTGAGTATTCGCCTGGTGACTTGGTCTGGGCCAAGATGGAAGGTTATCCTTGGTGGCCGTGTCTCATATACAACCATCCAACTGAAAGAACAATAGTCAGAGGAAAAGGGAAATCCACTCGTGTCCACGTACAGTTTTTTGATGACAGCCCTACGAGGGGCTGGGTCAGTATTAAATATCTGAGGCCATACAAAGGTAAGAGATATTAATAAAACTTTCTGAAATGGAAATACGCCACTTGTTTTGGAAAAATAGGCATGGCATGGAGTATTGGGGTATGGTGTTCTCCATAGAGAAAGAGCAGCAAAACCAAGATTAGTATTGAGTGGGAAAGCATGTTTTGTACTTTGTAACTTAGACAAAGGAAGTTTTTGAGGGTTACAGGTGTGTTCATGGTCATACAGTTCTTTAAACATAAAACACTAAGCCCTCTTGTTTGTTAGGTTAGAACACAAAGTTAAAGCTTGCTTATGTTTTAAAGTTTTTTCTTTTATTTCTCCCATCAATATAAAAAAGATCTAAAAGATAAATCCACTATTTCAATTTTTTAGCCCTGAAATCCTTACAATATTATGAACGTCAAACCCAGTTTTTAAGCAGCTATTTGGGAACTTCAGTTTGTCCAGAATCAAAAGACTAGGCACAGGATGTTAGGTAACTAATTCTACTGTGGTGTTACTTCTTTTAAGCAATGCAGTACAGTTTTGTTAATAAAATATATAACTTGAGAATTCAGAGTGTTTGTTAGGGTAATGCTTGTAGTTGCAGAGCAGAGCTGGTGTTTGTCATCTTGATGAAATGACTTGGCTAACTAATGAAAATCAAATGTAATCAAGAATTAAACCAACATTTTGCATAATAAATCTCACCTTATTAATAATCATGATCTGTTTTCCCCTTGTTTTATAATTTTACTGTTGCTGAAAACTGTAAATCATTGGCTGTAAACTGTCGTGTGTAAATCATTGCTGTAAACTGTCGTCTTGTTAGTCAAACAAGTACTTTGGGTGTGATCAGTATTTTTTATACACTGTAGGATTTGCTTATGTCATCAGTGAAACAGCTGAATTTAAACAGTTTCTTCCTTTTTGGAAGTCAGAGTTCCATCTCATGTGATCATGTAGTCATCTTTTTTTGGCTTGTTTATACTTAAATGTACTGCACTTAGGCCATAGTTAGTTTTAAATTAAAATGGTAATGTTGCTACCATAAGTGTTAGCATAATTTAATGCAAGTGGATTGGTCCACGGTTTATATGTAACTTTCCTGAAGGTATTTTAAAAGAATCAAATATATTTTAACAGCTTGCAGTTGCACTTAGAAGCAAATACATGTAAGGAGAATTGATCTGTTTACCAAAAGAAAAATGCAGAAAAATAAGTGTTCAAAATGTTTAAGCACAGAAATGCTGGTCTATCTAGAAGAAATGTGGTTAATGCAGAACAGAGTAAAAATATTTAAAATACATGCTTTGCATTTAAATTCAGACAAAAAGCATCTTTGTATACAAAGTAAGAGTGTTGGAGTCTTTGGGTAAGAAAATGGAGAAGTTTCTTACATTGTGTCATTGTTTGTAACTGAATAAATACAGACAGCACAGGGCTAGGCTTCTAACAGTTGGGCATGCAAGAAGTGGAGTTACATACAAGCTGGTTAAGTGAATGTGCAGGTGTTGCACGCTTGAGTATGCAGTTAAATTATATGATGAGTTTTTTTTGTCCCGCCATTGTTAAATTGTCAATAGTAAATGCAAAATATTTTTAGATTGTCTCACTGCATTTGCAAAACTAAAATGGAGATCTGGTTTGTTAATGTGTTGCGTTTGTGCTGTAGAAGCAGCTACTTGTAACTCCGTGCTTTGCTACTGCAAGCTCAAAGGAATGAATGTGAGAAAGAATTCTGTTTGGCTTATTTCTGAGATAGCTGGCCTCCTGCAAGGCAGCTGCCTTTTGTCTGCCACTGACTTAGAGCTGAAGCTTCAGTTAATAGCAGCGTATGAAGGGATTCACAGGAGCGGGTGTGAGGACCTATTCAAGCAGATCCTACTGCCGTATGCAGCCAGCTAAACTTACAAGGGCAGAAAAAGGAATCGCCCTTCCCCATCTATAGCGTACTCTTATGTCCCCCTTCTTTCTTTCCCCAGGTTGAAGATATAATATGTTATATATACCATTCAGTTCTTGAGCATGGCATTAAGATGCATTTCAGCATCTTTGGGGACCCTTTCTAGAAATCGGTCTGTAGATTGGTCGGCTTTGGTTTTGTGTTTATGTACAGGCAGTGGAGGGAGGAACTGTGGTGCTCAAGGGATATGAAAGAGGATGAGGGAATGGTGCAGCTATTAATAGTCGGCTTTGCTTGATACCCTGCAGTGTCAGGCTGAATTGCCAGCATGATTGATGATCAGCTAATCTGGCTAATAGGTTAGTGTTGGGTCTGGACGCCTTGCTGCTCTTACAGGAGCAGTTTGAACGGCCAGCAGAGCTTTAGCCAAGAGGTCTATGTCATAGATGACTGGCGCCCATAACTTAAAAGATAACTTTATGGTTGAACTTACCTATCATTGCTAAAATAGCCGTGTGGTCTCAGTCAGGTCTGCTGCACTGCTAGTATAAAGTGTGCTTTTCAATAGTAACTATAGTTAGTGTGAGGGTGTTTGGAGCTTAGCTTAGAAGTATTCAGATGTGGTAATGAGTTACAGAAATAGAAGCAATTCTTCAAGTGTTCGTGTACTAGGCAGGCATTTCATTTGTGAGTGTTTAGACTTTTTCTAGGGGTAGTTTATCAGGCTGAATGAGCGATGGGTTGCTATATTTAAGACATGGTGGGAACGACTGGTAACAACACAGAATTACACTAGTTGTCTGAATCCATTTAAAAGTGAAGTATGAACGCTAACTAAAGGACTGGCTAAATGCTAGACAAACTTCAGTTTCTGACAAATTTTTTGTGGTTTTACAGGTTCATCAGATGGGGAGACGCTGAAGGGAGGTATGTTTTATAGTACAAAGCCTGAAATTAAAAGAGCAATGGTGCTCGCGGATGATGCAATGAGTAAAGATAAAACTAAGCGGCTTGAACTGGCAGTATGCAGTGAACCTTCAGACACAGAGGAGGAGGAGGAGGAAGAGGAAGAGGAGGAAATGGAGGTAAAATTTTTCTTACTTGCTGTCATTTTCAGAAATAGTGCTAGAACTTGGAAGCTGTCTCTTGGAACTAAGCATGGAATATCCTGCAATTCTCTGGTACAGTAATCACAGCTTATCTGCTCTTTAATCATGCATGCATATGTATCCATGTCTTTTTTTTGTACTGCTTCTGTGTTGTCAGGTCATACGCTGTTCTCTCACCTTTTCTAGTTGGAAACACAAGTCTAATATCTCTTTGGTGTTCTGTATGGTAAAGACTGACCTCAGAAGCTACTCCTCTAACTCTCTTCATTGATCACTCCCTGGGTAACCCAGGTGATCCACTTTCTCACTCATAAAGTACTTTTTTTCTGGTACATCTTTTTATCTTCTCTATCTGCTATTCATATTCCAAGTTCCTCTAAGTTCGATCTGAAGTTTTAATTTGTCATAACGTAGACATTTCTAACTTTTTGAGTATTCATCTTAAGGCGTTAAATTGGATTTTTGGAGCCTGCCCTCATCTTGTAGAGTAGCACTAAAATACAAATTCTAGTGCTGTTAACACCAATCTGTTGGTGAGGTAACTAAAAAGAGATCTTTTATTGTGTTGTGTTGTGAATGATTCAAATGTTATTTCAGTACCACCATATGCATTGCAA
>NW_008795096.1:327-988 GCF_000699145.1 Aptenodytes forsteri | reverse complement strand
CTACAGTGACGCGGACAATAATCGGGCCCCCACATATCAGGATGGCATCCAGCGCACACAGTCCGTGTGGCGGATGTTTGCACGGAGCACACTGACGTGCGGCACCAACCCGGCCGTGGTGGACTGGGCAGACGTTGAGGCGCCAACTGGCCATGGAGTGGTCTGCCAGCTCCAGCGATTCAAGGAGAACTTCTGTTCCCCCTTCCCACCACGGGGCTTTGTCTCCGCTGTGGACAGACCGTTCCCCAAGGTCCGGCCGCTCGAAGAGAAGGCGGAGAATCTCCCTCCTTGCGCCTGCAGGGCAGCATCTCAGCTACCAGGAGCCTGCTCACGGGGACTGTGACTGTGGGCGCACGCCATGTGCCGCCTGGTAGGGTTCTGTCTGCGTGACCATGGGGAGGACACGAGGAAGTGGGGCGGTGCACCTACCTCGCTCCTGGAAGCCCACGTACGAGAATTGTGGGGAAAAAACAGTGGCGAAAAGGGACGACCCAGGCAGATTGCTGCGGCAGTTGCTGTCGAGCAATTCCGCAGGGCTGAGGACACATAGAATCATTTGAGTTGGAAGGGACCTCTAAAGGTCATCTAGTCCAACCCCCTGCCATGGGCAGGGACATCTTCAACTAGATCAGGTCACTCAGAGCCCCGTCCAACCTGACCT
>NW_008795096.1:0-275 GCF_000699145.1 Aptenodytes forsteri | reverse complement strand
CTCAGCTACCAGGAGCTTGCTCAACGCAACGGGGACTGTGGGCGCACGCCATGTGCCGCCTGGTAGGGTTCTGTCTGCGTGACCATGGGGAGGACACGAGGAAGTGGGGCGGTGCACCTACCTCGCTCCTGGAAGCCCACGTACGAGAATTGTGGGGAAAAAACAGTGGCGAAAAGGGACGACCCAGGCAGATTGCTGCGGCAGTTGCTGTCGAGCAATTCCGCAGGGCTGAGGACACATAGAATCATTTGAGTTGGAAGGGACCTCTAAAGGTC
>NW_008795095.1:0-422 GCF_000699145.1 Aptenodytes forsteri | reverse complement strand
CCTATTTTACTACCAACCACCTGTCACACCCCCCCACACCCCACACCCACACCCCACCCCCCCAAACAGGACTTTTACCAACAGATCAAGGATTTGTGTCTCATTTGGCATAATTTGGGCCAAAAAAAGAAGATGAAAACCTGGTGCTGGGCAGCCAGGAGTTACACTTTCCTGGGACTGGCATGGGGCCTGAGGCTTTGCTGCTTGACTCCATCATTAAGGCTCTGAAATTTAAGGACGATCTTTTAACCACTCGCTGCCCACCACCAAAGACTAATTTTACTATTTTTGAGCAGCAAAATTTACTATATTTTTTTATACTTTTTTACTTTTATACTATTTTATACCATTTTTTTACTATATTTTGAGCAGCAAAACCCGGAGCCGGCCACGGTTGTCAGAGCAGGGCTGCATATCGCTGC
>NW_008795094.1:0-500 GCF_000699145.1 Aptenodytes forsteri | reverse complement strand
CAGCTCCCCCCCACCACCACTTGCTTTGGCTTTTGATAGTGTAGTGTTCATATTTGTAACCTCGTGTCTACGATGATGATAGTCTTTCTCTGTGTTGGTTCAAGACTTGATAGCCATAAAGGCAAAACTTAATTTTTCCCCTCAGGGTTAGGTGTGGGCCCAGGCTACTGTCACTACAGGAAGGAAAGTAAGAAGGAGTAGGGTTGGACTCTAGAGAAGAGGATGTATGTTGGCAAGAGGTGAGAGAGGAGGAGGCAGGCTTGCTCTTACAGCTGCTCCTGGGAGGACATAGCGCAAAATTAAAGACCACTGCTTCTTCAGAGCAGCCTATTGCCCTCTGGCTTCCCCCCGCACTCATAGCTGCCCAGCAGCAGCAGGCTCTTGGCGCAGCACAAAAATCAAATGTGCTTTTCCAGCAAATATACAAATATATATGAGGAAATGAAAAGCAGGGTATCTTTTGCCCCCAGCAATTTCTTGCCTACTTTCTGTGTGGCACA
>NW_008795093.1:0-747 GCF_000699145.1 Aptenodytes forsteri | reverse complement strand
CCAGACCGCTGACATCACAGTAGCTCTCTTTGATAAAGCGGCACGCCCACTGGCTCAGCAGCTCCCTAGCGAAGCGGGTATCATGCTACAAGACGCTTTGACTCAGTCAGGGGTGACATTTTATCTAGGCACTGATATCACAGTATCCACTACAAACGTTAATACAAATAATGATACAAACGATAATGCAACCGTGACCATCTCGTTTGACAGGGATAAGCAATCACAAACCTTTGAAGCGGATATTGTTTTGATAGCGATTGGTTTGGTGGCTAATACTGACCTTGCTGCATCAGCGAACAAAGCCATAGCATCGTCACAGCACATCAATCCTACAATAACCCATTTGCCAAGAACAGTGCAGCAAGGCATCAAGGTCGATGCCTATCTAGCCACATCGGCAAAGCATATTTATGCCGTTGGCGATTGTGCCAACGTGATGGGTATGTACATGCCCTATGTCATGCCATTGATGAACCAAGCCAAAGCATTGGCAAAAACCTTGGCTGACCCTAACATGTGCCCCTAACATGGCGCCGACAAAAGTGGCTTACCCTGCCATGCCAGTGGCTATCAAAACACCTAGTTTGCCTTTGGTGGTATTACCTGTATCAGGGCAGTACAGTGACGATCAACTGGATTGGCAAACGACCCAAACCACTGATGGCATGGTCATGACCGCTCATCCAAAAGATGATCCTCATAGCATTTTAGGGTTTGTATTAGCCGGTAAAGAAGCAGCAAAAC
>NW_008795092.1:530-806 GCF_000699145.1 Aptenodytes forsteri | reverse complement strand
GATTTCCTGTCAGTTTTATCGCTATCTTCCTCTTCATTGGCATTACTACTAAGCTGCTCATTTACCGCTTGGGCAACAGCTTCGATAGTTTTCTCATCAAATCCTTGATCGGTTAAATTTTCAATATCCTCTTGCGTCAGTGCAAGGGCGTCGGTCACTTCTACTGATGCCTTGTCGGGGACAACTGAGGTTTTATACAAGCTAAAAGATTGATCAACTAGTTTAGGATTATCTTTTATTTTGGTAAACGTTAAAGTGCTTAAATCCATCATAATA
>NW_008795092.1:233-506 GCF_000699145.1 Aptenodytes forsteri | reverse complement strand
GTTTTTTTTCTCTGAACTATTTTCTATTTTTACCAATAATGGATGGTTGGTATCCAATGTAGTAACCGGAAAAGGAATGGATATATTCGCTTCTTCCAATGCCTTCTTAAAGAAAATAATAACTTCATTGATAGAAGCTACTCGATTGGTTTGTGTACCATCATCGATAAACCAACGTACCCTTAAGACCACGCTGCTATCTGCTAACGCTGTAGCAATTACAGACGGTTCTGCCAGTTTCGATACTGTTGGCGCTGCCTTTAACACGCTTAA
>NW_008795092.1:0-213 GCF_000699145.1 Aptenodytes forsteri | reverse complement strand
TGATTTTGTTTTCATACCCGATGCCTACATCGAATTCTAGACGGCGTTGTGAATAGGCAGTATTGACGGTCATGGTACTGGTATAAAGTTGAGAATTAGGAATTACGACTTTTCTGCCGTCATAGGTGCGGATTGTGGTTGCACGTATTTGAATATCTTCGACCGTGCCTTCAAAATTGCCCGAAATAATTTGGTCGCCAATACGAAATGGCT
>NW_008795091.1:3778-6828 GCF_000699145.1 Aptenodytes forsteri | reverse complement strand
GGGCATCAGTTGGCGGGTCGTGAGCAATTTTTTTTTATTTGCATCACTTGTCTGTCTTGGTGGAGATTTCAAAAGTTTCCCTCTTACTGCAAACACAGAGCAGTGTGATCCCTGTTCCATTTTTTCTGGTAAATGTAATTTCTACGTTCAGATATTATAAGTAGTATATGGAGACTGCCTCTAGGTACCAGAAAATAACAATAGTAAAAATGAGATGATAATGCTGGCCTCTGGCCTCTTCAATGTCTAAATGAACTGGAAGTGGAAATCAAACACAGACCACAATTTGCTCTCAAAATGAAGTTTTCTTTGATTTTTCGCTAGGTAGCTATCTTCCTTCTTGGCTATTTCTCTTTCATATTTATTTGAATAGCTCTTTAGGCTATATGTGATAGCCTTTCCTGGAACAAATTAACTAACTCTATGCAACAAAAATATCAAAACTCCTATTGACTTCGAAGCTTTCTACATCCTTATATATCCAGTACTTACTTATCCAGAGGCAATTCAGACCTGCAGCTTACTCATTAAATTGTATTTTACTCCCCAGCTAATCCCAGTGTTTAGCAGAGGTATTTCCAGAAGTAAATTATCACTTCATAAATGAAAGGAAAGAAAAATTGGGCACTCTGCTAATTTGAATGCTTGTTTTACTGAAAATGATTTTGCTTCTGTCAAGGTAATTGCCATTTATGATTTAAGAAACAATTGTCTGCTCTCACTGAAACAGCTGAATTCTCTGATGCAGAGTTGTGTGTGCAGTCTGTCTCCATGTGTGCAACGGTGTACACATCTCTGTATTTTACAGTCTTTTATAAAATGTGGAGCTCTGTGGAAGTTTACTTTCATCAGATTTCTCTACAAAGCCTTTAAAACCACAGACTACATTAAAAAAAAAAAAAATTAACAAATTAGAGTGCTTATTTGAAGGAAAAACAAAACCAAACCACCAAACCTGATATTTGTGTTTAAACAATGAATACTGAACACTGTAGTTCAATTAAACTGTTAAGCCAGATTCTGACCCTGATTTGTTGATAACTCTCGTGGCTTACCCAGTTGTTTTGATCTATGTAATTCAGAATGGCTTCCAAGAGTCAAGAAATGTGGTACAGGTACAAATTCCAGATAAGATGAGTATGCTTTCAGATCAGTGAGCATGTTCACACTAAGAAGGAGAATAACTAAAAGCCTTTCTTAGGTGCAATAACGTGGAATTATGAGGCTGGAAATACTTTCAGGATGTTCTTGTGGCAGTGTGCAAAGCTAACAAACTAAAAGAAGGTAAATTATTTCCAGACAGCCTGGTTCCTAGGACTGCACTACCCTGCTTAGTCCATGCTCTACTCTGTTCAGTTCACAATCATGTATAAGTAGCAATTTTTAAACAAGAAGTGAAGGGGTGAGAAGCAGTCTCTAGATAGTTAAGTAGATCAGCAGGACACCAGCAGTTTCAAGACTGCTTAACTGCATGGGGAGTTGAAACTGGAATACCCCTTCCTGAAAGGATACTTGGCATCACTTTCAGTTCACTTATTTGCTCTTACAGTTATATTTTTAACTTACCTTCTGCATTTTTCTCTTTCATGTAGCTTGAAGTTGAGTTGGGAAGCTCTCGAACAGAAACCTACAACCTTTCACACCTGCCCACCCTTCTGTAGACATCCCCACATTCAAGAGCTGAAAGAGGGACTCGATCATCCCTGAAATCATAGTGCAAATGCACAGTTTACTCAAGACTAGAGAGGTCCTGGTCTAGAAACAAAACAGTTTGGTTTATGCTATGAGAAACAAAGAGAGGCATGCCTACATAACAACTAAAACACAAGCTGTTTTGAAGCTCATAGTTTTTAAAACCAGAAAGACCTATGTTGTTTGTTCATCTGGATTTACCCCCCTCTCAGCAAAGTCCAAAGATTCCACATAGTGACTTTTCCATTCAGTCCATCACATTTTCACATAAAAACTACTTATTTTTCAGCTCTTAGAAATGCTGTTTCCTTCCCTGAAGATTCTGGCTGTAGATCTTTTGATCTGTTTTGTTCTATCTACCCTTCAACACTTTTACTAAAAATACAGATTACAGGAAACAGATTACAAAGCTGGACTTTCAGAAATGTCCTTCTACTGATTATAATGAATAACCCTCACAAATTTATTATTTCTTCTCTGTAATTTTACTTTATTTCAAAGTCTCTGCATTTTCACTGTCTTCAGCAAAATTACTGTCTTGTTCTTCCTTACCACTTTAAGAAAATTCAAATGTACAGAAAACAGGTTCATCTATAGTTCATTTTCTGTAATCTTCTAAGTGTCTATTACCTCAGCAAATAAATTTTATATAGTTTTTCATACATTTTATGTTAAGGTTCAGTTCTACCATAGCTGACAGTTTTGAAGTTAAAGTTTCTACCCCAAAGCAGCAATTTCAGTAATACTTTTGTTGTTGTTTTAAGCTTTGGGAATTTCAAAGCTGAAGATGACTCATTTGTCTTTTCTGAATATTAACTGAGTCTGAAAACTAACTTAGGCTGGAAACTAATTTCTTTACAAAGTCAGTTATCCACATTGAATCTTTATTCTGATTTTCAGGATACTTGCACTATAGCCATCATGATAAGCCACTTCATCCTCAGTCTTATGTCTTCAGTTTACTCACTGTCCTCTTTTAGGTTATTATGATATATTAGTGGGACACACTAGCTTACAAGAATTTGAGACAGAGGCCGGAGCAGCATAGGAACCACAAAGTCTTGCTCTACCAAGCCCCTATTCTACTGTGAGTGCTTTAATCTCAGTTTTAGTTATGCTTGTGAATGAAATAAACAGACCTATAACCTTGAATCTTGAAGGACCTGAGCAGCACCTCCTGTGAATAGAGAATACTCTCAGGAATCATAGGGGCTTTTTCAACAGTAGCTGGAAAATAGGAAAGAAAAATGAGGGAAAATGTGGGCCCTCTCTGGAAAGAAACAGGAGACCTGGTTACCCAGGACACAGAGAAGGCGGAGGTACTCAATGATTTTTTTGCCTTGGTCTTCACTGGCAAG
>NW_008795091.1:0-2420 GCF_000699145.1 Aptenodytes forsteri | reverse complement strand
AGCATCCAGCTCTGGGGCCCCCAACATAAGAAGGACACGGACCTGTTGGAGCGAGTCCAGAGGAGGGCCACAAAGATGACCAGAGGGCTGGAGCACCTCTGGACAGGGGACAGGCTGAGAGAGTTGGGGTTGTTCAGCCTAGAGAACAGAAGGCTTTCCTTATTGCAGCCTATCAGTACTTCAAGGGGGCTTCTAAAAAAGATGGGGGCAAAATTTTTAGAGGGCCTGTTCCTTCCAGCCCAAAGTATTCTATGATTCTAGGAAATTGTTCTCCTGAGATCCCTTTGCCCTTTTATTTTCCAAGTTCTTCTGAGCCATAGATGTTTAATTTGATCATATAGCAATTTATGTCTGATATTCTGGTTCTCACATAGTAGCATTTATTTGATAGAGTTAACCTTCCTATTCATAATAGTAACATAAAATTAAAGTTTGAGGAAATATAATAGGAAATGAAGCCCTGCTAACTAACTGCTTTTCAGAAAGGATTACAGGTATTATATATTAGGTAGAAATAGTTCAAATACAGATTTTTTTTTCACGTACATCTAGCTTGCATCTATAGACTCTTTAGTTTTTAAGCATCAGGTATCAATTGGAAATACTGCTACAGAATGGATGTTTTACATATGCTTACTAGTTTTCTCTTTAGAGGATTTCCAAATACAGCAAAGTTAACTCTTACAAAGTATAAGAGATACATCCTATTCAGAAATTTTATAATTAACTGGGAAGATGGTAGTAATAGCTAAAAGCTCATCTTATGCTAGCTGAAGTATTTTCTTCTCTTTCAGTTTCCGCTTTTGTGCAGCAGTTTTGCTGATATGAACATAAGCAGTGCTTTTTGTTGTATTTCACACTAAAACAGCAATTTCCCAATTTTCTTTTGCAGAAACAAAGAAAAACATTTTAACAAATGAACTCAAGACTTTCTTTGACAGCATTTTTGATAGCTAGAAACTGCATAGATAAATTCTTTTATAATGAAGGGTGATAATAGGAGGACAGAATTGAAAACCAAGGCTCTATATTCTTCTCCTGCAGAGATAGGAAGTTAAACTGAAATACTGATAATGAAAATAGAATAAGTACTGTAATTATAATACAGAAAATTATACATAGACAATACCACAGATGATTTAAATGATTTAACAGAAACTTCTGTGTACACTTTTCATCTCACTGTTAAGTGAAGGGATACTCTGAGTTTGCATAGTCTAGTGTCTTTCCTGAGTAGCTATTAATGCCATTTAAAGGGAAAGGGGTAAGTACTAATGACCCATTTTCCTTAAAAAATGCTCAGGATCAGAGACTGAAGTCTTTATCTCAAGGACATTTATGACATTTTTAAGGCATCAGAATGTGACCCAATACTCATTAAAGTGTCTAGGAGGAAAGTGAAACTAAAACAAAAACATAGTTTCATACCATACTACTAAAGTCTTCCACAAACCATGCTACTTTATGGAAAGATTTAAGCACTCACACTGTAAATTATGAGCTGTAGGTGTTTGATTTTGTGATTCAGCACAATATGGTATGTAACCTCTTTAATTCCCATTGATAAGTATTGCCACTGAGGGCACCCTGTATGTTGCAGAAACATTCAGCACACCACATGACCATGAGTCCATGCAGCAGCGACTAGACCTGCAAAGGTCTATCCTATTATGAAATATACTCCAGTTTAGTTATTATCTATATTAGAGTTGAGCCTGGAATCCCAAATAAAATTAAGACCTCATTATGCATGTATCTAGTTAGAGTTTTATAGTCTGAAAACACAGGTGAAAAAGAGAATAGAGGGGAAACAGAAGTAGAGAGCTGTGAAATGATTTCTTTGAGATCACAAAGCAAGTCAGTGACGAAATTAAATCATTAGGATGTCACAAATTTAGTGAATTGTAGTAATCTTTTCACTAGATAGGACTCCATTTCCTTTTAAGCTCTAGGATGTACTTTATAAGGATGATCTTTGCTGTAGATGTTCCTAGGAAAAAAAATTCTTTCTTCTACACTGTCCCTTCCCAATGGCATTTCAAAATATACCTTTGCCCCTAAGCTTCCTCTAGATGGAAAGAGCAAAAATATCTAAACGGTCTCAGAAGAGACTGTTGTTATGTGCTAAAATGCATGCAGAAGACTAAGGGTCGGGAAATGTTTGGGGAAATAGAGGTGGATTAAAGCTAAAATACAATTTTGGTACTTCAAATGCATATTATGTAAGCTGCAAAACAGAAAAAAAACCCCAAAACTTATAAAATTTGGAGAAGAGAGATGTAAAACAATTATATTTCTCAGGTTAGTTCTGAGCACATCGTGTAAAACCATGGCCATCTCATTAGGCACTGTCTGAAACGGGCGTGTAGTGCTACTCCTAGTGTTGTGGTATAACCTAAGCCGGCAACTGAGCACCACAC
>NW_008795090.1:0-378 GCF_000699145.1 Aptenodytes forsteri | reverse complement strand
TCCTGTATCCTGTTGCTTTTAAAATTTTCATTCTACGTCTACTTTTATCAAGATGTCTCTCTCTTTTTTTAATTGTTTCCTGTCTGTCCTGTACCCCGTCGCTTTTAAATTTTCTTTCCTCGTCTATTTTTATCCAGTTTGCCATCGCCGTCTTTTATTTTTTAATTCAGTCTGTCCTGTACCTAGTCATTTTTAAATTTTCTATGTCTCCGTCTATTTAGGTTTTTTTGCTGTTTTTTAATTTTTTCCTCTCTTAATGTCTTCACTCTTGAATTTTTGTTTGTGTTCACTTTCATGTATTTTTCTCTCTATTGTTTTTTTCCTATCTATCCTCTACATTGTCACTTTTAAAATTTTCTTTCTGTCTACTTTTATCCA
>NW_008795089.1:0-396 GCF_000699145.1 Aptenodytes forsteri | reverse complement strand
GGGGGGGGGGGGGGGGGTCTGGTCTGGTGGGGAAGGGGATGCAGGGAGGGAAGGTGCAGGCGGACAGACGGACGGGGCAGCCCAGGGATGGGCAGAGGTGCAGCCGGTCAGACGGACAGTACAGCCCAAGGTCCAGGGGTGCCCGGAGGCGCATCCGGACAGACAGACAGAGCAGCCCAGGGATGCATCCAGACAGACGGACGGTGCAGGCCAAGGTCCAGGGGTGCCCAGAAGAGCATCCGGACAGACGGATGGTGCAGCCAAAACTCCGGGGGTGCCCCAAGGTGCATCTGGACAGACAGACGGAGCAGCCTGAGGTGCCCAGAGGTGCAGCCGGACAGACGGACAGCGGGGCTGGGGCCCGGTACCTGCCGCCGCGGGCGGTGATGAGGAGGC
>NW_008795088.1:0-672 GCF_000699145.1 Aptenodytes forsteri | reverse complement strand
CGGACCCCACTGTTAGGGTAGCTTGGACCCCGGCATTAGCCCTGCAGCAGCTATTAGGGGCATTATGGTAACCGCACCCCAGCCTTAGGGGTGCTACGGTACCTGAACCCCACTGTCACACTGGCTTGAACCCCGCTATTGGCACTAGAGCAGCTTTTAGGGGCGTTACGGTACCCGCACCCCACTGCTTGGGGGGAGATCAGGGCACCGAGCCCCCATATTAGGCACTGGAGCAGCTATTAGGAGCATTACGGTACCCGAACCCCACTGTTAGAGAGAATATCAGGGCCCTGAACCCCACTATTAGGGACATTACGGCACCCGAACCCCAGTATTTAGGATGAGGCACCTAAACCCCACTTATTAGGGGCATTACGGTACCTGAACCCCAACGTTAAGGGTGCCCTGAACCCCTGTATTGACTCCGGAGCAGCTATTAGGGGTGTTACGGTACCCACCCCCCACTATTCCGGTACCCGAACCCCCATATGAGGCACCGGAGCATCTACCACAAGGATTACGGCACCTGAACCCCGCTACTCCAGCACCTGAACCCCGCCGTTAAGCTCTGGAGCAGCTATTAGGGGTGTTACGGTACCCACCCCCCACTATTCCGGTACCCGAACCCCAATATTAAGCCCCAGAGCAGCTATTAGGGGTGTTACGGTACCC
>NW_008795087.1:13803-18429 GCF_000699145.1 Aptenodytes forsteri | reverse complement strand
GAACAACCCCAACTCAACCTTTCTTCATAGGAAAGGTGTTCCATCTCCCTGATCATTTTCATGGCCCTCTTCTGGGCCACCAAATTTGTACCAAATAGAAGCCCTTTACCAGTAGCCCCATACTTGTCCCCCTTAGGATGTGTTAACTAAACAAGAATGAGACAAATGCAGTTATGCTGAGAGCCTGTACAAGCCCCCAGCCCATGGGACCCGGCTCTTGTGACTCCTTCTCTCCATGTCACAAAGGAGAAGCACCTTTGCTCACTTTGCCTCACAGCAGACTTGGGAGCTGGCTGGTTTACACTGCCTGCGAGGAGTCATTCCTGCACCTTTCTGCCTGGCTTTTGCCTCAGAAACTGAGTCCAAATAGGGGACACCTTGCGAGAGGCTCAGAAAGGGGCCAGAAGGTGCTTGAATTGCAGCCCCTGTAGGACACTGCAAAATCATCTTCAAGAGTCATCGTTATTGTCTTTTTTCCTCCAACACTACTGCCCAAGTTTGCCAGAAAAAACAAGTTCTTCACTGAAACAAGGAAGAAGAAAGAGTGGAAACTCCTTTTCCTCACAAAATGATGACCCTGTTGATGGCCGTCAGTGGCAATGTTTGCCATTCGCTGGTCTCCTTGTCTCTCTTGCGCCAGAGGTTGCACTGGGGAGGAGATAACATGAATAACACACAGGTGACCTGAGCCTGTAACGGAGCAGCACCAGAGATGTTCTGGTCCAGGGCTTTTTTTTTCCCTCGCATCTGCACATGCTCATTTAATATGCTCAGCAAGGGCAGAAAGCTCCCACCCTTCTGGATTATGAGTGTGCTTTCATACAGAAAGCCTCAAGTTTGAAACATTTAAGAAACCCCCAACAGTTCTTTCTCACCTGGGAAAATCCTCTATCAAAATCAGAAGTACCACTTGGGATCGGGTTGGGTTTTGATGGTAATGTTATTGTTTCAATCACAGACTTCAAGTTTTGAAGGTTAGCCTTGTGTTGGTAATGATTCTTGGTGGCTTTTGATGGCCAACTGCAGGCAGTGGTGGTAAGCCGAGTCGGAACAGCGAATGCTTCCGTCTGTGAGCCCTGCATCTTAAACAGCCAGCAAGGAGTTAGGAAACATTTCTCCTGATGATGCTGCAAGCCTTGCTTACTTTTCATCCTCCTTCTTCACCTTCCCATACTTTTTTTTCATCTTCTGATCACCAGAAACCGCTTGCTTATGTCTTTCGCTGTTTCGTTTCGGTTGTGCTGTCACTCCCCCCTGCACAGGGACGTTCTCTCTTCCTGGGGCTTTCTTTTTCATTTGCCTGGCAAGAGCCCGCAAACGCACAATGAACTGGCACATGTGGGACAAGGGAGTATTTCCCAGGCTCCCACTGACCTGTCGATCCACTGAAGCACAGACCAGATGCTCTGTGGCCGCCCCAGCCACGCACACCTTCCCCTCCAGAGAGGGAATGGCGAAGCCTTTGGCTTCTGTGAGAATCCTTTGGAGACCTGTGGCTGTCGGCTAGCCTCAGTTTCTCCAAGTCCTTAGCCCAATGCCAAAACTCTTTCTCTCCACCATCTCCTGTCATATGGGAGCAATAGCAACTGGTGGAGGAGCTGAACTCTTCCCACCTCCCCGGCTCTGCGGGCAAGGCTCTTCCTCTGCTCTGGCTCTCTTTTGCATGGCAGACCTTCTCCGGAGCTTTGGCCACCACCAGGGCTCTTTCTCTCCCTGTGGGAAGAGTGGTACAGGCTTCCACTGCCATGCGCCAGCTGATGGCCACTGTGCTTCTGTCCTTTCCTGCTGCGAGCGCACCTCTGCTTTGGAGGCTGAGGGGCTGGTTGGCTTCCCTTCAGCTTCTGCCGCTCCTCAGTGTCGGAGTGCGCTCTCTTCCTGCTGCAGTGCTCACAGGGAGTTCTTGGGGAGTCAGGTGTTGTTCTCTTCTTTTGTCTCGTGGGCATGTTTTCTTCAGCTGCTTGATTTCTCAGGCCCACCATGCCTCCAGATAATGGGCCCTTCCACGCTTTTTCCAGCTTTGTCATCTAAACGCTCTCTCTGCCTTGGTCTTCAGCACCTTCTCCAGGGGTCAAATCAGGGCATCTGGAGAAACAACAGTGATCTTAGTTTAGACTTGTTCTGGCAGCCTCCTCTTGGCTTCCAGCCCATCCTGTCGTTTCCTAGGAGCCATGGACAATGCCCATGGCCAGGTTAAAAACAGGTGCTTTATAAAATTGTGTGACTTTGATAAACAAGTGTTAATCTTCGATGACAAAAGTTCCTGTTTAAAGGGGGAATGAAAACTTCAATTAAGAAAAACTGAGAGGGACAGGTGTGTCCTATGGCAGTTGTTGAAGCACCTCTGTTATGTCACACCAAAAAAAAAAGACACGAGGGTGATTCAGTAGCCTCACCTGAGCTAGGTGGTTCGTGAAGCTGCACACCTTGGTGGATGGGAGATCTGCGTTCTTGTTACTGAAGCAATGGTTCAAGGATTTTATTTGATAACTACTTTAATTTAAACCTCTGTGTGTAGTCTTGAGCTGTTTTAATAAATGGGGAATGCCATATAAATCTTAGTGGAGCTAGTTCTTACTGACAGTAAGTACTTCACTAGTTGAAGACTTTCTGAAGCAAGCAAACAATTCCAGTTATCTGTTATCAAATGTAACATCGTTAACTGTCAGAAGTAATGGTGGCAGTCAGCTAACCAATTTCAAGGGAGAAATTTCAAGAGGCCCAGTCTTAGCTGCTCTCCGGTATTTAGAGTACAAAATGTAAGCCAGGCTACAAATAGAAAATCACCTTAAGATCTACATTTAGCTGTAATATTTATTCTTCAGTGTTTTCAAGAATGTTCACCTTCCGAAGGTTTTCGTAGTTCTTCAGAAAGTCTTGTACTTTTGATGACTATGTAAGCAACATACAAGTCTACAATATGCTGCCTTTTTTTGTTTGTTTTTTTTAAACTTACTGTTTATGAAGAACAAAAAAATTCCATCACAAAGCAGTTTGCATCCGTGATATAGCTTTTCAGTTTAAAGGCCAAACTTGCATCTTCACAGCCCAGTTCCATCAGTTCCCTATGGACAGTTTGACAGAAACACACACAAAAAAGGAATTCTTTTGTTGATACAAGTTTCAAACAGGACTCACAAGTAGAGATACACTGTTCTACATTCTACTTATGTCACACTTAAGGACAACATGAGAATTTTTTTAGACTTCAAACAGGATTTGCTGAGCCATAAAAATTATTTAACCATACACTAATAAAATGCCAACTCTAGAGTATCTTTTTCATACCTGAATATATCACAGTATCCACAATATTACAACCATCTAGTGAGAATTCTAATATGTATTTCACTGTTTAAATGGCTGGCAATGATAGAAAAGGACACTTCAAAATTGTTAGCAGCCAGGGAAGGATACTGCTTTTCTTGAACAGCCATGTCCGCTTTTACCACTCTAGTATTTAGAGGTGGGCTGTTAAGAAGTTGTACTAACGTCAACATTTTTTCTTCCCAATACACACAGATCCTAACACTAACAAATTTCACAATGGTTTCTGTAATTTTCATGATGCATTAGTTAGGGAAATACAATTCCACTTTGGTAGTTTGTGAATACAGCTCTCCAGAAATGTAGTATGCCAACTTGTACAGTAAACACAGAAAAGGCTTATGGGCTACTTATTTCCAATTCGACCTCAATATATTCTGAGTGCCATTTTTATTTGTCTTGAATATTTAAGTCTAGATAATAAGCTAGATTAAAAACCATCTGAAAATGGGTAAAATAAATGTTTCACTTGAAAACATACGGTCAAACAATTTAAGTTGAAAGGGACAGTTTATTCAGAACCGTGCAAAGGAAAACGCGTATCAAACAAGCAAGAGTAGTAGACAAAAAAAAAAAAAGCAGAGCAAGTACATATGAACAATGCTGCAGAGCTTATGAGTAAGCTGTCTATTTTGCTGCATTTCCTAAAGGTGTTTTCATGTATGAAAAGTTAAATCCCTCCCATGTCAATTGTCACTTTAGTACCTGAATCAAACTGGCACCTAGGTATTTGTGGGAGACCTCGGAGAAATTCATTCCACAGGTCTGTGCTATGAATTCTTCACAGCTTAACATTTTAGAAGGAGAGAAGCAGCAAATGAATTTTTCAAACGATAGACTCGTAGAATCATAGAATAGTTTGGGTTGGAAGGGACCTTTGAAGGTCATCTGGTCCAACCCCCCTGAAGTGAGCAGGGACATCTTCAACTAGATCAGGTTGCTCAGAGCCCCGTCCAACCTGACCTTAGAATCAAAGAATCATAGAATCACTAAGGTTGGAGAAGACCTCTAAGATCATCGAGTCCAACTGTCAACCCAACACCACCATGCCCCCTAAACCATGTCCCTACGTGCCACATCTACACGTCTTTTAAATACTTCCAGGGATGGGGACTCAACCACTTCCCTGGGCAGCCTGTTCCAATGTTTAACCACTCTTTCAGTAAAGAAATTTTTCCTCATGTCCAATCTAAACCTCCCCTGGTGCAACTTGAGGCCATTTCCTCTCGTCCTATCGCTAGTTACTTGGGAGAAGAGACCGACACCCACCTCGCTACAACCTCCTTTCAGGTAGTTGTAGAG
>NW_008795087.1:10905-11802 GCF_000699145.1 Aptenodytes forsteri | reverse complement strand
GGCAGGGGAGTTGGACTAGATGACCTTTAGAGGTCCCTTCCAACCCAAACTATTCTATGATTCTATATATATAGTTTATATAGTATACTGCATAGCCATGGTTCAGTAAGCATGACTAAAGGACCCTGAATCATTGCAAGCAGGAGAAGGACAGCCCCCACCCTGAAGAAGAAAGGATACCCCTGGACTACCCAGATCACGCTAGCATCCCAGCCCCTCCAACTCCTCTGTGAAACCCTCCCATGATCTGGCATGAGAGAGAAGGAACTGCAGCGAGACCAACTCCAGGGATGTCTAGATCCAGAAAGAAGCAGATGGATGATGACGCCATCAAACTAGAGTTGCTTTGCAAAACAGCAGTATATGTGTGTGTTAAGTAGCGATTGGTCAAATCATGTTGTACCTGAATGCTTGAAAGGCATAAGAACCATGTGTAAAACTGCATTCGGGGTGCCACAGCTTGACTGGGACACCTCACGCGCATGAACAGAGAATTACTCTTGTAATTCTATACTTTGTGTCCTAGCCTCTCTCCTTGGATGGCATGGGCCAGTTGCAAAATTTTCATGACAACACCCCTCTCCCCACTCTGAAAGTTATCCTCAAAGGCTGAGAATTGCCCCTAGGGGTGGCCCAGAAGCCTACTGTTCAGCGGTGGACACTTTACCTCCACCATCGCGTTGTCCTCCCAGGAAATGATCGTTCAGGAAGGACTCCCACTGAAACCATAACTTGAATAGGACTGCCGCAAGAATATGAGAGTGATGCACCACCCTCTCCTATGCAAGACGCTCCTCCTTTCGACCCCAGTGATACTTTAGGAGTATGGTTTACAGGTGGAAGTGCCCACTTGAAAAATGGTGTTTGGTTCGGTAAATCCACAGCCATTTCTGCAGA
>NW_008795087.1:9828-10569 GCF_000699145.1 Aptenodytes forsteri | reverse complement strand
CACCCAGTGCCTTGGGAATTGGCAAGAGCTGCTGCACTCCCTTCAGAGAAGCTGCAGGCAGGCATACATCTCCGCTTGTGTTTTGCCTGGGAGAACCAGGGTAACAGCAGTGGCCTCCAGCCTAACCTGGTATTTGGGCCCTGCATTGCTGCCATCCCAGTACTTAAGAAAGGCAATTAACAATTGCACCTGTGACCAGTACCCCCTGCTCCTGACCCCTGGTAATATGGTTAGCATAACGAATGCCATTTTATGAGGCAAACGGCCAGGGTCTGTGACCGAGCTGGTCACGTACCAGTCCCCTTTCCCCTCCTCATCAGGCCCTGAAGGTCCTGGGTGCCAGGCCAGAGACTGGGAAGAGTTTCACTTTTAAGTCTATGTAGACAGTTTCTGAAATTGGACAAGTCGTTTTTAACGAGGATAAGCCCTTTGCCTTGCATCTGGCAACCAACAGGGATGTGGACCCAGCAGCACAGACCAGTGCCATGCACAAACCACCACCCTATGCACAGGGAAAGCACAACAAGTCAGATATGGTACCCAATAACAACAAAAAATGGCTCTTCACATCAGTTCTCTGTACGATCAGGTTAGTTCTTTTAGTCAGACACAGAAATCGGAAGTGATGTCTTCTTCTTTTGCTGAAGTAGACTTTTAAGTAGATATTGCCAAAGAATGCAAAAACAACCAAAAAAAGTTAAAGCAGGTACTTTCATCCTCACTAGATGCATATCATTGAAG
>NW_008795087.1:0-8893 GCF_000699145.1 Aptenodytes forsteri | reverse complement strand
CAGTGCACTCAATCCCACTGTCCATGTCACCGACAAAGATGTTAAACAGCGCTGGTACCAATACCGGCCCCTGAGGAACTCCATTCGTCACTCACTTCCACTTGGACATCAAGCCGTTGACCGCAACTCTGAGTGCAACCATCCAGCCAACTCCTTATCCACCGAGTGGTCCATCCGTCAAATCTATGTCTTTCCAATTTAGAGACAAGGATGTTGTGTGGGACAGTGTCAAATGCTTTGCACAAGTCCAGGTAGATGACGTCAGTTGCTCTTCCCTTATCCACCAACGCTGTAACTCCATCGTAGAAGGCCACCACATTTGTCTGGCACGATTTGCCCTTAGTGAAGACATGTTGGCTGTCACCAATCACCTCCTTATTTTCCAGGTGCCTTAGTACAGTTTCCAGGAGGATCTGCTCCATGATCTTGCCGGGCACACAGGTGAGACTGACTGGGCTCACATTCTCTTCTCTACTCTAAAGGGTCCCCACTTAAGATGCATTTGAGTTACATTACCGTTAAACATACACCACTACCAGACATTTCTCTAGACTGAAGGCTGACAGCAGTGTACTAGGACAGTCCATTCTGCACATCTCACTCCTGGGTAGAAATCCAAAGAGCTACAATAAGCTTTATAAATCAAGCACAGCAAATAAAAAGCAAGCAAACAAACAAACAAACAAAAAATGACAGGTAAACCTTTGAGGCACTAATGAGGAACAAAAGATCTCCCGTTAAGTCCACTGCCCCTCACAAAACAGACAAGTGGCTTAAAGAGATGCCTGCAAAGAAACCGTGGGTGGAAGATAACCCTGATAACTCCAGTAGAAGTGCCCAACATGGAAGCAGCAGTGCTGACCCTTCTCCTGCTCCTCCTACGAGCTCTTCGCCAGCTACATGAAGAGGCAAACCCAAGGATGATCGAATCAGATCTGGCAAGAAATCGCCCCCCAAAATCCAAAATGATCACAAAATCTATTTGAAATATGGATTCACATCCACTATCATGGATGATGAACCTCGCCCTAAGCACACCTTGTGCCTTGGAGCTAAGGACTGCATGAAGTCACAACCACGAACAGATGTTCAAACCTGAAGCGTGCAGAACACGCAAACAAACCTCCACCGTTTTTTCAGCAATGCTTCAAGTCACACAGCACTCAGTCCAGGACTTTACGAAATGTCACTAAACTTAACGATAGCAGCCTCTTTCCAGGTTTCTTACTCAAAAGCAAAAACCAAAAAGCCACGTACCCTTGGGGAAACCCTTGTCCTTCCATGTGGCTGGTGTCTTCCCATGGCTCTTCCTCAAGGCAGGAGAAATGACCATGAATTTGGAAGTCCACATAAATTCAGAAGTACACTTAGTCCTCTGGCAGTCATTCCCTATGGGCCAGACGTCCTCTCACCCCTACCCAGAAGTGCCCATTAGTTGTCTGGCAGACGTTCTCCATGAACCACGAGTCTACCTACCTACCTACCAACTCACCAGAAATGAGTCGGTCCGCACCAGAAGTGACACTGCCCAACCCGCTGTAGACATATTAGACCAGAAATGATGGTTTCAAGACAGAAAACACAACACAATCCACCAGCACAGCAAAAAATCAACCAGAAGAAACATCGTACACAAACCAAAGGTCCCTATCCAGACCCTAAAAAGGCAAACAAGCTAAAAAAGGACTCTCCACAAAAAAAGACCACACAGACCACAAGATAAGGTAAAAGTAACCTAACCCCAGGAACCCAGGGCCAACAAACCCGGATTCTGTCCATAACAATAACACACTTAATCCTAACTCGCTTAAACTCTGGCATATCACCACACTGCCAGCCCATAACCCTAGCAAACTGTAACACTAGCATCCCATAACCCTAGCACATTGTAGCCAGAAGATATCAAAAAATTGAACACAAACTCCCTGGAAATCTCTGCCAGGGCCTTCAGGTGGCCCCAGATTTCAGACATCACAACTTTGAAGTGGAAGTGGGACAGAGCCACTGGGATGTCACCAGCATCCATCTTCACATCATCTGTCACACCCTGAAAAACTGCCTGGGTTAAACACTCCTGGGGAGAAAGGCTGAGGCACTCGGAGACTTTGAACCAGCAAGCCATGACCATGGGGCTTCAGCTCATCATTTCTGTGTCAGAGCCACCAGGCAGATGACCCCATCCTCCTTGAGACACCCCTTGGGGCAACTGTACCCAGCGCTGGGTGGCTGGATATGGTCTTTGCTCTACTGGGAGGCACTTCCTGGGAGCAGGATCTCTCACAGGGGCACAGGGAAACGCTTGACAGGCCTGGATGTCTGAGGAACATCCTGCACTGCTCCGTATCTCACCAAAACCAGGGGCGGAGGAAGGCTACTTTGCTGGCCTCCAAGAGCTCACCTGGGCTGCCCTGCGGCCACCGGGCACCTTTGCTGTCAGGCAGCACCGCTCTGCAATCAGCTGTCACCTCCCTGCAGGACGCTCTCCAGCGCACGGTGTCTCCACTTGCTCATCCTGTGGACAAAGATCAAAAGGGAGGGATAGGGTTTGCTTTGCCCCCATTCCCAGGGTGCCACAAGAGAGACCTTGCTGCCACCCCCAAATCAACTGTGTGACATGGACACCACGTACGAGCTGCAGACATGGGTCAGGACAGCTGTGGGGAGTGGGCAAGCCATTCTGCGGTGCCCCTGGTGCTGGCAGAAAGCAGAGCTGGAGACAATGGGGGAAAGCCCAGGGTAGTCGGCAGCTGGCAGTGGGGCCCAGCAGGGTGCAGCACCCACAGAAATGCCCAGCTCCTTGAGCCTCGGCACCGGGGCTGCAGCACCGGGCTGGCACCGGCTGGGGCTTTGCTGGGAAAAACCAGGCAGGGGTGACCCTGACACCCTGCACATGTACCCGGCCCTGGGTGGGATTTGACCACCTGTCCCTCTGCCCATCACCGCCACGGGATCCAGAAAGCAGTGCCGCTGGCCCTGGTGTGGTCCTGAGACATGTCTTGATGGATGAGCCTTTAACCAGCAGGCCTAAAAAGAGGAAAAATCCTGGAGGCCATTGCTGTTCTGTCCTTCTCCGCCTCATTGTCCTGATCCACATCCCTCTGTTTCTCAGGCTCCCTGGAGTGTTTCCTGTCCTTCTCTTGCTCTGTGTCCTGCTCTCTGTCCCTGCCTCTCCCTTTTTCTCTCCCCTTCCTTTTCCCTCTCACCCTTTCCCCTCTGTCCCTCTGTCCTGCTCCCTGTCCCATTTCTCTGTCACTCTGCTCTCCTGGTGCCTTTTCCCGCTCTCTGCCCCCCTGTCCCGCTCCCTCGCCCTGCCTGTGTCAGTCCGTCCCTTTGTCCTCCTTCCTGCCCTTCTTCTCTGTCCTGATGGTTATCACTATTTTTCATCTTGCACCTCCCTGTCCCCTTCCCCTCCATCTCTTTCCCAGCTCTACCCCTCTGTGCTGCTCCTCACCAGTGTTTTTTCTTCCTCCGCTACCCACCCAGCTCCCCCCCATTCTCCTCGTCCCTCTGTCCATCTCCCGTTCTTCTCTTGCCACCCCACCACCCTGCCCCACCTCCCTCTGTAGTTCTGTCCCTCTCTCCTCCTCTCCCCTGCTCCACCTGGGCTCCAGGGTCTGGGCCTGGGTCGGGGCAACCCCGCGGAGGCGGCCATGGGGCCTGTGGGGGGCGGGGCCAGGCCCAGGGGGCGGGATGTAGGGTCAGACAGCAGGAAGGGGCGCCCCATGGCATGCTGGGAGCTGTAGTCCTGGGGCACGGGGCTGCCAGGCAGCCATGTTGGTGTTGGGAGGCGCGGTCTCTGCTCCAGCTGAGGTGAGGGCCGGGGCCTCTCAGACTGCATCTGGCTCTGGTTTGCATGGGCTGTCTCTGGCCTTGCTCTCCTGGCGCTGTGGGCGAAAAGGGACATGTGGACACTCACTGGTTTTGGAGAGGAGCTGCCACAGCTGAAGCTGAAGAGACCACAAAAAGGTAAAGCAGCTGGGGAATGAAATGAAGGGGATCCTGCCAGCTGCTGCCTCCAGCTGCAGACAAGAGACAGCCGGCCTCTCTAGGTGAGGAAGAGTCCCTCTGAGTAGTCCTCAGCAGACCAGATCACCAATGTGCACCATGGGGTCTGTATAAGTAAGGAAAATTACAGTATGGCCATGTAGTTTGTGTGTGTGCGTGTGTGCATGGCTGTGTATCTAGGAAGCCTCATGTTGTAAGAGCTGTAAGACACCAATATGTTCTCTTAGGTGGAGGACAGGCAAGTGACTGGAGCTATAGAAGAGGAAGGGAGGAAAAGACAGACAGACAAAGAAGTACCTGAACTCTAAAGTTTGCCTGGCAGGGCAGAGAGCAGGAACTCCGGTGAGTCCTAGGCCTTTGGGGTTATGTCACCCCTCTTCTGCGTCCCAGTCCCTTCCTTTCCCCTCCCATTTCCCTCTGTGTAATTTTTTTCGCTTCCCTGAACCTCTCTTCCTCTCTATTATTGTGCTCTGCTCCCTGTCCCCCCTTTCTCTTTTCTCCAAGTCTCTCTTTCTCTGTCATCCTACTGCTCCCTTTACTTTCCTCACTGTCCCTCTCTCCTGCTCCCAGTGCCTCTTTTCCCCTGTCTCTCTCTGTCCTGCAGGCCACTGCGGTTTTTTCCTTCTCCATCTCTTTGTCCTGATCTGCATCCCTCTCTTTTTTCCCTGTCTTTTTTCTCTGGCCTGTTCCCTGTCTTTTGTCTCTTTCTGCCTGTATGTCCTGCTCCCTGTCCTCGTCCTCCCCTCTCCCTCCTTCCTTCTGCTTCTCTTTCTTTCTCTCTCTCTATTGCTGTGTCCTGTTCACTATCGTTGTGTTTTTTCATTCTGTATCCCACTGTCCCTGTCCTCCTTCCTGTTCACCTCCCCTCTCTCTGTCCCTCTCTGCTGCTCCCTGACTGTTCCCCCCACCCTCCTCCATCTCTCTGCAGGGCTCCTGATACCCCTCTCTCTTTCTCCATCCCTCTGTGCTGCTCTCTGTCCCTGGTTTTCTCTTTCTCGTTGTTATTCTTGTCTGCCGCTCTGTCCTGCTCACTGCCCCATCATTTCTCACTATATCCCTCTGTCCTGCTCCCTGCCCCTGCTCCCTGCCCCTATCCCTGCCCCTGTTCTTTTTTACTCCCTCTCCGTCTTGCTGCCTACCCCAGGCTTTTTTTGCAATTTCTATCTTGCCCTCAGCCCTTACTTTTCTTTCCCTCTCCTGCTCCCTCCCCCTCTTTCTGCCTCTCTTCCTCTTTCCCTGCTGCTTCTTGCGCCATCTCTGTCTAGATCCCTGTCCCTTTTTTCCTCTTGCTGTCCTTCTGCCCTTTTTCTCTTTTCTGTCTTTCTCTCTCTGTCCCGTTCCCTGTCCCATCCTTTCTCACTATATCCCCCTGTCCAGCTGGCTGCCCCTTCTTTCCTCTCTCTCTTGCTCTATTTTTTCTTTCTCCATCTCTCTATCCCACTGCCTATCACAGTTGGGTTTCTCCTCCAATGCTGTCCTGCCCGCTGTTCCTTTTCTCTCTCTCTCTCACTCTGTCCTGCTCCCTGTGTCTTTTTTTTTAATTCCTCCATCTCAGTCCTGCAGCCTGTCACTATTTTTTTCTTCTTCCATCCCTTTGTCCTGCTCCCTGGGGAAACCCTCATCAACCCACCTCGGGGCCATGGCTCTAGTAGCCATGCTGAACTGCCCACTGATGTGGTCCTTTTCTGTGTTCGTTTATGGCGTTCCCAGGAAGTTCAGGAAGTGAACCAGGCAGCGTCCGAGATGGCTTCGGAAGTCTACATCGGGACGTGTGACTGGGCCCTGAAAAGCTCTGGTATGGACACAAGCAGCCCAGTCTCTTTGGCCTGCGCTTGCCTGTAGCACTCCCCAAAGGAGCCTGTGCTCCAGGTGCTGCTCTCCAAAGTGGGGGAGCTTAAATGCTTCATGGGGTCCAAGAGCAAGGCTCTGGCAGAGTGGCTCTCTCAGACTCCTTCCCAGTCCTGCCCTCGGCCTCCGCACGGGTGCCTCTGGCACTGCCCCCGCACGTGTTCCTATGCTGGATGGGGGGACTGTCTTCCTCTCCACTGCATTTGAAAAGGGAATGGCTGGGCCGTCCTTTGCTGCCTGTGCAGCAAGCCCTCAGCTTTTGTCTGCTGGCATTCACGTGGGCACCTGCTCTCTCCCAGAACCCTCAGACCTCCTTCCTCGTGGCACTGTGAGAGAAGCCGTTGCCAGGCACCTGGCTGCAGGTGCATTCCCCTGCACAGCTGGGCACCCCCACCAGCGTGGTGATGAGGACAGGACTGACAGACGTGGAGCTGGCCAGCCATGTCGGAAACAGTGTCTGAGCACCTAGGTCCTCCTAGTCTGTGGCCTCTTGCAGTCATCTGCTCTCCCTTCCTTACAGGTGCCAGCATCGACATGCAGAGAACTTCTGAGACCTACGACTACAAAGAGAATTGAGGCTGCAGGGTTTTATGGTTCTTTCGCACTGCCAACCCTCCTGATACTATTTTGCAGGTATTGTAGCAGAAATCATCAGTGCTGGTTTCCTTCCTTCCCGTGAAGTTGGGGACCGACCTCAGGGGCTCTCCCCTCAGTCCAGTGGTACTGCTCAAGCCCACAGTGTTGAATCAGGTTCCTGAAGCCAAAGCTCTGACACAGGGCTGGGTTTGCTAGAAATCAGTGGTTCCCCTCAGGAGGGGAACGGAGCTGAGCTGAGCTGAACTGCTGCATCTTGCCACAGTCCTCTGCCACAGCTGGGTGAAAGACTTTCTCCCTGGTGACCCCATTTCCACACTCATCCCTAACGGTGCCTTTTTGGGGGTGGGAGGCGGGAGGTGGGAGTGCCCTGCAGAGCCACTGGGCAGAGATGTGTTTCTGCTAGGCCTTGACTAGGATGGTTTCATAACCGGTATTCTCTGCTCCGTAATACTGAGAGCCCCCTTTCCTTCTGTCCATTTCCTCACACGCGCCGCACTTCTGAGCTGAAATAGATCAGGCAGGGAAGAAGGCCTCCTGCTTCTGTCCATTTCCTCACACGCGCCTCATTTTCGAGGCACCACAGACACACCGGCGCCTACGCTTCAAGCTGCATGGGCAGTTGTGTTGGCCCCAACACTCCCTCACACTTCATTGCTCTCGCGTTCTGGTTGCAGCCGGATGTTTCCCCAGGAAACTGCTGGCCTTTACAAGGGCATCAGGGCCAGGTGGTCATCAGGTTGCCAGCACAAGTCCATCTCACTGCCGTCACTGTGCAGCACATTGCCAAAGAAGTCTCTCCATCTGGGACCGTCATCAGTGCCCCCAGAGATGTTGCTGTCTTTGTAAGTGTCTGCTGGGCGCTTCTGGTGGGGATCTGGCCCTGGCGGAAAGCCATGACAGGGTCTTGCTTGCTTTTGTGCATCCTCTGAGGTTTGTGCCCTGCTCTCTCCTGAGCGCTGCGGTGCCCTTGCGGGATACTTCAAGGGCTCTAGGGGTTTCATCCCTCTTAAGACTTGTTCTGGCCAAGCACCTCAGGGTTCTTGGCCAGAACTCGAGGGGGAAACTGAGCTCTACCATAACCAGTGCTAGATTGCTGCTAGAGCCCCAGGAGAGGGTGGGTAGATAACAGGGCTGATCCAGCGTGTACATTCCCTATTTGTCGGGACGAGTCTGAGCTGCTCTCCTCGTGCTTTGCCCCTGAGGGAATGGATGCGGACGGAGAAGAGAAAACTCTCCTTGGGACGTTTGTGTACAATGTGGCAAAAGAGGCCATTCAGACCTTCCCTCTGAAGGTACGGTCCACACACAGGGGCAAGATGCCAGGGAGCAAAACAGGTTTGCCTGCAAGTCCATGGCAGGAAGAGTGTGAATGCTTTCTTCCTGGGCAGAGGAGCCCGGACCACTGCCGAGAGAGACCTGGCGGGGTTGGGAGGCCTGAGTAGCACGCGGTGGTGGTAGCAAAAGGATAGTGAGGGCAGGGTCAGGCCTGTGGGAGCACGAGTCCTGAGAGATCCCTGGCTGCACCCACTGCCTTTAGCAGAGCCAGCTGCACATGTGGCCACTCCAGCCAAGCAATGTCTTTGTGCCGTGGAGAAACGGGGACGCCTGGTGGCGAAAGCTGTTGGGCAGCACCGTTGCTCCATCCTGTGGCCTGCTGGCAGGTTGGCCAGTGTCCTCTCCTCCCAGCACTGCATGCCCCTTCTCCCCAGTGCTTTCACGCCTGCCAGGAGAAAAGCAGGCAGAGCAGACAGCGGGAGCTTGGTGGGGGTGCACACCAGCTGCCCCACGCATAGGAGCACCTCCCCGGCCTCTCTGTCAGCACAGAGCAAGCAGCAGAGGGAAGGGGCAGAGGGAAGGGAGACTGAGCCCCAGCCGGGCCGGCATGCAGAGGATGCCAGGTGCCCTCCTCCTTCCCGTGTCCCCAGCCTCCCCAGCAGCCCCGGTACCAGCAGCGAGCCTCAGATTTCCACAGCCGCTCCCACCCACTTTCAGGAGCTTGTTCCTGAGCAGGAGCAGGACTGGCAGGGGCAGAAACATTGATTGCATTGTCGCTTTTAACACGCCCGTTTCCTTTTCACTTTTTCCTTCACAGAACGCGCCGCTTCCCAGAGCCTTTTCATATATCAAACTTCTTGTGAAGAGCAACTGGGGAAACCCAGCATACACCTGCATTTATTGAGTGCAGGTTCACAGGAAGATGGCAAACAAGAAAGCCTCAACTGAAATCAGAGGAAAAAAAGAAGGACAAACAGAATAAAGAAGAAAAAGAGGGGGGGAAAGGGGGAAAGATGTGGCAATTCAGATGGGTGTAGAAGATCTGTCTCCAAAGTGGGATGCGCAAAAAGGTCCATTGGTGGGGAGGGCGGGAGTGTGTGGAAAAGATTAGAACTTCTACTTAATTTTTTACAGAATTATAGGAAGGGACCTCTAAAGGTCATCTAGT
>NW_008795086.1:0-309 GCF_000699145.1 Aptenodytes forsteri | reverse complement strand
ACTCCACCACTTCCCTGGGCAGCCTGTTCCAATGTTTCACCACTCTTTCAGTAAAGAATTTTTTCCTAATATCCAATCTAAACCTCCCCTGGTGCAACTTGAGGCTGTTTCCTTTCATTCTATCACTTGCTACTTGGGAAAAGAGACTGACAGTCACCTCACTACAACCTCCCTTCAGGTAGTTGTAGAGGGCAATAAGGTCTCAACTCAGCTTCCTTTTATCTAGACTAAACACCACAAGTTCTGTCAGCTGATCCTTATAAGACTTGTGCTCTAGATGCTTCACCAGTTTTGTTGCTCTTCTTTGGA
>NW_008795085.1:0-1301 GCF_000699145.1 Aptenodytes forsteri | reverse complement strand
TTCATCTATTTTTATTGACACAGCTCCCGCAGTGTTTTTTTGTCATGTTTTGCAATTTACTTTTGTTCTAGCTACTCAGGTGTTAATTAGGCTGCTTCATGCTGCTTCATACAGCTTCTGATAAATTTCTTGTATTTCCATGGGGTTTTTGTGTTTCCTGTCCTTTGGGACTCATATAGTTCTGTTAAGGGAGTCAGTCGGAGAGGCCGTTGAGGTGACTCTAAATCATCGCTCATTTACAGTAAATAATTTACTTTGCAACCAGAGATATTTTTAAGAAGGGATTTTTATGGGATCTAATTCTGCTTTGCCATTCAGTCCTATCCAGAACATAGTTCTGGTAGAAGTTAGGTAGCATGCATGGTCTTGCTAGAAATGAAGTGTAGCCCCATAGACTTTTGGGGTTTTTTATAGAAAACTAAAGCACGTAATTTTTGATAACAACACTATTATTGCATTTAACGAGCTAATTTCCTACATAGCTTAGTAGGACATCTATCTTATTCTATCTACACCCCAGAAAAATTAAGCTTAATTCCCTACCTGGTCATGTTGCTGATGCAATAAATGTAGTTGTAGTAAGAGAGCAGATATCATCATTTCCAGTAAGGGTCACTTTCTCCATTCAGCACTTCGCAGGCTGTAAACTTAAGGCAGATGAGAAAACTTCCTGCTACCTCTGCAGCTGCCTTTATGCCTTTGGTTGGTTCACCCCTCCCCTTTCACAGTGGATTGTGGGAAAGGTGGTGGGTGGATCCCGGGGTATATGAGCCACAGCCTCTGGTCAGGAAGCTCATTCTGCTCCTGGGCTTCTCTGGTGTTAGTGCTTTGCTGTTCCTTTAGTCAACTGCAGTGTTTGAGCTGGTTAAAGTATGGGGCAGATGTGTTTTGACTTTTAGAGAAGCAGAGGCATCTGAGGTAAGAGCTTTGGGACCAGCCAAGGTTAAGCAGCGTATATAGTGGAAAGTACACTTGTATACAGCTTTCCTTTTTTTGGGTCAATAATTTTGTATTGAGCATTCAGGGGTAGCAAGGTGGTGTAATAGTATGCATTTTTTTTTATTCTAGGTGCATTGCATTTTTTTGGAATTCCTGACTTTATTGAAGATGGAACCTTGTCTTTTTGCCAGTTTTGCTGTATATTCTGTAAGCTGCTAGTATAATCCATCTTAATAGGACTGATGGTGAGATTATCTAACAGGGCTTAGGGTGACCATCTTATAGGCATCTGTATATGGAGCCTTAGTGTTACTCAAGAAAGTGGCAGGGATATAAGGTGTAGTGTCTTTCAGGGTATGGGA
>NW_008795084.1:0-392 GCF_000699145.1 Aptenodytes forsteri | reverse complement strand
GAGATCACCAGCGCCTTGTTGGCCAACCTCAACCAGCAACGGGTGGAGGGGAAGCTCTGCGACATCTCCATCCACGTGCAGGGCCGGGTTTTCCGCGCCCACCGCGCCGTCTTGGCCGCTTCCTCGCCCTACTTCCACGACCAGGTCCTGCTGAAGAACATGACCTCCATCGTCCTGCCCAGCGTCATGGACCCCGGCGCCTTCGAGACCGTCTTGGGGTCGGCCTACACCGGCCGCCTCTCCATGGCCCCCGAGGAGATCGTCAACTTCTTGACGGTGGGGAGCGTCCTCCAGATGTGGCACATCGTGGACAAGTGTACCGAGCTCCTCAAGGAAGGCCGGGCCGCCCCGGCGCCGCCGGGACCTTCCTCCTCCTCCTCCTCTTCCTCCTC
>NW_008795083.1:0-229 GCF_000699145.1 Aptenodytes forsteri | reverse complement strand
TTTGTCAAGCGTCAGACTATCCAAGATTTCCGTCTTTTTGCTTAACCCCACTATTTGGCTCGTTATCGATTTGATAGGCAAGCTAATTTGGCAATTGTAGTAATGCATCGTGGGTTGGATATTGACCCCTAAACTTGTCAAATCATGGGTATCGGTAACTGGCAAACAGCTTGCTTTAGCGGCAATTTTGACAGCATGATTGTTAAATTGTGAGGCGGTCAAATTAGCC
>NW_008795082.1:0-379 GCF_000699145.1 Aptenodytes forsteri | reverse complement strand
AATGATATCCTTGATCCAGCTCCCAGAGGTGATAGACAGCACAACAGGGAACATATACAGCAAGTAAGATTTTACATAAAACAACTTTGAGAGCAAGCATGACAACTTTGAGAGTAAACTAATCAACATTGTGCCCAGCAACTATTAAACCAATATGATGAATGCTTATAACAAATTTGCCTTAACATGCTCTAGTCAGATCTGTCGTTATCACAACCCTTCGTGCCCCACGTTGGGCGCCAAAAGGACTGTTGTGGTTTAACCCAGCAGCCAGCTAATCACCACACACCTGTTTGCTCACTCCCCCCCTCCCACAGTGAGATGGGGGAGAGAATAAAAATAATAATAATAAAAAAAAATCGTGGGTTGAGATAAAGAC
>NW_008795081.1:0-528 GCF_000699145.1 Aptenodytes forsteri | reverse complement strand
CTACATGAGTCCATCACTTCCTTTGAAAGTTCATCCATGTTCTTATTGATTTCTCTTCAGTATCTCTTTAGTTGTTTAACTGTTTACAGTTTCCCCTTTTATAAATTTTTATTTGTAACCAATTATTGTGTCTTTCCGCTCCTTTTTCTCCAGTTTAACCAAACTACAAGAGTCGTCGGTGCAAGTGCAGGCTTGAGTTAGAGGTGCCTGAGCTGTCCACACCTGTGACAATACGTGCCCACACGATATCTTAATCAGATCACAAAATTTAAGAGCAGCTCAACTGTAACGAACTCCTGCTCAATACCACACTGATATGAACACACCTGTTCTGTGCTATGTTTTTGATTTCTGCAGTAGTGTGTTACGGGATATAGTCAAGACATACATATTTTTGCTTAAAATGTATTTAGCTTCTAATCTTTTTACAGTGTTGGAGGTCTGAGTGATTCCACTGCAGTCATGCTTTTTTTTTAAAATCACAAATACTGTGTAATTTTCTTCTAAGTTTGTGCTCTCTGCCCTCAA
>NW_008795080.1:0-391 GCF_000699145.1 Aptenodytes forsteri | reverse complement strand
GGGGGGGACGGCTGCGGGGGAGGATTTTGAGGGGCTCGGGAGCGGCCGGGCGGGAGGGTGCGAGCTTCCCCGCCATCCGACCGTCCTTTCCCCAGGTGATGACGGACGGCTGCGAGACGGTGGACATGACCTTGAGGAGGAACGGGCTGGGGCAGCTGGGTTTCCACGTGAAGTACGACGGCACGGTGGCCGAGGTGGAGGATTACGGTTTCGCCTGGCAGGCCGGCCTGCGGCAGGGCAGCCGGCTGGTGGAGATCTGCAAGGTGGCGGTGGTGACGCTGACCCACGACCAGATGATCGACCTGCTGCGTACCTCCGTCACGGTCAAGGTCGTCATCATCCCGCCCCACGAGGACGGAGCCCCTCGCAGGTAGCGGCGGGGGGGGGGGGG
>NW_008795079.1:0-655 GCF_000699145.1 Aptenodytes forsteri | reverse complement strand
TTCCAACCTTAATGATTCTATGATTCTCCGTCCTGCCACATTACAGGGGCAACCGCACAATCCCGGCCCCACTGTCCTCCCCAGCCCCGCTGCAGGCTGTGGGGGGCGCAGGGGACGCCCCCACTACCACGTGCCCCGAACGGGGCAGGTAGCAACCGGGGCATGACACCCCACAGCCACTGTGGGGCTGGCACAGCCCTGCCCACAGCCTCCCCACCACCACCTACCCCTCCCCAGGGTCCCCCCAAGCTGGGGCCGCCTCCCCCTCCGGGTCTCCAGCCTCAGGGGCTTCAATCTCGGGGGCTTCCTCTGCCTTGATGGCTTCAGTGTCGGAGCCTTCAGCCTCGGGGGCTTCCTCCACTTCCATGGCTTCAGCCTGGGGGGCTGCCTGCCCCTCTGGGTGGGCACTGCCGCCGGGCAGGCCCTGCCCCTCTGTCAGGATCCTCCCCCCCCCGTCCCCCTCGGGCGCCTCCGTGTCCCCCCTGGGCACAGCCCCAGCCCCTGCCAGCAGCTCCCCGGGTTGCTGCAGGAGGGGCTGCCCCAGGGGTCCCTGGCCCCGGCCGGGCGAGAGCAGCAGCTCGGGGGGGTCAAGCAGCCCGTCCCTGCTCAGGTCCTGCCTCTCCAGGGCTCGGTCCACCAGCGCGGCCACCTGCGG
>NW_008795078.1:0-998 GCF_000699145.1 Aptenodytes forsteri | reverse complement strand
TTCTTCCTCCTCCTCCTCCTCATTCTCCTCCCCATCTTTCTCCTCCTCTTCATCTTTCTCTTCCTTCTCCTTCTCCTTCTCCTTCTCCTTTTTCCTTCTTCCTCTCTTCTTCCTCCTCCTCCTCCTCCTCCTCTCCGTCTTTTTCTTCTTCCTCTTCATCTTTCTCCTCCTCATCATCTTTTTCCTCTTTTTTTCTTCTCTTCTTTCTCCTTCTCTCTCCTTTTTCCTTCTTCCCCATTTCTTCCTGCTCCTCTTCCTCTTCTTCCTCGTCCTCCTCATCGTCCTTCTCTCCTTCTTCCTCTTTTTGTTGTTCTTCCTCGCCCTTCTCCCCCTTTTCCTTTTCCTTCTCTTCTTCCTCCTCCTCCTCCTCCTCCTCTTTCTTCTCCTTTCTTCTCTTCCTCTTGTTTCTCATCCTCTTTTCCTGCTCCTCGTCCTCTTCTTCCTCCTCGTCCTCGTCTTCCTCCTCCTCCCCCTGCTCTTTCTCCTCCTCTTCCTCCTCTTCATCTTTTTTTTCCTCCTCTTCTTCTTTTTCCTTGTTCTTTTTTCCTCCTTCCCCCCTTTCTCTTCTTCCTCCTCCTCCTCCTCCTCGTCCTTCTCTCGTCCCTCTTCTTTTTGTTCTTCTTCTTCGTCCTTCTCCCCCTTTTCCTTTTCCTTCTCTTCTTCCTCCTCATCCTCTTCCTCCTCTTTCTTTTTCTTCTCTTTCTTCTTCTTGTTTCTCATCCTCTTCTTCCTCCCCCTCCTCGTTCTCTTCCTCCTTCTTTTTTTCTTAAGGCTCTTAGAATAGTTTTGTTATCTCACTTCTCCTTTTTGCTCCCATTCCTCCTCCTCCTCTTCTTCCTCTTCCTGCTGCTCCTCCTGCCCTTCCTCTTTCTCCTCCTCTTTTTCCTTCCCCGTCTCTTCTCCCTCCTCTTCCTCTCCTTCCTCCTCATTTTCCTCCTCCTCCTCCTCCTTCTCCTTTTCTTCTTTTTTCCCTCCTCCTCCTCCTCTTGCTCCTCCTT
>NW_008795077.1:5748-6143 GCF_000699145.1 Aptenodytes forsteri | reverse complement strand
GATGAGGCGTTGGGGACACCGGGGACGGCTGCTCTCTGCTGACTCTGCTTCCCTTCCCTCTTCCCGCAGCTCCTTGGAGACACCATCCCCGCTTTGCCACCCCTGCCTGCCTGCGGGCAGCTGCCCGGCCTCCCCGCCGGCTCCGAGACCCCCGCCGGGGCGGGGGCACCGCTTTGGGGAAGCCCCCTGCGGGGGCGCCTTTAAGAGCCGCTCTTCATGGTCGCGTACTTTGTCCCTTGTTCCTCTGCGACGACGTGGCCGAGAGGAAAATCCCTGCCTGGGCGAGGTGAGAGCGAGCCGGGAGCACCTCATCCCGGCACGCTTCCCGGCCGGCACGCTCCGCCGATCCCCGGACAGGGTGGGAAGGCCGGGGGGGTTCACTCCTGGCACGTGGC
>NW_008795077.1:5161-5721 GCF_000699145.1 Aptenodytes forsteri | reverse complement strand
TGCCCCGCCATGGATGAGCGTTCTGGGACCGGCGTGATGGCGGAGAGCAGCCAGCTGGAGCATCCCGGCCTGGATAAAGCAGCCGGGGAGGAATTCCTGCGGGAAGCCTTCCAGGTCCTGCTGGACGAAGCCGTGCGGAAGGGGACGGACGTGACCGAAAAGGTGGGTGAGACCCAGAGCACCCCAGCGAGGTGGTGGGGATGGGGCGGGGGTCCCTGCCTGGCCGGGACCGAGCAACCCCGGCGCCCCTCCGCCACCGCAGGTCTGCGACTGGAAGGAGCCCCGGGAGCTGCGGGAGCTGCTGGACCTGGAGCTGCGGAGCGACGGGGAGCCGCCGGAGAAGCTGCTGGAACGCTGCCGGGACATCATCCGCTACAGCGTCAAAACCTGTGAGCACCGCCGGCCGTGCCCAGCTGCTCCCGGTTTGGGCCCAGCTGCTCCCAGTTTGGGCCCCGGCTGCTCCCAGTTCAGCCCCGGCTGGTCCCGGTTCGGCCCCGGCTGGTCCTGGTTCAGCCCAGCTGCTCCCGGTTTGGGCCCCTGCTGCTCCCCGTTGACGCCAA
>NW_008795077.1:310-996 GCF_000699145.1 Aptenodytes forsteri | reverse complement strand
CGCTGCCACGCCGAGCGAAACCGCCGGCGCTGAGCGCTGCCCCGCGGTTTTAAATCCCCGGGGTGGATCTGAAACGGGGTCTGGGGCTCGTTGTGGGGGGGGGCCGCCGCGATCCCTTTCCTCCTCCTCCTCCTCCTCCTCTTCCTCCCGCAGCCGGAGTTCATCAACCTCTGCTTCTGGTTCGTGCCCCCCAGCCTGCGGGGCAGGGAGGGCTCCCCCGGTTACTGGCCGAGCTTGGGAAGGTGAGGGCGTCTCCCCCACGGCGCAGGTGGCTCCCGCCATCAAGGAGAGGATGATGAGGAAGGGGTCGATGATGGTGAGCTACCAGCCCCACGGCGCCAAGGTCAACTTCTCCCGGCAGATCGTCCCCACCCCCGCCGTCACCAGGGACGACCTGGATTTCTTCCTGGATGAGATCGAGAGGCTGGGACGGGATCTGTGAGGACCCCGGGGCACCCCATAAACCCCCTCCCCCCTGCCCGGAGACCCTCCCGGCCCCGAGGAAGAGGAGCGGAGCCCAGTTTTCCTCCCGGCTCCCGCGTCCCACCTTAGATTCGGAATAAAGGCGGGCAGGGCTCGGCACCCAACCCCAAGAACGCCCCGTGGGGCACGCGGGTGGGAATAAAAACACTTTTACTGTTCCCTTTTCCTCCTAAAAAAGGGGGGGGGGGTGGGTGCCGGGACAA
>NW_008795077.1:0-252 GCF_000699145.1 Aptenodytes forsteri | reverse complement strand
CGGGGTCCAGGGTGGCGGGGGCCAGGCAGGGGCGGAGGCGCGGGGCCGTGGCCTCCTGCCTCTCCCTCCGCCGCCACTCCCGCAGCATCTCGAAGCTCTGCATGACGACGTTGCGGGGGTTGTCCTCCCGGATCTGGTCCAGGCGGCTCCTCTCCAGCCCCAGGCACCCGATTCCCACCTCCTGCCATTCCTTCCCCAGCTTTTGGGCTATCTGGATCAGATCCTTCTCCGTCAGACGAGGAGGACGCAGGG
>NW_008795076.1:0-1529 GCF_000699145.1 Aptenodytes forsteri | reverse complement strand
CGCATCCTCAGCGTGGCCTCTGGGAGAGGAAAGGAAGAAGCAGTTTACTACCATAGCTCGCCCCTGGCCGAATCCCCTCCTTCCACAGAGGCTTCTGGAGATGCTGCTCTTTCCCTGCACTGCTGCTAACGGCACCCACGTTAAGGGAGAATCAAGCACATTTGAGGGCCAGTTTGCATCCTTCACGACAGGGATTGGGGGCAGCCTGGGGCTACGGGACAGGCTTCAGGGGAGGTGCTGGAGCTGGGGGCAGCTGCACAAGGGCGAATGGGGCCTAGGCGAGCTCTGGTGAGTTGGGGAGGCGCCTGCGCCTGGGGGGAGTGTCCGCCTCCTTCCCCTCTTCCCTTCTATCAGCTCTCGGGTAAGTCCCTAGGACTGCCCTGACCCAGCTTGCCTCCAGCAGACCGGGAGCCTGCCGCAGCGGGCGGTTTGCAGCTTCCTGTCCCACCACCCCCGGGCGGCCATCGGGCAGGAGACACCCCGGCACCCGCAGAAGGGGCTCACTCACCTCACCGGTGGCCCAGGCCCTCACCCACTGCTGGAAGCGGCGTCTAGCGTGCCGCCATGCTGCTCACGGGCACCGCGCATGCGCGGGACGCTGACGGTCTTGGAATCCTAAAATACAGAAATCTGGTTGGATAGCTGTGCTGATTAGTGTTCCTTAATTGGAGCCAATAAACATATATCCGGTGGCACTCTGGGAATCTGACTGCAGGGGTATGCTGTTCAAGCAGGGTAAGGGAAGGGCTGCAAGCATAACTTGCATCTGGGACTAATTGGTGGTTTTTTGTTTGTTTTGCTTTTTTTAAGTTAAACTCCTGTCAGCTTCCACTGAAACTTTGTGCAGGTAAAAAGTGATTGCTGAAAGAATCCCTAGGCTACCTATTCCACCTCCACACCTCTCACACCCTTGCACATGCACATTACTCAGGTTGGTAAACATGATGGCACCAGTGACAAAACACAAAAATCAATGCCCGAACATTTAAACTAGCCTCAAATAGCTATGAAACTGCAAAAAGGCATGTACATAGGAAAACTGTTGTCACCTTCAATACGCTGAGGAATTGCTGACTCCAAAGTAGAGAATTTAACTCTCATGATGATGGGGAATTAATTTATTCCCTATGAATATTTGCCCTTTAAATACACTATTTCAGAGAGTCAGTTATGTAGGTAACTTACGGAAAAGGTGGTTTGACATTTACTCTTAATGCAAACTAAAACATCGCTCTCACCAGCCAAAAGTGCTTTAAAAAGCATCATCCTCTATAGATTATGCTGCTGGAAATGGAACCGGGGTTCTGTCTAAAGTACCTCTGTGAACATTTACTCCGTAACAGAACAAACTTTTTGCAGCTGTGCCTGAGATTCATTAGATGTTTTCTTTCCTGCTTCTAGTTTCTCAAATGATTTTTTTGGTGGATAAAGTATTTGAAAGAATGTTTTATGTTTTTATTGTGCAAAACCTGCTAGTAAGAAATCTTGATTTTCAGAGTAGAAGTGAACTGAGGTAAGAAAAAAAAAAA
>NW_008795075.1:0-441 GCF_000699145.1 Aptenodytes forsteri | reverse complement strand
TGTATACTGAAATATATAGAATATGCTTTTGTATGACTGTCTGCATCAGCAAGCACAACAGAAGTCAATTCGCATAGCAAAACAACAGGTACTGAGAAGCTAGTATCTACATTATCCATATTTGAGACTTACTTTAAACACTCTCTATTTTGGTCCTATGAAATGAATGGTTGTCAGCAGCTGGTGTCCATTAGATAATCCACTGGAATCAATCTTCCATGTTATTTTCATCCAAAAGAAACTCAGCTTTTGCATTCTGGAAGCACACTGCCTGGTGCATCAGGGTGTAGGTGAGGGTAATTGGGAGATGGACTTCTTTCTGAACTACGACTCCCATGAAGAGGTAACCATTACAAATTAGTGGCTTATAAAGAGATTCTACTATTTCATTTTATTTTCTGAATTAAAATCATATTTTTGTTATCTGTAAAAGGGAATCTA
>NW_008795074.1:0-923 GCF_000699145.1 Aptenodytes forsteri | reverse complement strand
CAAAAAGGGGGGTTTTTTTGAATGCTTTCCATCCCCAAACGCCTTTTTTACACCCCAAAAAGGGTGTAACCCCCCCAAATCCCCCGAAGAACCCCTCAAATCTGAAAAAAACCCCAAAAGGGTGGATTTTTGGCATTCAAAACGCGAAAAAAGGGGTTTTTTTGCGTTTGAAACAGAAAAATTGGCTTTTTTAGGTGTTTAAACCCAAGGGGGGTTTTAGGGTGGATTTTTGGCATTCAAAACGCGAAAAAAGGGGTTTTTTTGCGTTTGAAACAGAAAAATTGGCTTTTTTAGGTGTTTAAACCCAAAAAGGGGGGTTTTTTTGAATGCTTTCGACCCCCAAACGTCCTTTTTAAGCCTTGTTTTCCGAAGGGGTGGTTAACTCCCCAAAAATCCCCCAGAGAACCTCTAAAATCCCTCCAAAAAACCCCAAAGGGCGGATTTTTGGTGTTTAAAACAAAAAAAAAGCGGTTTTTTTGGTGTTTGAAACGCCCAAATTGGCTTTTTTCAGTGTTTAAACCCCAAAAATGGGGGTTTTGTTTCCTTTACCGCCCAAAATGTCCTTTTTAACCCCCCAAAAAGGGGGTGTAATCCCCCCCAAACCACCCAAAGAACCTCTAAAATCCAAAAAAACCCCCAAAATGGTGGATTTTTGGTGTTCAGAACAAAAAAAATCAGAGTTTTTGGTGTTTGAAACTGAAAAATTGGCTTTTTTTGGTGTTTAAACCCAAAAACTTCTTGGTTTTTTTTGTTTAACCCCCCAAAATGCCTTTTTTTGGTCTTTCGCCCCCAAACCGCTCCCGTTTAAACCCCCCAAAACGGGATTTTTCTTTATCGCCCCCCCAAAACCACCCGAAGACCCTCTAAAATCGAAACGCCGCCCCCCAAAAAACCCCAAAAACGTCTTTTTTTTTTTCCCCCCC
>NW_008795073.1:0-383 GCF_000699145.1 Aptenodytes forsteri | reverse complement strand
CGCCGTGGGACACCCGGCTGCCCTGCTCTGAGGCGGGACCGCCTGCCGGGTTGTACCAAGTCCCGGGCGTTATATAGGGTCCCTGGGGCTGGTTTGTTATTGTAGGGTCTCCCCAGTGACGGCCCTTCATCACAGGGTCTCCCCATACAGGTCTCTTCCCGGAGGGTCTTCCCAGCTGCTCTGCTACCCCAGGGCATCCCCGGGTGCTCCTTTGTTATTGTAGGGTCTCCCTGTGGAGGTCTGTTATTGTAGGGTCTCCCCGCCACAGCTCTGTTAGTGCAGGGTCTCCCTCACGCTTGTTTGTTATTGTAGGGTCTCCCTGCCACAGGTCTGTTCTTGCAGGGTCTCCTCATGCTGGTTTGTTATTGTAGGGTCTCCCGGTG
>NW_008795072.1:0-465 GCF_000699145.1 Aptenodytes forsteri | reverse complement strand
GGGAGTCCTCATGGGTTTCGGGGTGCTACTGTGGGTTTTTGGGGTGTCCTCAGGGGTTTTGGTCATTTCTTCACGTTTTTTGGCATCTCCTCATGGTTTTTGGGGTTCCTTCACGTTTTTTGGGGTCTCTTCACCTTTTTTGGGGTCTCTTCACCTTTTTGGGGTCTCCTCATTGTTTTTTTGGGGTCTCTCCACATTTTTTGGGGTGTCTCCACATTTTTGGGGTCTTCTCATCATTTTTTGGGGGTCTCCTCATTGTTTTTTTGGGGTCTCTCCACATTTTTTGGGGTGTCTCCACGTTTTTGGGGTCTTCTCATCATGTCTCCACGTTTTTGGGGTCTCCTCATCATTTTCTTGGGGTCTCTTCATGTTTTTGGGGTCTCCTCGTTGGTTTTTGGGGGTGTCTCCACATTTTTGGGGTGTCTCCACGTTTTTGGGGGTCTCCTCATCATTTTTTTGGTCTCT
>NW_008795071.1:0-261 GCF_000699145.1 Aptenodytes forsteri | reverse complement strand
CTATGAAAATACTCCTCTAATGAATTGCTGACAAACATTTAGCTGTGATTCGTTATGGTGGGATCCAATAGAAACCTGGTACGTACCAGAACTACGAATCTTTATTCGAGATATGTGTATTTGTTGGGGTTTTTCGGTACCAGGATTTAAGCCTGGAGATCCCATGTGTTATTGAAATGTTATCAATCAAGAAACCGCGTTAAAATGCAGAGTTATGCTCACCCACGAAACTAAGTGGAATCTTGCGTGGGAAGGGGAAGC
>NW_008795070.1:29585-30583 GCF_000699145.1 Aptenodytes forsteri | reverse complement strand
GTTCAGCACCCCGAAAAAGGGGGTTCGTCACCCCAAAAAGGAGGTTCGCCACCCCGCGAGGGGGGTCGCCACCCCATAAAGCGGTTCAACACTCCACCGGGAGGTTCACCGCCCCGTGAGGGGGCTCAGCACCCCGAAAAGGGGGGTTCGACACCCCGCGAGGGAGGTTCGGCACCCCGAAAAGGGGCTTCGGCACCCCGAAAAGGGGGTTCAAGACCCCACCAGGAGGTCGAACGCCCTTGTGAGAGTGTTCAACACCCCGTAAGGGGGTTCAACACCCCGCTGGGAAGTTCAACACCTCATGAGGGAGGTTCAACACCCCAAAAAGGGGGTTCAGCACCCCATGAGGAGCATTCAACACCCCGTGAGGGGAATTCAACACCCCACCGGGATGTTCCACGCCCCACGAAGGCGGTTCAACACCCCACCAGGAGGTTGAACACCCCGTGAGGGGGTTCAACACCCCAAGAAGAGGTTCAACATCCCGTGAGGGGGTTCACCCCATTAGGGTGCTTCAACGCCCCGTAAGGGGGTTCAACACCCCGCCAGAAGCTTCAACACCCCGCGAGAGGGGTGCAACACCTCACCAGGAGGTTCAACACCCCATGAGGGGGGTTCACCTCCCCAAGAAGGGGGTTCAACACCCCGTGAGGGGAATTCAACACCCCACCGGGATGTTCCACACCCCATGAAGGTGGTTCAACACCCCACCAGGAGGTTCAACACGCCGTGAAGGGGTGCAACACCTCACCAGGAGGTTTGACACCCCATGGGGGTGTTCTACACCCCAGGAGGTGGAACAACACCCCACCAGGAGGTTCAACACGCCGTGAAGGGGTGCAACACCTCACCAGGAGGTTTGACACCCCATGGGGGTGTTCTACACCCCAGGAGGTGGATCAACACCCCAAAAAGGGGGTTCAACACCACACGAGAGGCGTTCAACACCCCCCCAGGAGGTACACCCCATGATGAGGGGGGCTCACCTCCCCACGACG
>NW_008795070.1:2188-2770 GCF_000699145.1 Aptenodytes forsteri | reverse complement strand
GACGGGGACACTGGGAGCCGCGGGGGGAGGAGGAGGAGGAGGAGGAGAAGCAGCAGGTGCGGGACAGGGGATGAAGAGGAGGAGGAAGAAGGAGGTGAAGGCGCTGAGGAGGAGGAGGAAGAGGGAGGAAGGCCGTGGGGGGAGGGTGAGGAGGGGAGAGGGAAAGAGGAGGCAGCACAGGAAGGGAATGGAGGAGGAGAGAGGATGGAGAGGAGGAGGGTGAAGAGGGAGGAAGGCTGTGGGGGGAATGGGAGGAAGGAGGATGAGGAGAGAGGATGAGCTGGGAGAGGAGAAAGATGAGGATGAGGATGAAGAGGGCGAGGAGAAGGAGGAAGGCCGTGGGGGGGAACGGCACGAGGAGAGCAGATGAGTTGGAGGAGGATGAGGACAAAGATGAAGAGGAGGATGGAGAGAGCGAGGAGGAGTACGCAGGGGGAGGAAGGCCGCAGGGGAACGGGATGAGGAGAGAGGAAGACGCGAGGAGCCAGCGCAGGAGGAGAAGGGAGGAGGAGGAAGAGGAAGAGGAGGATGAGAAGGAGCAGGATGCAGACAGAGGAAGGCTGGGGGGGGGGGGAGGGAAGG
>NW_008795070.1:374-1043 GCF_000699145.1 Aptenodytes forsteri | reverse complement strand
GGCGGGGGGCGGGGAGAGAACAGCAGGGGCAAGAGTTATCAGGAGGGATAACGGCGGCGGCAAGAGTTATCGCTAGGGGTGGGAGTCAGTGGCAGGGGCGAGGGTTATCGGTAGGGACAAGGGTTAACAGCGGGGGCGAGAGCTGTATCAGTAGGGGTGAGAGACGACATCGGAGGCAAGAGTTATCAGTAGGGACAAGGGTTAACAGTGGGGGAGAGAGTTGTATCGGTAGGGGCAAGAGTTATCAGTAGGAACAAGGGTTAACAGTGGGGGCAATGGTTGTATCAGTAAGGGTGAGAGTTAACGGCAGGGGCAAGAGCTGTCAGTGGGGACCAGAGTTAACAGCAGGTGCAAGAACTGCCAGTAGGGACCAGAGTTATCAATAGGGACCAGAGTTAACGGCAGGCGCAAGAGCTGTCAGTGGGGACCAGAGTTAACAGCAGGTGCAAGAACTGCCAGTAGGGACCAGAGTTATCAATAGGGACCAGAGTTAACGGCAGGCGCAAGAGCTGTCAGTGGGGACCAGAGTTAACAGCAGGGACAAGAGTTAACAGCAGGTGCAAGAGCTGTCAGTGGGGACCAGAGTTAACAGCAGGAACAAGAGTTCTCGATAGGGACCCGAGTTAACGGCAGGCGCAAGAGCTGTCGGCAGGGACCAGAGTTAACAGT
>NW_008795070.1:0-229 GCF_000699145.1 Aptenodytes forsteri | reverse complement strand
CAGGGGCCAGAGTTAACAGCAGGCACAGGAGTTGTCAGTAGGGACCAGAGTTAACAGCAGGGACAAAAGTTTTCAATAGGGACCAGAGTTAACGGCAGGCACAAGAGCTGTCAGTGGGGACCAGAGTTAACAGCAGGGACCAGAGTTCTCAACAGGGACCCGAGTTAATGGCAGGTGCAAGAGCTGTCAGCGGGGACCCAAGTTAACAGCAGGCACAGGAGTTGTCAGT
>NW_008795069.1:0-369 GCF_000699145.1 Aptenodytes forsteri | reverse complement strand
CCTTTTTTCTCTCTCCGTATCACCTTGTCCTGCTCCCAGTCTGTCTTTCTCTGACATCCATGTCCCTGGCCCTCTCCTTGTCTTTCCCTCTTTGTCCCCGTCCTTCTTCCTGTCTCTTTTTTCTCTCTCTGTTCCTTTCTCCCTGCTGCTTCTTTCTCCACCTCTGTCCTGCTCCCTGACCCTTTTTTCCTCTCGCTGTGCCTCTGTCCTGCTTCCTCTCCCATCTTGTCTGTCTTTATTTCTCTGTCCCCCTGCCTGTCCCATCCTTTCTTGCTATATTCTCTGGTCCAGCCAGCTCTCCCTTTTATCCGTTATACCCCCCTGTCCAGCCAGCTTTCCCTTTTTCCATTCTCTCTTCCTCTGTCCTGC
>NW_008795068.1:0-398 GCF_000699145.1 Aptenodytes forsteri | reverse complement strand
TCCACTGTCTACATAAGGAGATCAGCTCCGTAGCCCTAAAAACACAGATCTTCCCTAAGGCAATGGTAGGTTGTCCTGGTTTTGGCTGGGATAGAGTTAATTTTCTTCCTAGTAGCTGGTACAGTGCTGCGTTTTAGATTTAGGATGAGAATAATGTTGATAACACACTGATGTTTTAGTTGTTGCTGAGCAGTGCTTACACTAAGTCAAGGACTTTTCAGCTTCTCACACTGCCCTGCCAGCAAGGAGGCTGGAGGTGCACAAGAAGCTGGGAGGGGACACAGCCAGGACAGCTGACCCCAACTGGTGAAAGGGACATTCCGTACCATATGATGTCAGGCTGAAGAAAAAACTTGGCTGGGGGGGTGGAGCTGCTGCTCGGGAACTGGCTGGGCATC
>NW_008795067.1:0-390 GCF_000699145.1 Aptenodytes forsteri | reverse complement strand
ATGGGGACATGGGGACGGGAACGGGGATGGGGACAGGGATGGGACACAGATGGGAAAGGGGACGGGGACGGGGACAGGATGAGGATGAGGATGGGGACATGGGGACATGGGGACGGGAACGGGGATGGGGACAGGGATGGGACACAGATGGGAAAGGGGACGGGGACGGGGACAGGATGAGGATGAGGATGGGGACATGGGGACATGGGGACGGGAACGGGGATGGGGACAGGGATGGGACACAGATGGGAAAGGGGACGGGGACGGGGACAGGATGAGGATGAGGATGGGGACATGGGGACACAGGGACAGGAATGGGGGAGAGACGGGAAAGGGGACGGGGACGGGAATGGGGACATGGGGACGGGATGGCGACAGGATGGGGACAGG
>NW_008795066.1:0-677 GCF_000699145.1 Aptenodytes forsteri | reverse complement strand
TACTATGAGCCTAAACTTAACGATGACGATGCTATCGTTGATAAACTTACCGAGCTCACTGACAAGCATACCCGCTGGGGATTTCCAAAGTGCTATAAGCGGCTACGTAAACTTGGGTATGTCTGGAACCATAAGCGCGTATATCGGGTCTATACAGCGATGAAACTTAATCTGCGTCGCAAAACCAAACGACGACTGCCTACACGTGCCCCCGAGCCACTGACAGTGCCAAATAGCTTAGGCCATACTTGGTCAATGGACTTTATGAGTGACAAGCTGCATAACAATATCCGCTTTCGCACTTTCAATGTCATTGATGATTATAATCGTGAATTACTAGGCATTGATATTGGTACCAGTATACCGTCACTACGAGTGATTCGCTATTTGGATCAGTTAGCCCAGTGCCATGGCTATCCTAACAAGATTCGGGTTGATAATGGCACAGTGAGATTACCTCAAGTATCTTCACAGATTAGGCAGCGGCTAACAATATCTTGATTGAGTATATCAAGCCTGGATGTCCATACCAAAATGCGTATATTGAACGATTCAATCGTAGCTATCGAAATGAGGTGTTAGATTGTTATCTGTTCAATAATTTAAATGAGGTTAGACAATTAACGGATAAATGGATCGAGGTTTATAACCACGAACGACCCCATGATTCACTGAAT
>NW_008795065.1:335-553 GCF_000699145.1 Aptenodytes forsteri | reverse complement strand
CCAAGCTGCCCGGGGAAGGATCCCACCACGCCGCGGGCCAGAGCCCACCGTCGTCTCCAGTTTGGGTCAAGTGCCTCTGCCGTGACAGCTCCCTCCAGGACACGCGGACTCTGCTCTCCTGCCCCGGCTGAGACGCCAAAGCTCGGCTGCAGCCAGGCTGGGTTGGCATCGCTGGCCACGCTGCCGGCACCCGCCGCCCCCGCGAGCCGGGGGGGAAG
>NW_008795065.1:0-292 GCF_000699145.1 Aptenodytes forsteri | reverse complement strand
GCCTTCCGCTGTTCCCTCCTTTGCTCGTCTGCCGCCTGTTGATGCCGAATCATCTGCCCTGGTTTAACCCCGGCCGGCAGCGAAGGACCACCCGGCCGCTCGCTCCCGGCCCCCCTGATGGGGCGGGGGCGGAATCGGAAGGGCAAAACTGAGAAAGAAACCCGTGGGTCGAGATAAGAACCGTTTAATAATGAAAAAGGAAGAATAATAAAAAATAAAATTGTAAGAAAAAGAGGGAAAAAAAACCCCAAAACCAAACCAGAGAGGGAAATAGAACCCAAGAAGGGCAAGC
>NW_008795064.1:0-249 GCF_000699145.1 Aptenodytes forsteri | reverse complement strand
CTTGGCCTCCTTCTGCCGGATCCGCAGCAGCTGCAGCCGCTTCTGCCGCCGGCTGAGGATGACTGCGGGGAGCGGGGGCTGAGCCCTGCCCCGCGTCCCCGTCCCCGGTGACACCTCTGTCCCCGTCGCCCTCAGCATCCCCATCCCCGTGGCCGTCGCCATCCCCGTCCCCACGGCCGTTCCTCTCGCCACCCCTGTCCCGTCTCCTTCCCCACGGCCGGCCCCCCCCCCCCCCCCCCCCCCCCCCCG
>NW_008795063.1:0-1196 GCF_000699145.1 Aptenodytes forsteri | reverse complement strand
GCTCCCAGGGCTCCCAGTGCCCCCAGTACTGGACACCAGGGCTCCCAGTATGGGCCCCCAGTGCTCCCAGTACGGGACACCAGGGCTCCCAATACAGGACACCAGTGCTCCCAGTGCTCCCAGTGCTCCCAGTATGGGCCCCCAGGGCCCCCAGTATGGGACACCAGGGCTCCCAGTATGAGCCACCAGTGCCCCCAGTATGGGCCCCCAGGGCCCCCAGTGCTCCCAGTATGGGCCCCCAGTGCTCCCAGTACAGGGCCACCAGTGCTCCCAGTGCCCCCAGTAGGGGACACCAGTGCCCTCGGTGCTCCCAGTATTGGCCCCCAGTGCCTCCAGTGCTCCCAGTGCTCCCAGTATGGGCCCCCAGTGCTCCCAGTGTTCCCAGTACAGGGCCACCAGTCTGCCAAGTCTGCCCACTATAGAGGCCACCAGGGCTCCCAGTATGGAGGCACCAGTGTTCCCAGTGCTCCCAGTACAGGGCCACCAGGGCTCCCAGTGCTCCCAGTGCTCCCAGTATGGGGCCACCAGTGCACCCAATGCTGCCAGTATAGGTGTCACCAGTGCTCCCAGTATAGGGCTCACCAGTGCTCCCAGTACGGGACCACCAGTGCTCCCAGTATGGAGGCACCAGTGTTCCCAGTGTTCCCAGTACAGGGACATGCCCCCGGTGCTCCCAGTACTGGGGCCCCCAGTGCTCCCAGTACAGCGGCTCCCAGTGCTCCCAGTGCTCCCAGTACGGGGCCCCCAGTGCTCCCAGTATAGCAGCTCCCAGTGCTCCCAGTACGGGGCCACCACTGCTCCCAGTGCTCCCAGTACGGGGCCCCCAGGGCCCCCTTGTTCCCAGTGCAGGGCCACCAGTGCTCCCAGTATAGGTGTCACCAGTACCCCCAGTACAAGAGCAACCAACACTCCCAGTGCTCCCAGTACAGGAGACACCAGTGCTCCTGGTATAGCGGCTCCCAGTGCTCCCAGTACGGGGCCCCCAGTGCTCCCAGTAGAGCAGCTCCCAGTGCTCCCAGTAGAGCGGTTCCCAGTGCTCCCAGTACGGGGCCCCCAGTGCTCCCAGTATAGCAGCTCCCAGTGCTCCCAGTGCTCCGCTCCGAGTCCAGCGGCTCCCAGTGCTCCCAGTGCTCCCAGTACGGGGCCCCCAGTGCTCCCAGTATAGCAGCTCCCAGTGCTCCCAGTACGGGGCCACC
>NW_008795062.1:0-388 GCF_000699145.1 Aptenodytes forsteri | reverse complement strand
TGTCCTGTACCCAGTTGCTTTTAAAATTACCTTTTTCTATGTCTCCATTTAGTTTTTTTCCTATTTTTCAATTTTTTCCTCTCAATGTCTTCACTTAAGAATTTTTGTTTCTATGTTCACTTTTATGTATTTTTCTGTCTCATTTACTTTTTTCCTATCTACATTGTCACTTTAAAAATTTTCTTTCTGTATACTTTTATCCAGATGTCTAACCCTATTTTTTTATTTCCTGTCTTTCCTGCGTCATGTTGCTTTTAAGTTTTTTTCTATATCTACTTTTATCCAGTTCGCTGTCTTTATTTTTATTTCATTCTAGTCTGTATCGTACCCTGTCGCTTCTTAAATTTTGTTTCTATGTCTTTAGTTTGCTGTTCCTGTTTTTTAATTT
>NW_008795061.1:0-373 GCF_000699145.1 Aptenodytes forsteri | reverse complement strand
GGGTCCCTGTAAGGCTATAGGAGTGTCTATAGGGAATCCCCACTATAGGGGGGGTCCCCAGAAAGAGAATCCCTGTAAGGCTACAGGGGTGTCTATAGGGAATCCCCACTACAGGGGGGTCCCCATGGGGGGGTCCCTGTAAGGCTATAGAGGTGTCTATAGGGGGTCCCCATGGGGCTATAGGGGTCACCACAGGGGCTCCCCATGGGGCTATAAGGGGCTGTTCTAGGGGTCCCTGTGGGGCCATGGGGGTGTCTCCAGGGGGGGCTATAGGGGTCCCCATAGGGGTCCCCACAGGGGCTCACCGGAGGCGTTGGGGTGCAGCCGCTCGTCGTTGAGGAGGGCGAGGAAGTCGCTGCTGTTCACGTAGAGC
>NW_008795060.1:0-246 GCF_000699145.1 Aptenodytes forsteri | reverse complement strand
GGCCGCCCGCCCGTGCCCGGGTCTCGTCTCCCCACCGCTCCCCACCGCTGCTTGCCGCCTTGCCGGTAAATCTCAGCACGCCCCATCGCCGCTCCACTCCCGGTAGCGCCGTCGGCAGGGAAGGGGGTGCTGGGGATGGTGCCACTCCTGCAGCTGATGCTGTTCCCGAGGCCGCGGTGTCCCCCAGGCCCCCCGTCCCCCCACCGCTGCCGGGGGGGCCCTCCTGCGCCGGGTGCTGCAGCGGTC
>NW_008795059.1:0-1465 GCF_000699145.1 Aptenodytes forsteri | reverse complement strand
GCCGGCGGCTAAAAAAAAACCAAAAAAAAGTGTATTTTGGGACATTTTGGACAAGTTGCGGGTTTTGGAGGTCGGCGAGATCTCGCAGCGAAAGCGGATGCCCAAAACCGTGGCGTTTTAGGGGTTTTCCCCCCTTTTTATTCCCCCTCTCTGCCCCCCCGCAACACCCCCCCCCCCCCCCCCCCCCAAATGCTTGGGGCTCCCCTCCGTTCTGGGGACGCTTCCCACCGTTTTCGGAACCCCCCTGTTTTGGGCAAAAAAAACCCGTTTTGACTAAAAAAAGTCCCCATTCTTTCACGGAGAAGCAGCGCTCCCCCCCCCCGCCCCACGCTCATTTCCCCCCCGGGACCGCAACACCCCCCCCCCCCCCCCCCCCCAAATGCTTGGGGCTCCCCTCCGTTCTGGGGACGCTTCCCACCGTTTTGGGATCCCCCCAATATTTTGGGGCGCTTTCCCACCTTGTTGGGATCCCCCCTCCCTTATTTTGGGGGCTTTTCTCGCCATTTTGGGGCTCTTTCCCACCATTTTGGGATCCTCCCCTCAATTTTGGGGGCTTTTCCCACCATTTCGGGGCTCTTTCCCAATGCTTTGGGGTCCCTCCCTTAATATTTTGGGGGTTTTCCCACCATTTTGGGATCCCCTCCCTATTTTGGGTACATTTCCCATAATTTTGGGACACCCCCCTTAATATTTTGGGGCACTTCCCCACTATTTTGGGATCCTCCCCTCAATTTTGGGGGCTTTTCCTCCCTATTTTGGGGCTCTTTCCCACTATTTTGGGGTTGTTCCCTTAATATTTGAGGGTTTTTCCCACCATTTTGGGGTCCCCTCTGTATTTTGGGGCACTTTCCCACTACTTTGGGATCGCTCCCTTAGTATTTCGGGGTGCTTTCCAACCGTTTTGGGATCCCCTCCCTATTTTGGGGAGGTTTCCCATCGTTTTGGGACACCCCCCTTAATATTTTGGGGCACTTTCCCACTGTTTTGGGATCCTCCCCTCAATTTTGGGGGGTTTCCTCTCTATTTTGGGATCCCCTCTCTATTTTTGGGGGGGTTTGCTGCCATTTTGGGGCACTTTCCCACTATTTTGACATCCTCCCCTCAATTTTGGGGGCTTTTCCCACCATTTTCAGGCTCTTTCCCAATACTTTGGGGTCCCTCCCTTAATATTTTGGGGACATTTCCCATCATTTTGGGCCCCCCCTTAATATTTTGGGGCACTTTCCCACTATTTTGGGATCCCCCCCCACCGTTTTGGGGCCGTTTCCCAGTATTTTGGGATCCTCCGCTCAATTTTGGGGGCCCTTCCCACTACTTTGGGGCAGCTTCCCACTATTTTGGGATCGCTCCCCTTAATATTTTGGGGGGCTTTCCCACCGTTTTGGGATCCCATCCCTATTTTGGGGACGTTTCCCATCATTTTGGGATCCCCCCCTCAATTTTGGGGCAGTTTCCCACCACTTTG
>NW_008795058.1:0-367 GCF_000699145.1 Aptenodytes forsteri | reverse complement strand
TTTTCTCTGGAAATGTAGAATTCCAGATTGGAAATTTTTCTGCTGCATCTGAAATAAGAATTATTTCAGAGAATTTATATAACTTGTGTTACATTGTAAATCAGTCTAGATACGGCAACTTTTTATGGTGTTATAAAGAAGCCTCTTCCAGCCTTTTCCAGTGTTTATTAAATTATCAGAATAAAAACAAAAAATGTTGTGGTAATCTTGATATTTCTTCAAATATTTACTATTCTCAGACATTTTTTTCATGTAATAGTTACAGAACAGTATTACTTCATATTATATTTTTCCCCAGGTAATTTGAATTCTAGATAAGGTGGCTAATCTTTCTCGACAGGTTATTTTCTTTTAGTTTCTCTACTTT
>NW_008795057.1:0-637 GCF_000699145.1 Aptenodytes forsteri | reverse complement strand
CCAGTCATTCCCTGGCTCACGACGGCGACGAGTCTCCCAACCTTCACCCATGTTTGGGGCTTTATTGGGTAGTAACAGATTACTTGCTTTACCAAAGTGGGCGTCGTTCCACGCAATCGCTTGACCGCCATTTAACGCACTTACCAAATCAATATCGCCTTGAGAATCAGTTGTTTCGGCAAAGACAATTTCACCGTACACATGCAAACGAGCAACACCACCATCAGGATAAATGCTTAAGCGAATATGGGTAATTACACTGTCTGTGTTTTCACTTGCGATATAATGATGAGAATTACCTTGAAGGCTTACCATATTGGTGAGCGGTTGCCAGCTTTGTTGTGTCCAAAAATCTGCATTTTCATTATCATTAGCTTGTTCAAGCTTGATACCTTCAATTTGACATGCAGGCGGAAAGTTACCCGTAAAGTTGCTAGTATCAATGTCAAAACCTTGAATTTTGGCAGGTTTGGCAAGCTTAATTACCAGATAATCATTACCTAAATGGCGTTTACGACGGGTTTCCCAACCATCCATCCATTTGCCATTTTCATCATATTTGCCGACGATAAATACTGCAGGTTCAGCATTTAAGATGCGCTCCTTAACCGCAAAAAACTCATCACTGGCAAATAAA
>NW_008795056.1:0-1210 GCF_000699145.1 Aptenodytes forsteri | reverse complement strand
ATGCTGGAGTGGATGGCAGGTGGCAACATAATGATGGATGAGGTTCCTACAACGAGAGCAAAAGCTGCAGTCCCCAAGGCCAGAGGGAAACAGGCCAGGGCTGTGCAGCCCTGGCAGGAGAGGGGTTTGCTGTCCCAGGTGACTCTGCAGCACTGTGGGGCCTGTGCCAGAGGTGGAGCTGATCTCCCAGAAGGACAAGGTGCTGCTGAGAAAGTCCCTGGGGGAGGACACCCTGTGACCAAGCCACGCTGTGGAGATCATGCCTGGGGTTGACCAGTGTGGACATCATGCTGGGGGCCAACTGGCCAGATAGCAGCTCTGCAGAGAAGGGCCTTGGCGTCCCAGAGGACAACAAGCTGAGCATGAGCCAGCAATGCACTCTTACAGCAAAGCCCAACAGCCTCCTGGGCTGCATTAGGAAAAGCATTGCTGGCAGATGGAGGGAGGTGACCCTTCCCCTCTTCTCGGCATTGGTGAGGCCACATCTGGAGTGCTGTGTCCAGTGCTGGGCTGCCCAGTACAAGAAAGTTGTTGACCTGCTAAAGCAAGTCCAGCAAAGGGCCACAGAGCTCGTTTAAGGGACTGCAGCATCTTTCATAGGAGGAAATGACTGAGAGATGTGGGACTGTTCAGTCTGGAGAAAAAAGGCTTGAGGGGATCTTATGAATGTATATAAAATTCCATCTGAAGCCAAGAAAACACTTTCTGACTGTGAGGGTGGTCAATCACTGGAACAGGTTGCCCGGAGAGGTTGTGAGTGTCCATCCCATGGAGATATTCCAAGAAACCCGCCTAGACAAGGTGCTGAGCAACCTGCTCTAGCTGACCCTGCCTCAGCTAGGGGCTTGAACTAGATGATCTCCAGAGGTCCCTTCTAATTTCAACATTGCCATGATTCTGTGAGTATAGAGGGGAAAAGTCAGACAGAAAGAATTGAACAACACATAGCCCTGACCACAAATATGGTGGGATCCCATGGAGGGGACCCACGCCCATGGGAGCAGGGGAGAAGTGTGAGGAGGAACGAGTGGCAGAGATGTTCTTTACTGACTGTTAACCCCCTCTTTACCGTCCCCCCCCTCCTCTTGGGATTGGGGTGGGTAGATGAATTGGGAGCAATGGAGTAATTTGAGCCTGGAAGAAAGTGTGAGGGCAAAGGTCTTTAATAATTTTGTCATTTTTTTCTCACAATCCACATCTTTTTTAATTG
>NW_008795055.1:0-233 GCF_000699145.1 Aptenodytes forsteri | reverse complement strand
CCCCCCCTCTGTGGGGTCCTGGGGAGGGGGAGGCCCCGCCCACAGGGAGGCTCCGCCCACGGGGAGGTCCCGAAGATGGTGGCCCCACCCACTGTGAGGTTTCAAGGCTCCGCCCACTGATGCCACGTGGGGCCGAAGCTCCGCCCACTGTGAAGGCACATGGCTCCGCCCACGTGAGGTCACCGATGACTGTGGCTCCGCCCACTGTGAAATGCCCGGGGAGGGGCTGAAGC
>NW_008795054.1:0-307 GCF_000699145.1 Aptenodytes forsteri | reverse complement strand
GAGGAACAAACAGTGGATGAATTGGCCGGCCAACGCTGGCAATACAAAGAAAGTCTGTCTTCCTCCCTACAGGCCTGCGTCTCGGCTGTGGAGAAACTGTCTGAAAAACTGTCCTGGGACGTCCAGCGACTCGAAGAGGATATGTCCTACTCCCTACCTGTACGGACCAGTATCTCAGCCATTAGGAGGAAGCGTTCCTCTGCTCAAGAGAGAAGATATAGTGGATATACACCATGGACCACCTTGTGGTTTTACCTACATGACGACAGAGAGGACATGGAAGTGGGATGGAAAATCTACCTCGACC
>NW_008795053.1:0-565 GCF_000699145.1 Aptenodytes forsteri | reverse complement strand
TATTCAGTGAATCTCTTGGTTAAGCAATGGTTTTACCTTCCTTTCTAATCATGCTATCCTACTTCACAGACAGTAACTCAAAATAAACTTGGTAATTCCATTTTTTATTCTTTGCCTTCTTAGTGACATAGAGTGTGAAAGGCATCTATTAATATCTTTATGTATATTGCTTTTTCATTATCTGTTATTTGTTTTTGATTTGCATAATTTCCATAGAGCTCATACATCTGTGCAAAAACAAAGTAAGATAGGAGCATTTCCTTTTTGCCCGAGTGGCATTTAATTGATCCATGGTTTTCATCTCATAGTTGATGTTATCACCAGAATCTTTTTAAACAGTTATTAGTATTCACCTTTTAATAACAATACATGTAACTAATCTATGTCTACATTCAGTTTGCTGAAATAATTTACAATCAGAAAAGTGTTTTTATCTTCTCTAATCACCTAAAACTACTTTAAAATAAAATAAAATAAAATAAAATAAAATAAAATAGGAAAATAAAATAAAATAAGACTAAATAAAATTTTACAGCAAGCTCAAAATGAGCTTCATTTATAAACT
>NW_008795052.1:0-415 GCF_000699145.1 Aptenodytes forsteri | reverse complement strand
AACAACTGAAAATTAAAATAAATTGAATCATAAGTGTCAGCCAACCTGACAGAACTTCTTTGCTTGGCTTCCTCGCTACCATTTTGTTAACGCCATCCCTTTCATGTTTCTATTAACACAACTAGGGCTATAAATCTTGTTTCTCTAGTAATCACAAGGAAGAGTCAGAGCACAGAAAGACAAAGTCCTTCATTTTCAATCTGACTTCAACTTAACCATGGACCTTCTACATTTAGTTACGGTTAAGGCACAGATGATAGAAAATACCTAGGGAATAGTTATTCAGTGGTTTTCGTAACATAAACTCTCTGATTGCTGTTGTTTTGAGAGAATAAAAAGATGGCTGTTTATTTTTTACCTTAGGAGCTAATTAAATAAGGACCCAAACCAGAGTAACGGAAGGATGGGGCAAATC
>NW_008795051.1:0-374 GCF_000699145.1 Aptenodytes forsteri | reverse complement strand
AGAAACTTGGAAAAAACTTATCCAAGCAGATAAACAAAAAGCAGAATTTTATGTAGGAAAAATAAACAAATCCCTTAAAACAAAGAAACTGCAATGCCAAATTGGCATACTATGTTGTTATTCTGAAAAAAAGAATGTAGATAGAAGTGTGCCTTATAGAAAAAAAAAGTAATGTGCTAAAGAACACAGTAAAAATCTGGAGTTTATGGAGGAAACAAAAAAATTTGATTTAAGAATTCCATCACATGGAGAGCAGAAAATTATGAAACACTTTAATGTAAACTCAGTCTCTTCCAAAAGTCTAATCATCTTATGGCTGATTTATTTTTGAAAAATGCAGGATGTATGTTCTTGTTTTAAAGAAAAAGTTCTTG
>NW_008795050.1:3033-4026 GCF_000699145.1 Aptenodytes forsteri | reverse complement strand
TTTGTTCCCCGGCCCTCTGATGACACGTTCATGATTTTCTCGGTTCAGATCCCCTCTGGATTTAATCGTTGTGTCCCCAGTCCTTTTTCTGTCTCTCTGCCCCCCTCGGGACACTTTCTCCCAGTCACGGTGCCTCCCGAGACCTTCCTTGTGCTCCACATCCATCTTGTAGCACTTTAGGTGAGGCCAGCTTTGAGCCGTAGAGCACTCATTTGTTCCTCTGCGCTATCTAGGATTCCTGTGTTCAGTCTCCGCCCACCCGAGACCATCTGTACTCTGCTCAGATGATGCCCCAAGTTCCTCCGTGTCGTCCCCAAGCCTTCTTTGTCTGTCAGCACCCCTCTCCTCACAGTCACGCCTCCTCCTGAGACCTTCCTCGTTCTCCACAGCACCTTGTAGCACTTCATCTTCCTTTCCATCTTTCTTGTTCTGTCAGAGCCTGCCGTGTTTCTTTGCTACGCAGCGCTCCTTTATCTTTCTTTCTGTCATCGAGGGTGTCTCCATTCAGTTCCTCTCTCACTCGGTCATCTGTAGTTTGCCTAGATGACGTCCTAAGACCCCACAGCCCTCACTGTGTCTCCAAGCCTTCTTTTCTTGCCCTGCCCCCTCCAAATTCCTCTAATCTCTCTAATGATGTCTTCCGAGTTCTTTCTTGTACTCCACAGCACTCTTGTAGCTCCCTTTCGATATTTTTGTGTGTGTGTGTGTGTGCACTTCAGAGCACTCTTATCTTACTCTTTGCCGTTTAGGATGTCTTCATTCAGGTCCCAGCCCCCTGACGACATCTGTACTTTGTTGAACTCCCTTCAGAATTCCTCACTGTTACCTGTGAGGCTTCTTTGGTCCCTCGTGCCCCCTCAGGACTCCTCTGCTCCCATTGCCGAGCTCTCGTGAGACATCCCCTACGTCTCAGAGCCCTGTTCTAGCTCAGGAGGGCACTTTGCACCCCTCTTTTCCTGTCAGAACCCTTCCTGAGTCCACATCTGTTACCCC
>NW_008795050.1:1083-2793 GCF_000699145.1 Aptenodytes forsteri | reverse complement strand
TAACAACACTATTATTGCATTTAATGAGCTAATTTCCTACATAGCTTAGCATGACATTTATCTTTCTCTATCTACACCCCAGAAAAATTAAGCTTAATTCCCTACCTGGTCATGTTGCTGATGCAATAGATGTAGTTGTAGTAAGAGAGCAGGTATTGTAATTTCTAGTAAGGGTCGCTTTCTCCGTTCAGCGCTTTGCACGCTGTAAACTTAAGGCAGATGAGAAAACTCCCTGCTACCCCTCCGGCTGCCTTTATGCCTTTGGGTGGTTCGCCCCTCCCCTTTCCCAGGGGATTGTGGGAAGGGTGGTGGGTGGATCCCGGGGTATATGAGCCACAGCCTTTGATCAGGGAGCTCATTCTGCTCCTGGGCTTCTCTGGTGTCAGTGCTTGGCTGTTCCTTCAGTGAATTGCAGCATTCAGTGGGCAGATGTGCTTTGACTTTTAGAGAAGCAGAGGCATCTGAGGTAAGAGCTTCAGGGCCAGCCAAGGTTAAGCAGTATATACAGTGGAAAGTACACTTGTATACAGCTTTCTTTTTTGGGGGTCAATAATCTTGTATTGAGCGTTCAGAGGTAGCAAGATGGTGTAATAGTATGCATTTTTATATTCTAGGTGTATTGCATTTTTTTTTGAATTCCTGACTTTCTTGAAGATGGAACGTTTCCTTTTTACCAGTTTTGCTGTATACCCTGTAAGCTGCTGGTATAATCTGTCTTAATAGGACTGATGGTGAGATTATCTAGCAGGGCTTAGGGTGAGCATCTTATAGGCGTCTGCATATGGTGCCTTAGCATTACTCTAGAAAGTGGCAGGGATGTAAGGCGTAGTGTTTTTCAGGGTGTGGGATGGCTTATTGCCTTTTCCAATTGCCTACAGAGTATCATATTGTCTCTAGAACCTTTGCAGCTTGCGGCAGGTCCCTCAAAGATTGTAGGCATCAGGACTTCATTTATCTTGCAGGCCTGTAGCAGAGCCCAGAGTCTGTAGGAAGATGGAAGATAGGAGGTGTCCACAGAATGTAGGGTACAGCTCAGAAGAGCAGCTCCCGAGGAGCGGCCGATGCAGGGGGGTCAGGGGTTGCGAATACAGGGAAGGAGCTGTCAGGAAGGAGTGGGGCTCTTCTGACAGTTCAGGAGAAGAGAAGGGGTTTCAAAAGTTTTGGGACTGGGGGATGGCTGGGAAAGGGAGGAGGGTTCATCAGTCTTTCTCAGACTGGTTTTGCAGTTGGTTTTGGATGTCAATGAGGTCTGTTTTGTTTTAGTCTCTCTGCAGCTGAGGGGAGGTATGACAAAGCCACCACAGTGTAAACCATCCAGGCCTCCGCATCACAGTATGCAGGGTTGAACGTCAGATGAGTCTCATCTTAGAAAGCATTAGGTACATTAAAATACACCCTCCTGAACTCTGAGGTCTCTGCTTCTCTGTGCCTTTTACTTATTTCATTCCCAACTTAGTTTTTGCATCCATCCCTTCACCATCTATGTGGATGTTGCAGTTATTGTTACTTAGTGGCATTGACTAGGCACTTATTTCCAGCGCAGGTTTGACACTGTCTTCCCTGGAATTTCTTGGAGAAGAGGATGCATATTATTTGTGCTCGTAACAATCTCCAGCTGGGGGTCTTTCTCTTATTGCAGTCCCAGGCACGCAAGCTTTTTTATACTATTCCAGTTTTGCCTTTTTCCTTAAGTGTCCAATGAGGTTTGCT
>NW_008795050.1:0-367 GCF_000699145.1 Aptenodytes forsteri | reverse complement strand
GAAGGAAGCGGATGGTGTTGTGGGGACGGGGGGGTGAGGTTGACTGGCTTTTGTGCTGTGTCTGAGGCGATTGAGCAGATAGTGATCAGTGTGCATCTCTGCATTTTCCTGAGGTGGGCTTGGCATTAAAGGTTATGGTTCCCAAGTCATCAGAGATGGACCAACTATACGAGCAGGTGCCTGATGCGGTCACTGACCCTGGAGGCATGGCATGGGAGGTGAGAGGAGCCATGTTAGCCTGCTGGGGGACAGGATGAGTTGGGGGTGTGGCTACTGGTACAGGAAAGAAGAGGGAAGGATGTATACTTCCTATGGGTACTACTATTTGTCTTTTTTTTAACTCGCTGATGTTGCTGACTCAGCATGG
>NW_008795049.1:26029-26572 GCF_000699145.1 Aptenodytes forsteri | reverse complement strand
CCCCAAACCCAGACGTGGTCCCCAACCTTAGACGCTGTCCCCGAACCCGGACGTGGTCCCCAACCTTGGACGCTGTCCCCAAACCCCAACCCTGGACGCTGTCCCCTAACCCAAATCTGGTCCCCAACCTTGGATGCTGTCCCCAAACCCAGACGTGGTCCCCAACCCTAGAGCTGGCCCCCACGTGGTCCCCAACCTTAGACGCTGTCCCCAAACCCCAAGGCCAGATACTGTCCCCAAACCCAGATGTGGTCCCCAAGCCCCAGGCACTGTCCCCAACCTCTGATGTGGTCCCCAACCTCGGACACTGTCCCCAAACCCCAGCGTGGTCCCCAACCTTGGACGCTGTCCCCAAACTCAGATGCTGTCCCCAAACCCCAATGTCGTCCCCAACCTCAGATGTGGCCCCCAAACCTGGACGTGGTCCCCAATCCAGACGCTGTCCCTGACCCCACAGTGTCCCACCCCTTGGTGTCCCCAACCCCCCCCCAGTGTCCCAATCCATGGTGTCCCCAATCCCCCACGGTCCCCCACCCCCCACCA
>NW_008795049.1:15061-16400 GCF_000699145.1 Aptenodytes forsteri | reverse complement strand
GGCCGTCGCACGAGGCCCCGTGTTGCACGAGGCCGCTGTCGCACACGGCCGCTGTCACACGAAGCTGCCGCCACACGGAACTGCCGTCGCACGAGGCCCCGTGTTGCACGAGGCCGGCATCGCCCGGCCCCTCCCATCTGCGTCTCTTGCACGTCCTCCTCGGGGACGCTCGTGAAGGGGGCACAAGGCGGTGCGTCGCACGAGGCCCCGTGTTGCACGAGGCCAGGCGTTGCACGAGGGCCAAGCGTCGCCCGAGGCTGCCGTTGCACAGTGCTGTGCGTTGCACAAGGCGGCCGTTGCACGAGGCCAGGCGTCGCACGAGGATCTGTGCTGCACGGGGCCGTGCTTTGCACGGGGGATTGTATTGCGTGAGGTTGTGCATCGCACCAGGCCACGCATCGCACAAGGCCGCCATTGCACGAGCCCCGTGCGTTGCACGAGGACTCCGCAGCAAAAGGCCGTGCATCACACGGGCGCACGACTGCAGAGGGCCGTGCAGCGCACAACGCTGTGCAGCGTGTGAGGCTGCCGTTGCACAAGGCCGTGCAGCGCGCGGGTCGCCCACTGCAGAAGGCCGTGCATCGCACGGCCCCGTGCATCGCACAAGTCCTTCACTGCACGACGCTGTGCGTTGCACAAGCCCTTTGTTGCACCACACCGTGCCCTGCGTGGTCCCGTGCATTGCACAAGTCCTTCTCTGCAAAAGGCGGCGAAGCGCACGACCCCCGTGCGTCGCACGAGTCCCTCGTTGCAAAAGGCCGTGCGTCGCCCAAGTCCTTCACTGCACGACCCCGTGCGTCGCACAAGGCCGTGCGCCGCACTAGTCCTTCGCTGCACGAGGCCGTGCGTCGCCCAAGTCCCTCGTTGCACGAGGCCGTGCGTCGCATGACCCCGTGCATCGCACAAGTTCCTTATTGCACAACGCCGTGCATTGCACAAGTCCTTCATTGCACAACGCCGTGCATTGCGCAAGGCCTTCCGCCTTCCATTGCACGAGGCCGTGCATTGCACGAGGCCTTCCTTGCACGAGGCCGTGCATCGCACGAGGCCGTGCGTGGCACTACGGCCTTCGCTGCAGGAACACGGCGCCTGGCACAAATCCCCTGCCGCAAACTGGGCGGGCCACGCCCCCCGGCCTCGCACGAGGCCTTCACTGCACGAGGCCGTGCCTCGCACGAGGCCGTGCCTCGCACAAGTCCTTCACTGCACGAGGCCGTGCCTCGCCCAAGTCCCTCGTTGCACGAGGCCGCGCGTCGCACGGCCCCGTGCGTGGCACAAGTCCCTCACTGCAGAAGCCCCCTCCCCGCACCCCGCCCCCCCCCCCCACATCACCCCTCAA
>NW_008795049.1:12953-14114 GCF_000699145.1 Aptenodytes forsteri | reverse complement strand
GTTGGTGACCATGCAGGTGTACTGCCCCGTGTCCTGCACGGTGACGTTGGTGAAGTTGAGCGTGCCGTCGTGGAGGACGGAGATCCTCACCCGGTACGAACCGTGGGTCATCAACGTCCCGTTGGGCGTCAACCAGTTGACCGAGGTCCGAGGTCATGGCGGTGCCGGTTCGGCACTTGAGTTCGGCCGCCATCCCTTCGGTGACGTTGAGGTCGGCGGGGGGTTCGACGATGACGGGGGCGTAGCAGGTGAAGTGTCCCGGTTCCAGCTCGCCCAGGTAGCGGCCGCGTAACGCCGGCGGCGCGTGGCAGCGGGCGCAGCAGCTGGTGTTGCTGGGCACCGTCTCCCTCAACCACCAACTCAACCAAAGGACGTCGCAATCGCAACGCCAAGGGTTGTGGTGGAGGTGGACCCGCTCCAGGCGGTGCAAGGGGGCGAAGAGGTCGTGGGGCAGCGAGGCCAGCTCGTTATGGGCCAAATTAAGCTCTTCCAAAGCTTTGAGGTCATCGAAGGCGTTACGTTCCACCGCCGCCACCCGGGCGTGCATCAACCACAGCTTCCTCAAGCTGCCCAAGCCCTGGAAGGAACCGGGACGGACGCGACCCAACCGATTGCCCGAAAGCTCCAGTTCCTCCAACCGCACCAACGCCGTCAAGTTGGGGATCTCCTTCAGGTTGCACATACCCAAGTTCAAGTACCGGAGGTTGACCAAACCCTCGAAGGCGGCCTCCGAGATGTACTCCAGGCGCTTGAGCTCGCCCAGGTCCAGGCGCCGCAGGGAGGGGACGCGGTTGAAGGCGTAGGAGGGGATGCTCTCGATGGGGTTGTTGCGCAACCAGAGCTCGCGCAGCTTGGAGAGGTACTCGAAGGCTTGGGTGGGGACGGTGGTCAAGCGGTTGTCGAAGAGCTCCAAGGTGTTGAGGTTGGGGAGGCCGTTGAAGGCGCCCACCTCCACCTTCCGCACCAGGTTCCGGCTCAGCTGGAGGATCTCCAAGTGCCGGAGGTGTTTGAAGGTGTCGGTGCGGATCACCTGGATGTGGTTCTCCTGGAGGTTCAGGTAACGGGTGTTGACCGAGATGCTGGCCGGTACCTCCAGCAGCTCCCGCCGGGTGCAAATCACCCGACTCGCCTGGTTGCTGCAGGAACAAGCCGCCGGGCAGG
>NW_008795049.1:11997-12537 GCF_000699145.1 Aptenodytes forsteri | reverse complement strand
TCGGCTCGGTGCGATACGCACCGTGCACGGGCAGCAAAATGCATCATGCACATGCACGGGCAGTGCAACGCACTGTGCAGGGGCAGCTCAGGGCAGCATGCACCGTGCACGGGCAGTGCAATGCATCGTGCATGGGCACGTGCACGGGCACGGTCAATGCAACGCACTGGGGACAGGCAGCTCGGTGCAGGGTGGACCATGCACAGGCAGTGCAGTGCACGGTGCACGTGCACAGCCAATGCAATGCACCGGCGGCTCGGGGCTCGGTGCAATACGCACCGTGCACGGGCTGCATCGTGCATCGTGCACGTGCGTGGGCAGTGCAACGCACTGTGCAGGGGCAGCTCAGGGCAGCATGCACCGTGCACGGGCAGTGCAATGCATCGTGCATGGGCACGTGCACGGGCACGGTCAATGCAACGCACTGGGGACAGGCAGCTCGGTGCAGGGTGGACCATGCACAGGCAGTGCAATGCATCGTGCACGTGCACGGCCAAAGCGATGCCCCGTGCAGGGGCGGCTCGGGGCAATACGCACCGG
>NW_008795049.1:7546-11654 GCF_000699145.1 Aptenodytes forsteri | reverse complement strand
GCTCGGGGCGATACGCACCGTGCACGGGCAGCAAAATGCATCGTGCATATGCGCGGGCAGTGCAACGCACCGTGCAGGGGCAGCTCAGGGCAGCATGCACCGTGCACGGGCAGTCCAACGCATCGTGCACATGCACAGCCAAAGTGATGCCCCGTGCAGGGGCAGCTCGGGGCAGCATGCACCGTGCACGGGCAGCAAAATGCATCGTGCACGTGCACGGTCAATGCAACGCACTGGGGACAGGCAGCTCAGTGCAGGGTGGACCATGCGCAGGCAGTGCAATGCATCGTGCACGGGCACGTGCACGTGCACGGTCAATGCAACGCACTGGGGACAGGCAGCTCAGTGCAGGGTGGACCATGCACAGGCAGTGCAATGCATCGTGCACGTGCATGGCCAAAGCGATGCACCGTGCAGGGGTGGCTTGGTGCAATACGCACCGTGCACGGGCAGCAAAATGCATCATGCACATGCACGGGCAGTGCAACGCATCGTGCGGGTGCGCGGTCACTGCAAGGCCTCGCGCAGGGGCAGCTCGGGGTGAAACGCACCTTGCACGGGCAAGGCAACGCGCTGTGCAGGCGCACCAGCAGCGCAATTCACCGTGCACAGGCAGCTCGGCGCAGAGTGCACTGCGGCCACGGGCAACGCGCCGCGCCACGTGCGTGGCCAAGGCGGGACACCGTGCAAGGGCAGCTCCGTGCGACGCGGGACCGTGGACGGGCAACGCACCGCACCGCGGCCGCGCGCGGTCAAAGCAACGCGCCGCGCACGGGCACCCTGGTGCAGTAAGCACCTCGCACGGGGCGTGCAACGCATGCTGCGCGTGCACAGTGGCTGCAATGCAGCTTGCACGGGCCGTGCAACGCATACCATGCGTGCACAGTGGCTGCAATGCAGCTTGCACGGGCCGTGCAATGCACGCCGAGTGTGCACAGTGGCTGCAATGCAGCTTGCACGGGCCGTGCAATGCACGCCGAGTGTGCACAGTGGCTGCAATGCAGCTTGCACGGGCCGTGCAATGCACGCCGAGTGTGCACAGTGGCTGCAATGCAGCTTGCACGGGCCGTGCAATGCACGCTGAGTGTGCACAGTGGCTGCAATGCAGCTTGCACGGGCCGTGCAATGCACGCCGAGTGTGCACAGTGGCTGCAATGCAGCTTGCACGGGCCGTGCAACGCATGTTGCGCGTGCACAGTGGCTGCAATGCAGCTTGCACGGGCCGTGCAACGCACACCATGCGTGCACAGTGGCTGCAATGCAGCTTGCACGGGCCGTGCAATGCACGCTGAGTGTGCACAGTGGCTGCAATGCAGCTTGCACGGGCCGTGCAATGCACGCTGAGTGTGCACAGTGGCTGCAATGCAGCTTGCACGGGCCGTGCAACGCATGTTGCGCGTGCACAGTGGCTGCAATGCAGCTTGCACGGGCCGTGCAACGCATGTTGCGCGTGCACAGTGGCTGCAATGCAGCTTGCACGGGCCGTGCAATGCACGCCGAGTGTGCACAGTGGCTGCAATGCAGCTTGCACGGGCCGTGCAACGCATGTTGCGCGTGCACAGTGGCTGCAATGCAGCTTGCACGGGCCGTGCAATGCACGCTGAGTGTGCACAGTGGCTGCAATGCAGCTTGCACGGGCCGTGCAACGCATGTTGCGCGTGCACAGTGGCTGCAATGCAGCTTGCACGGGCCGTGCAACGCACACCATGCGTGCACAGTGGCTGCAATGCAGCTTGCACGGGCCGTGCAATGCACGCTGAGTGTGCACAGTGGCTGCAATGCAGCTTGCACGGGCCGTGCAACGCATGTTGCGCGTGCACAGTGGCTGCAATGCAGCTTGCACGGGCCGTGCAATGCACACCATGCGTGCACAGTGGCTGCAATGCAGCTTGCACGGGCCGTGCAACGCATGTTGCGCGTGCACAGTGGCTGCAATGCAGCTTGCACGGGCCGTGCAACGCACACCATGCGTGCACAGTGGCTGCAATGCAGCTTGCACGGGCCGTGCAATGCACACCATGCGTGCACAGTGGCTGCAATGCAGCTTGCACGGGCCGTGCAACGCATACCATGCGTGCACAGTGGCTGCAATGCAGCTTGCACGGGCCGTGCAATGCACGCCGAGTGTGCACAGTGGCTGCAATGCAGCTTGCACGGGCCGTGCAATGCACGCCGAGTGTGCACAGTGGCTGCAATGCAGCTTGCACGGGCCGTGCAATGCACGCTGAGTGTGCACAGTGGCTGCAGCGCTCTGTGCGTACCCGAGCGATGCCCCGCGCACGGGCCGTGCGACGCACAAGGCGTGCACACGGGTGCCGCAATGCAGCGCGCACACCCCCCTCGGTGCAACGCACACCGCGCACGCTTGGACCACGCGTGGCCACATCCACCCCCGGCACAAGCCCCCGTGCGCCGCGTGCCGCGCCCTGCACGGCTGCCAACACCCTCCCCTCCTCGTGCCCCCCGGGAGCACCCTTGCACACGCGTGTGCGTGCACGTCCCTGCAGACATCTCCTTGCACACGCGTGTGCGTGCACGTCCCTGCAGACATCTTGCACATGGACACGCGCACACGCACGTCCCTGCACAGACACACGTGTGCGTGCACATGCCTGCACGCGTCACTGCACACCCATGTGCGGGCACAGCCATGCACACACGCGTGTGCACACACGCTCACATCCCAACACGCATCCCTGAACACGCTCCTGTGCTCACGTGCTGTGTGCACACGCATCCAGGCCTGCATCCATGCGCTTGCACACGCGTGTGCACACGCAAGCGTACAATGATGCACACGTGTGTGCGTGCAGCTGCTGCACACGCCTGCTTGCACACACACACCCCTGCACACGCGTGCAGCCCTGCACACACCCAGGTGCTCACAGTCGTGCACACACGCGTGTGCATCCCATCCTGACACGCACACATGTGCACGCGCTTCCACGTGCAAGCACACACACGTGCACAGCCCCATCCCAGCACACCCCCACGTGCACACACACGTGTGCAACCGCCGCCAAGCACACGCACGTGCTTGTGCACCTCCCTGCACGCCCCCGTGTGCACACACACGCGCGCGCAACCCCCTCCTTGCACACACACAAGTGCGTCCACACCCCTGCACACACCCATGTGCGAGCACACACGCGTGCAACCCCGTCCCAGCTCAAACGCACACGCAGCCCGGTGCACGTCCGTGCACGCGCGCGCCCGGCCACGCACACCTCCTTGCACACACCCACGTGGCACACAAACACGCGTGCACAACCCCAGGGGTGGCAACAGATCCCTTTGCACACACGTCCACGCGCAGGCCCACGCGTGTGCAACCCGTCCCTGCACACAGCCATGCGCACGCCTCTCTGCACGCCCACATGCGTGTGCAGCCCCGCTGCTACACAACCACCTGTGCACACGCATCCCTGCGCACGTTCCACGTGCACGCGCACGTGTGTGCAACCCCACTGCTGCCCAGGCCCGTGTGCACACGAACACACGTGTGCAACCCCGTCCTGGCAAAACTGCCCGTGCACGCCCCTGTGCACGCCCGCGTTTGTAACCCCCCCCACACACACATCCACGTGCACGCACACGCACGTGCAACCCCATGCCAGCACAAATGCATGTGCACGCACCCCCCTGCGCACTCACGCATCCATGTGCACGCAAACACGCGTGTGCAACCCCACGGCGGCACAAATCCCCGTGCGCACACACACACGCACGCGCCCTCCCGTGCACATCCACAGGCGTGTGCACCCCCGTCCCTGCGCACACCCGTGTGCACGCACACGTGTGTGCAACCCTGCCCCTGCACACATCCCTCTGCACGCACACGCGTGTGCAACCCCCTCCCAGCAGTCGGTGGCCACACCCCCCCATGCACACACACACACACGTGCAACACCATCCCTGCACACACCCACGTGCACGCACACGCGTGGGCAACCCCACCCCGGCACACGCCTCCCCGTGCATGCACACACGTGTGTGCAACCCTGCCCCTGCACACATCCCTCTGCACGCACACGCATGTGCAACCCTGCCCCTGCGCACATCCCCCTGCACGCACATGCGTGTGCAACCCTGCCCCTGCACACATCCC
>NW_008795049.1:0-420 GCF_000699145.1 Aptenodytes forsteri | reverse complement strand
GTGCGCACACACCCCCTCCTGCGCACACCCCCTGCGCACACACGTGCACACACACGTGCACACACCCCCTCCAGCACACACACACGTGCACACACACCCCTGTGAGCACACACACATGTGCACACACACCCCGCGCACACCCTCCTGCACACACGCTGTGCACACACACACTGTGCACACACATGCTCACACACATGTGCACACACACCCTCACGCACACACACGTGCACACCCCCATGCACACCCCCCCCCATGCCCACACACGTGCACACGCATACACACACCCCTCCTGCACACACACACACGAGCACACACACGTGTGCACACACATGCTCACACACATGTGCACACACACCCTCACGCACACACACGTGCACACCCCCATGCACACCCCCCATGCACACACACACCCATCCACAC
>NW_008795048.1:0-374 GCF_000699145.1 Aptenodytes forsteri | reverse complement strand
CCCCCCTCCTTACTTCACCAAGAACAGAGAATTCTAACATTTCATGGTCGCTAAACCCAAGACGGCCTCCGACCACCACATCACCCACCAGGCCTTCCCTGTTAGTAAACAGCAGGTCAAGAAAGGCACCTACCGTGGTAGGCTGACTCACCAGCTGTGTCAGGAAGTTGTCTTCCACACACGCCAGGAACCTCCTAGACTGCTTCCTCTCTGCCGTGTTGTATTTCCAGCAGAAGTTCAGGAAGTTGAAGTCCCCCACGAGAACAAGGGCTAATGATTGAGAGACTTCTGCCAGCCGCTTGTAGAACGCTTCGTCTGTCCCTTCATCCTGGTTGGGTGGATATATCCGCGCTTGCCAGCCAGCTCAGGGTGCC
>NW_008795047.1:29237-30004 GCF_000699145.1 Aptenodytes forsteri | reverse complement strand
AGCTCTGGCCGAAGCTCTTCCTGCAGTCGGGGCACTTGTAGGGCTTCTGGCCAGGGGGGCGCGGGGCCGGGCTGATGGCGCCCACCTCCTTCCCGCAGTCCTGGCAGCTCTGCGGGCTCCCGCCGGCGTGGGTGTGCCGGTGCCGCAGCAGGTTGGCGCTGAGGCCGAAGCTCTTGCCGCACTCCACGCAGATGTTGGGGTGCTCCTCAGCGGACACCCGCTGCTGCATGACCGTCTCCTTGCGCTTCTGCCCTCCTCGCCCGCGGCTACCTGCCTCAGCCTCCCTGCCATCCCCGGCCTCCTGACCCCTCGGGGACCTGCCGTGCTCGGGCTGGGGGGCCGTGGACCCTCTGCAGCGCTTTGGCGACATGGCGGGGGCTCCCTGTGCCGGGGGCATCCCCGTGCCGTCCCCACCTGCAGCGACAAGGGGAGAAGCCAAACGTGAGTCGCTCCCCCAGAAACGCCGTGCTGGGGGCTGCCCGCCCTGCGGGACCCCCCAGCTCGGGAGGCCCGAGCGGCCACGAGCACCGGCAGCCCCCGAACCCAGGACGAACTCGGGACGGGTCGGACCGCGGGTCAGAGCAGGGCTGGGTTTAGGGAGGGAAATTCCCACGCCAGCCTTTCCGGGAGCGCGGCGAGGCTGCGGCAGCCCCCGGGGACGGGCTCGCCTGCTCCGGGCGCAGCCCTTCTTCCCGGCGAGACCCCCGGCCCCAGCCCGCCCGGGCCCCCACGGCCCCGGCCCTCCGGGCCCCCATCCCCGGCCCCCT
>NW_008795047.1:23131-23715 GCF_000699145.1 Aptenodytes forsteri | reverse complement strand
GGGGAACGAGCCACGGCTGCCCGCCCGGCACGGGCTTCCCACAGCTCCGGCCAGGACAGGGTCAAGGAATCCCCACGGGCAGCTGGTGCCGGTGCCGCGTCCCCGTTCCGCACGGGAGAAGCGAAACAACCCCTCCAGTCCATCCCCACCGCGGCTCCTCTCCCACCAGTGCCCGCCCAGGCCCAGGAGGGGTCTTGGCTGCCGGTGCCAGCATAGCTCAGCAAGGCTCCTGCTCCCCGCCATGGCTGGGAGCCCCCGGGTCCCCTCGAGATGCCTCCGGCTCTGTCTGGCTCGGCCCCCCGAAAGCAGCGGGGCTGGGCACCTGGAGGAGTAGCAGTGGCAGGTGCCTATCCCAGGTGGATCCGCTGGTGCCTGATGAGGGCTGAGCTGACGATGAAGCTCTTGCTGCAGTCGCTGCACTTGTAGGGCTTCTCCCCGGTGTGGGTGCGCAGGTGGGTGATGAGGGACGAGCTCTGCTTGAAGCTCTTCCCGCAGTGGGGGCACTGGTAGGGGGTCTCCCCGGTGTGTATGCGCTGGTGGCGGATCAGGGCCGAGCTCTCGAAGAAGCTCTTGCCGCAGCTGGC
>NW_008795047.1:22670-23020 GCF_000699145.1 Aptenodytes forsteri | reverse complement strand
GTAGGGCGTAGGGCTTCTCCCCGGTGTCTGGTGCTTGAGGAAGGCCGAGCTGTAGCTGAAGCTCTTGCCGCAGTCGGCGCACTTGTAGGGCCGCTCGCCCCGGGGGGTCCGCCGGTGCGGTTTTTTTTTCACTTGGTGGAGTTGTGGGGCCGCTCGCCAGCGTGCAGCCGCTGGTGCTTCGCCAGGTCCGAGCTCTGGCCGAAGCTCTTCCCGCAGTCGGGGCACTTGTAGGGCCTGTCTCCGCTGTGGATGCGCTGGTGGGCATTGCGGTTCGAGCTGCGAGTGAAGCTCTTCCCGCAGTCCAGGCACTTGTAGGGCTTCTCCCCCGTGTGCAGCCGCTGGTGGATCAC
>NW_008795047.1:21176-22531 GCF_000699145.1 Aptenodytes forsteri | reverse complement strand
CGTGGGGGTCGCAGGGCGGGCCACAGTGGCTCTGACAGGCGTCACCAAGCCCAGGGCTCTGGGGGACACCCTCCTCGGCCCCCTGGGACAGGTTGACATCCAGCTCTGTCAGCTCAGGGCCGTCTGGCTCAGGAGCCTCCTCCTCGTTCTCGCTCCCCGTCCCGTCATCTGCCGGGGCAGAGAGAGACAACGCCGACGGGAGTGATTCCCAGCGCCAAGGGGAAAAAGGGGGAGCCTGAAGAATTCGGGCAGACAGCTGCCAAAGGCCGATCCCAGAACAGAGGGCAAGAAAGCTGTTCCCGACCCCAGCCCGGCGGCTCCACGCAGAGCCCCGGATACCTGCTAGCTTGGGACGCTCCCTGAGATGGAGGAGCGGGGGCTGCCACGGGGCTGTTGCTAAAACCTCCAGCCCGTTCAGGGTGGGGTCCCAGCTCACCTGCAGGGGCCACCCTGAGGATCTCCCATTCCTTGGAGTCGTTCGGGTCCGGCACCCCCAGCTCTTCCTCCAGCTCCAGCCGGGAGATGACGTTGGGCTTGGGAATCGGGAAGTCTGCTCCAGAAAAAGGGGGAAAGAAGACACCAGGGTTGTTACAGGTCTGTTATGTGGGGTTTATTAAATACTCTATATATATATTTATATATACACATAAACACTTTTTAAAGGAAATATGGCATTTTGCGTTCAGGTGAGCAGCTGGGAGAGAAAGGCAATAAAAGGCATTTCCAGGCAACAGACCGTGGCTACTCGGCAGGTAACCTCGCTTCTGGCATCTCCTGTCTTCCGAGGAGGGATGTGCCATCCCATCACCGCATTTCTCTGCACCCAATGCCTTAAAAAAACCAAACTCCCACAAAAATGGCACTTTCTTTTCCCCCTGTGCCCACCACCTAAAAAGCATGCGCCATGTTGTGCCAAGAGGGCTTGCGACGCCGAAGGCAGGTGCCCAACCCCGTGGTGCTGGCTGCGCCGACACACGGCAGGGACAGCTTTTGTTCTTGCCGCACCCGCAGGATGCGTCTTTTATTGGCAGCGGATTATTTTTTGGCGGCGAAGCCCGGCGTGTGGCGGGGCAGGCGGCGGCACGCTGCGGGGAGCGGGAGTGGGCGAGGACGCCAGCCTTACCCAGCAGGATCAGGGACTCGTAGCTCTCCTGCATGATGCTGACGCCGCTTCGAAGCCCGGCAGCACCTGCAAGAGAGGGAAAGGGGGTTCAGGGGCACCCCCCGGCACAGGCACAGAGCAGCCGCGTCCCCAGCTTTTGCCGCAGTCCCCACTAACCGACCTGGGTGGCTTCTTAGGCGGACACGGGGGGCCGCTAGCAGGGCCCCCCCCGCCCTCGGCTGGGGATGCGGGT
>NW_008795047.1:18105-20699 GCF_000699145.1 Aptenodytes forsteri | reverse complement strand
CCGCCGCTGCCCCTCCCCGTCCCACCTGCATCCCCATCCCCTTCTGCATCCCCATCCCCATCTGGTCCCGTTCCCTTCCCCACCTGCATCCCCATCCCCATCTGGTCCCGTTCCCTTCCCCACCTGCATCCCCATCCCCATCCCCTTCTGTATCCCCTTCTGCCCCCATTCCCTTCCCCACCGACATCCCCATCCCCTTCCCTGTCCGTGTCCCCGTCCCCACCCTCATCCCAGCCCTGTCCCTGGGGCAGCCCTGGCTCCGCAGGGTCAGCTGGCAGCAGGGTGACAGCAAGGGGTGGGCAAAGGGGGACAAATCCTCTCCGTGCCCTCGCACCTGCAAACAACAGCCCGGGGAATGGTGGGGTCCTACGATAACCCAGCTCAGGAGGGACCTGGGGAGCTCCGCATCCGACCGGCCCTCTGCCAGCCGAGGTCCTGCCTGCTGCAGGCAGGGCCAGCTCCGCTTCCTCGGGGCTTTATCCAGCCTGGTCTGGATGAGCTCCACGGATGGGGACAGGGCGGCTGCCCGGGCCGACCCGCTTGGCTGTCCTCAGGGAAAAGCTGCTCGTAGCCAGCGGAGACCCATCCTCTTCCAGCTCACACCCGTCGTCTCCCGTCCTCCGTGCGGCAGAGGGCTTTGCCAGGCTCTGGGAGAGTTGTGGGTGCTCGCTGAGTTCCCGGCGGGACCCGGGGATCCCCATCTCTGAGCTGGCTCTGCAGCTTCCCCCCTTGGTTTGCCCTTCCCCCCCCCCCGAGCCGCACGGTGAAGAACCACAGCCCCCAAGGGACCCCAGTGCAGCCTCAAAAAGACACGGAGGGAGCTGCGTGGGTCGGTGGCGAGCTGGAAGGTGCCGCCGATACCCAAAACTCAAGAGACCTGCATTGTGCCCCAGCCTCTCCATCTGCCTTTTTGGGTGAAAACCACCAAATTCCTTCCCTTTTCCCCCACCTCAGTTTCCCCACCTGTGAAAGGACAGGAGCCACTCACTCACTCACAGCAGCCTCTGGGCCAGGGGCTGTCGGGGACAGCCACCTCCTGGTTTTTTTTGCCGGAGGGCGGAGGGAGCATCTTGCGCGCCCCAGATCCGGGCCCCAGGGACCCCCAGTGCCGGAGGGAGCATCTTGCGCGACACTCGCCCCAGATCCGCCCCCCGCCGCCCCGTCCCAGCCACGCTGGTGGCGTCTGCTGCAGGATGGCAGATTTTATTGCCGAGCGCCACACAGAGAAACCTCGGGGAGGGGACCCCGGCGCCAGGGAAGGGGCAGCATGGCCAAGGTCGTCAGAGGGACTTGCCGTGCTGCAGGCGCCAGTGGGTGATGACGTTGGAGCTCTGGGTGAAGCTCTTGCCGCAGTCGGGGCAGACGTAGGGCCGCTCGCCGGTGTGGACACGCTTGTGCTTGGTGAGCGCCGAGCTGGTGGTGAAGCTCTTGCGGCACTCGGGGCAGACGTAGGGCCGCTCGCCGGTGTGCACCCGCTGGTGGGTGGTGAGGTGGGCAAACTGGCTGTAGCCCCGGCCACACTCCCCGCAGCGGTAGGGCTTCTCGGGCAGGTGGGTGCGCCGGTGCCGCAGCAGGTAAGAGCTGGTGGAGAAGCTCTTGCCGCAATCGGGGCAGGCGAAGGACTTCTCGGCGCGGTGCGTGCGCTGGTGCTTGGCCAGCAGCGAGCTGTCAGCGAAGGCCTTGCCGCACGCCGGGCAGGGGTAGGGCCGCTCGCCGGTGTGGGCGCGCCGGTGGATGGTGAGCGAGGGGCAGTCCCGGAAGCTCTCGCTGCAGTCGGGGCAGCGGTAGGGCCGCTCGCCCGTGTGCAGCCGCTGGTGGGTGAGGAGGTGGGAGCTCTGCCCGAAGCAGCGCCCGCACTCGGGGCAGGCGTAGGGCCGCTCGCCCAGGTGGCTGCGGCGGTGGGTCAGCAGGTTGGAGCGCAGGCTGAAGCTCTTCCCGCACGCCTCGCAGGTGTTGGGACGCGACCGTGCCGCCCCGGCACCGCCGCCGCGCTCCTGCTCTGTCTCCTGCCTGGGGGACGTGCCCCCCCTCTCTGGGCTCTCCTCCTGCCTGTCACCTGCTGGGGAGGGGGTGCTTGGGAGGGCAGGGACGGGACAGGGAGGGGGTGCCGAGGCAGCTGGCAGCAGCCCTGTCCCGGCCGCAGGTGTTGACCCTGCCGCCCTCCGCTCCCAGCCCATGGGGACAAGCGCCGAGCCCAGCCCCGTCCCAGTACCTGTCCCGGCGTCTCCCTGGCTCGCTCCTGCCTCGGGGCTGCAGGTGCCTGGGTCCATGCAGGGCCGGGAGCCCTCCGTTCCCTGGGGAGAGAGAAGGAGGAGAAGAGAAGAGGAATCAGGGGGGCGGGCTTGCCCAGGACAAGTGGCCTCAGGGCTGGGGGTCTGGCGGCAGGGCAGACCCCCGGCACAGGGCGCAGCAGAGGCCATGTTCCCCGACGGCACTCGCCGCCATTTCCCCCTGGACCAACAGCCCAGAGCACAGTGAGGGGACTGGTGGGCAATGGGGGCTCACGGAAATGACGCTTTGCCCCCAAAACCTGCCCGAGGCTGCACAGGGCAGCGGGAGGAAGGGTCTGCAGGCGCTGGGGGAAGCAGAAACCC
>NW_008795047.1:15548-17664 GCF_000699145.1 Aptenodytes forsteri | reverse complement strand
GCAGCCCCCTTTGGACCCCCCCCAGGCTCCCCGAGAGCCCTTTCCGCGGCCTCGCTGACCCCGGAGCACCCACTGCTCCTCGCCGCCAGCCAGGAAACCCCGAGGACAGCCACGCTCTGCTCCGAGCCCCCCAGGTCCCCTCTGGCCCCTCAACACCTCTCCCGAGGTGTTTTGTTTTGTCCTTTATTGCTGTTCCAGCCACTCGGGCCTGAGTTACAGTGCTCAGTACAGTTTCTGATGCGTGGCGTTTTTGTTTCAGCCCTACTCTTGCATTTTCCGTCCTTTAGGACCCATTTATATCTGTTTCGGGGGTCAGCTGGAGAAACCTTCTCGGAGTCTGGGTGACTGGGAGCTGCTGTTGGTGATTTACAGTGAATAATTCACTCTGCAGCTGGGGATATTTCAGAGAAGGATTCTTATGGGATCTAGTTCTGCCCTGGCAGCCCGTCCTGTCCGAAGGCAGTGCTGGTACCAGTTCAGCAGCGTGTGTAGTCTTGATAGACACGAACAGCAACAGCACCGGGTTTTTTCCTCTTTCAGACAGAAAACTAAAGCACGTAATTTCTGCTGGTAATGTTGGTACTACATTTAATGACCTACTTTCCCATGTAACTTCGTATTATATTATTTGTATCTATTTAAACAAAGGTCTGTGTTCTGCCCAGTAAAATTAAGTTTAATTACCGACCTGGTCGGGTTGTTGGTGCGACGTACAAAGCTGCAGCGAAGGAGCAGGTGGCGTCACCTCCGGCAGCCGTCCGTTCCTCGGTTTGGTGCTTGGCGTGCTGCAAACCCAAGCCAGAGCAGGAGGCGCGCTGCTGCACGTCCCCACCCGGGTTTTTTTTTTTTTTCTTGTTCCCCCCCCGTTTCTTTTTCCCCCCTGGTCCCAGCTGCTCTGCGGTATGTAATGCAGAGACGGACCGTGGGGAGATGGCCACGGGTCTGGCTGCGGAAGGGCGCGTGGAGGTGAAGCAGACGCCCAGCGCAGAGGAGGGCTGGGCTGTGAAGCGTAACTGGTTTGTGTGACTGTGGGACTGTAAATTCGTTCGAGGGGCTTTGTGGTTTCTGGTGTTGTCTGACGGGTGGGCGCTTATTCTTGCGTGCAGGCATGGAAGGCGAGGGCGCACCACAACGCGCAGAGCTCGCTCGTTTTCCGCCCGGGAATCCCAATGGCGGAGGCGATGGTGCCGTGAAGAGAGAGTTGCGAGGACGCTAAGGACGGCTGCGTGCCTCACACAGAGCGAGGTCCTCTGTGCTGCGCGTGTGTGACCTGGCACGGTGTTTCAGCGTTACGCATCGTACCTGCTGCGATGTGTTCGTCCTCGCCGCAGCTTGCCTTCGTCTCCGCCGTGTCCTGGCGTCGTCACAGGTTTCGTCGGACACGCCGTTGGCCGGCGCTCAGGCTCGTGGCTGGTTTCGGGTTTCGTCGGACACGCCGTTGGCCGGCGCTCAGGCTCGTGAGGTTGGGGGTTGGGTGCAGCCAGTGGCGGGGGGGCGGGGCCCCAGCCGGTGGTCCGATGCTGCGGTGTATCTGCTGCACGCTCGTTCGTTCGTTCGTTCCCCCGGGAATTTGGGGTTCCCAGAAGAAAGGGCTGGCGGAGCTGAAGTGCGAAATCCGGACCGAAGCGCTTGTCCGACCTCTGGTCACGCCGAGGTGCTCCCGTTGTTTTTCCCGGGATTTCCAACGTCCCTGGTTTCTGTCATTTTAATTTTTACCAGTTGTTATTTACTTTAAGCCACCTAGAATAAAAACTTAAATCACAGCAACTAGAAGAGTTTTATGAGCAAATAATGCCTGGACTGTAGCTATTATGCAAAACTTTACAGACAGTAATTGTTCCCAATTTATATTATAAAATTACAAGCAGTAAAATATAAATAATAGAGCACTAATTGGGATTAATATCTCTGACGAAACAAATCTAGTCAGTGTTAAAAAAAACCCAAATCACAGGCCCTAGTTAATCCCACTCAGTAGTAAAGGGACGATTAAAAAGTTAGAGTGGAAATAAATAAAGGAGAGATTATTTAGGGATGAGTCATGACTAAATTTAATCATAGCTATTACTTAACGAACCAGGCGGTAATTATTCCTAATCTGTATTGTAATTAAAAA
>NW_008795047.1:6984-8997 GCF_000699145.1 Aptenodytes forsteri | reverse complement strand
CCGCCGCCCGCCGCCCCCGTGGTGGCGGGGGGGCCGGCCGGGAGGGGAGGTGTATTCTCTCTTTTAAAAAAAAAAAAACAAACCCCAAAATAAAAGGTGTTTCTGCAAATCCCCGCCTCCCTCCGCACGGTTTTTTGGGGGAACCTGCTCCGGATCTGCCCCCCCGCCCGGCACGGGGTCTGCGTGCGTGCAAGTTGCACGCTGGAACCTTGTCCCGAGCAGCGGTGCGCGTGGCCAGGCTTGCACGTTTGTTCCTGGTGCTCACGGGGGTTTCTGTGCACGCCAGGGTTTGTGTTACACAGTCGTCCCTGGTGCACGGGGGGGTTTCTGCGTCCACCGGGGTTTCTGTTGCACCAACGCGTGGCCGTCCCGCTCTACACGGGGCTGTGTCCCAGCGCCGCGTTGCACGCTGATCCGCAGGCACCCCCTCGCGCGCTTCCCCGCGCGCCAGCGCTGCGTTGGGTAGTGATCCCGGCCCCTCGCTGCACACCAGCAGCCTCGCTGCACGCCGGTCCCTGCACGCCCGGGGCACAGGCGTCCTTGCACGCCCGCTCCCCGTTGCACAGGCGTCCTTGCACGCCCGCTCCCCATTGCACAGGCGTTCCTGCACGCCGCCAAGCTGTTGTGTGCTGGTCCCTGCACGCCAGCCCCCTGTTGCACGCTACCTGCGTGCACACCACCAGCCCCCTGTTGCACGGGGGTCCCTGCACGTCCATGCCTGTTACCTGGGGGTCCTTGCACACCTCTGCCTGGTGCACGGGGGCCCTTGCACACCCACACCCACTGCAGGGGGAGGTCCCTGCACACTGTTACGGATTTACGCGTGCCGGCCACCGTAACAGGGTCTGACCCTGGGGTCCCGCTGGTCGATGTCGGGTCCGAGGGAAGGTTTCCAATTCCTCTTTGATTAGTTCTCAGGTGCCAGCTCGAGCTGGGTGCCTCCGGAGAGGAACCCCGGCCACAGATCGTGCCCCACAGTTACACCCGTACCACCCCGCACCCGATCCCCAAGTCCAACCCCTTAATTCTGGTCGGTGGTCTCTTGATTTTCTTGCTGGGTTTCACTTCTTCTGAAGTGACCCCGTTCTCTTGGGATTGGACCTGTTGGAGCCGGTCCAGAGGAGGCCACAAAAACGGCCGGAGGGCTGGAACCCCTCTGCTCTGAGGACAGGCTGGGAGAGTTGGGGGTGTTCAGCCTGGAGAAGAGGAGGCTTCGGGGGAGGCCTTACTGCGGTCTTTCAGTAGTGGTGCCTGGGCTGTGTTGGGGAGCACAGCTGCGTTGGGGTGCTTGGGCTGCACGGGGGTGTGCGGCTGCGTTGGGGTACTGGGGCTGCATGGGGGGGGCACACCTGCCTGGGGGTGCCCGGGCTGAATGGGGGACATAGCTGTATTGGCGTGCCTGGGCTGCACGGGGAAGGTGACCGTCCACGGGGTGATGGTCCCTGTCCCCCTCCCCAGAAGCCGGAGCGTGATGCTTGGGGCTCGGCGCTGGAGACGGTGGAGGCGGCGCTGCAGCTGGAGAAGTCGGTGAACCAGGCACTGCTGGACTTGCACCACCTGGCCACCGAGAAGGGGGACCCCCACGTGAGTCACCCTCCGCCCCCCTGCAGGGTCTGCCTCTTGAGATGATGCTGCTGGGGGGTCCCTGTTCCTTTTCCCACACCCATCCCTTGGGGCTTGCCCCCGTGCTCGAGGGTCCTTGTCCCTGTCCCCTGCCCCTCCAGGGTCTCTGCCTGGACTTGCCCCTGTACCTCCCTTGGGATCTCCAGCTGTCCCTGGGGGTCCCTGCCCCCCTGAGGCCTCCCCCAGACCTCTGTCCCCTCCCTGCGGAGCTCCCCCGGCCCTGGCTGATGCCCCTCTCCCCACAGCTCTGCGACTTCCTTGAGTCCCACTACCTGGATGAGCAGGTGAAGGCTATCAAGGTGCTGGGGGACCACATCACCAACCTGCGGCGTCTGGCTGGGGGTGCCGGGGTGCCAGGGGGGGCCCCGAGCGGCCTCGGCGAGTACCTCT
>NW_008795047.1:306-6279 GCF_000699145.1 Aptenodytes forsteri | reverse complement strand
CGGGAGCTGCGGTCTCCGGGCGCCGGTGTGCATGCTGGGAGGTGTAGTTCTCTGCCAGGGCCCCAGGGCAGACATGTTGGTTTGCGGTGCATGCTGGGAGCTGTGGTGCCAGTCAGCCATGCCACGCTCCGCGGCGGGCTGGGAGCTGCGGTTTGGGCGAGGGCGCCTCGGCGCGTCCCTTCCTCAGCCTCCAGGGACCGCGGGGGGCCCCGCGGGTTGCCTCTTCGGGACCCCTCCTGCGTCTCTGATCGCATCCCAGAACGTTCTCTTCCCCCTTTGGACCCCACTAGCTCCTTCAGGACCCCTCCTGAGGCCTCCCTCGTGCCCCGCAGGCTTCCCCTAACTCCATAGCCCCCCTTGGACCTCTCTTGTTCCCTTGGAACCCCTCCTGAGGCTTTCTTCACGCCCCAGGGGACTCCTTTAGTCCTCCACACCATCTAGGATGCCTCTGTTCAGCCTCTTGCCCACTGAGAACGCACATACCCTGCTCAGGTCTCCCCGGCCACACCACGGGGCGCTCCGGAGGGCAGCAGAGCCCCTTGCGGGTCCCAGCAAAGCCCCTTGCGGGTCCCAGCAAAGCCTGGCCAAGGCCCCGGGGCTCTCTGGAGGGCAGGTGTATTCCCCTGAGTTTACATTGTGTCCCGACACCTTCTCTGGTCTGTCTGGTCTCCTCAGGACTTCTCTACTCCTGTCACGTTCTGTCCCGAGACCCTCCTCGTGCTCCTCGGCGCTCCTGTAGCCTTTTAGCTCCCCTTTCATCTCCCTTCTTCCCGCGCGTACCTCCTTTGTCCCTCTGAAGCTGTCGTGACCCCCCTACTCCCACCACGATGCCTCCCGAGGCCTTCCTTGTCCCCACAGCCCTCTCCCGGCCGGTCGGAGCTCCCGGGGTGCGCGGCCTGGCCCCGCACGGCCCCTCCGGCAGAGTCCTCCCCTGTGTTTCCACCCTTGGCTGGGTGCGACAAACGGGTTCATTTTTTGCCTCCTCTTTTCCCGGTTTTCCTCTTTTCTGCGTCACGTGAAGAAAACGTGCGTGGTTGATCCCACGTGGAGCTCAGGTGATCGCAGGTGTGGGGCTGGGGGAGCGGGGAGAAACACTTGCGAGTTCAAGGGCACTACAGATACTCCACATCAAACCCAGAGGAAGGGCGAATTTGCTGCCGGCGCGGAAAAGCCGATGAAAAATTGCAGTTAACAGAGCGTGCCTCGCTCCTGAACTGGTCCCTTGGTAGTTACGAATGTTTTCCTTTCGGGTAAAAGGATGAACTTTCATCTACGGTAAGTTAAGAGCAGCCTGTTCCCGTCTTTAGGGTCAGGTGTTTCTCTTCTGTTTGTTCATACTAATTTCATGGGCAAGTTGGAAATAGCTTTTTATTTTTATATGCAGAGCTAAATTTTTAGTAATATGTGGTGTCAATATAGTTAATTTTCGAGCACCTAGATGCCAGTAGAAAGGTAGTGAATCAAACGTGATGGAAACTGATGCTTAAACTTGATTTTTATTCGATTTTCTTTTTCTTTTTTCCTTTCGTGAGTGTTGACGTGGCTCAATCCACGTTCTGTTCCGTGGAGCCTTCAATCTAGGACTTCTACGTAAAAAAGTTTGTCCTTCCGAAAAAGGACTAGTCATTCACAGGACTGAGGTGTAGACTTGGAGCGTGTCTGAAGTACGTGATCAGAATTAAAGCCAAATTTCACTTAATGTTGCTGCTGTTTGTCTTCGCTTTCATTAATGTCTCCGCCGCTCCATCGTGGTTGGGAGCTCTGAATCATAATTATTTTGAGAGTCTAACACGTTTTTTTTCCCCAAGGAGATGCTACATTTGAAAGTGAATTACTTTCCTCGCAAATGCATCAGTCAATAAAATTGAGTTACGATCATCAAAACCAGTCTGACAGACCCGGACGATTTCCGAACACGTGTTCGTCACACGCAAGTGTCATCGGGGTACAGATCACCCGCACTTCATGCTCTGACAAGACAATATGCTGCGACAGGGGTGAGCTCCCAAAGGAAGGGAAAAAAAAAAAGGTGCCAAGGACATGGGGGTTTTGTGGTTTTTTTTTTTTGGGGGGGTGTTAAAAAAAGAGCGCAGTGTTGACTGGCGGCGGCCCGCAGAGCTCTTTTGCTGCCCAAAAGTAAAACCGTCCGGGGGGTCTCTTGCCTCACTGATTTTTCTATCATAAATGAAACTTCAAAAAGAAGTTAAAATTGTGTAATTTGTAAACTGACCTGCGTTGTTTAAACTGTAACTGCCAAATAGCTGTCGCATACAATGTATTAGGCGTATTTAAGCAGTTGGGTATTTGCTCTAAATGTTTAAAAAGAGGCAACTGAACGTTACAGTTTTTTCCCCGATATTTTGGCGGAGTGCTCTGAAGGACTTTATCTCTGCCTCGCTTTCGACGGCACGTTTCCCTGGCAGTGCAGTGGCATCTCTCTTGGGCGGCGCAGCTGGCCAGATGTCCCTCCTAACTCTGTAACCCACAACCCCCCCCCCTCCTAGTCAAATCATAACTGTGTATTTTGGAGATAGAGAATTTAATGGCGTCAACTCACAGCTATGCAAGTTAATGCAAAAGGAAAACCGGATACTTTTATAGTGTAAGTATTTTTATTGGATGTATATAAACACGCGCGCACCTTTTCAGCACGAAGTGAATTACTGAGGTTTGTTCTTTATTCTTCATTTCCCTCTCCAAAGTTTTACGCTTCACTTTCAGCTTTATTGACCAAGCCAGCAAGACGTGCAGCAGCAGCAGGGCGCGGGCCGTAGCTGCAAGACGTGCAGCAGCAGCAGGGCGCGGGCCGTAGCTGCAAGACGTGCAGCAGCAGCAGGGCGCGGGCCGTAGCTGCAAGACGTGCAGCAGCAGCAGGGCGCGGGCCGTAGCTGCAAGACGTGCAGCAGCAGCAGGGCGCGGGCCGTAGCTGCAAGACGTGCAGCAGCAGCAGGGCGCGGGCCGTAGCTGCAAGACCTGCAGCAGCAGCAGGGCGCGGGCCGTAGCTGCGGTGGATCTGTAGGCGTAGGCTCTGATGACGGTACAACCTCGTCCCGCAGCCTCGCGGGGTTATCTCCCTGCAGCAGTGCTGCGAGGAGGGGACGAGACACTCTCCAACACCAGCGGGAGTGTTTACTTTTATGCTAAGAATGAGCTCAAAATTGTATCAATTAGTCTCAATGCTGATTTTAAGTGTTCAAATCACTCTAGCTTTTAAAGGATGTGTTGTATTTCGAGCTGACTTGTTTACCTAGAATCCTCCTTTAGCTCGACGACTGTCCTATCCCTTATTTTCACCCCTCTCTTTTTCTTTCTACCCTTCTGATGTGTGTCCTCCCACCCCCCCTTTTACATGTCCTGGTCTTTCTCTCGACGTCCTTCTGTCATTCTCTGTCTCTTGCTCTTCTTGCTCTTTCTCTCTCTTCCTCTGTCCTATTCACTGCCCATCACTATTTTTTTTCCTCTTCCATCCCTTTGTCCTGCTCCCTGTCCTTGTCTGTCTTTCCCTCTGTTCTGCCTCTGGTCTGTCTTTGTTTTCTCCATCTCTGTCCTTTTGCCTGTACCTTTTTCTCTCTGCTCCTCAGTCCTTTTCCCTTGTCTTCTTTTTCTCTTTCTGCCATCCCTCTCTTTTTCTCTGTCACCCTCTGTGCTGTTCCCTTTCCTCTCTTTCTTTCTCCAGTTATCTGTTGTCTTACCTGTCCCTCTTTCTTTGTCTCAAACGTTTCTTTCCCCATCTCTGCCCCGCTCCCTGCCCCTTTTCTCTCATTCTGTCTTCCGTCCTCCCCGTAACTGTATGCCTCCATACTGCCGCCTGTCTCGCTGTGTCCCCCTGTCCGGCTCGCTGCCCCATTATTCCCCTGTGTCCTGCTCCCTGGCCTTTTTTCTCATCCTGCAGTCCGTCACTGTTTTTTCTTTCTCCGTCTCTTTATCCTGACCTGTCTCTCTCTTTTTTTCCTCAATCCCTCCCTATCTTTTTCTCTCCCTCCCTGTTCTTTATTCCTCTCATTCAGTTTCTCTCCCCATCCGTCTGTTCTGCTCCCTGCTCATCATTTTCTCTCTTTCCCTCTGTCCTACTCCCGTGCATAGTGCGCAAGGCTGCGTGTCTAGGAAGCCTCATCTGGTAAGAGCTGTAAGACACCCGCGTATTCTCTTCGGTGGAGGACAGCCGAGCGACCGGAGTTACAGAAGAGGAAGGGAGGAGAGCAGGAGAAAGTGGCGTCTGAGCTGGCAAATTCTCCTGGCAGTGCTGAGAGCGAGAGCTGCGGTGAGTCCCAGGCCCCTGGGGCCCTGTCACCCCTCTTCTGTGTCCCGTCCCTCCCTGCCCCTCCCTGGCCCCCTCTCTTTCCCACGCTGCTGTGATTTTTTTTTTTTGTTTGTTTTGTTTTTTTGCTCCCCTGTACCTCCTTTCTCCATCTCGCTCTGAGCGGCTCCCTGTCCCCATCTTTTGGGTCCTCCCCCTCTCTGCCCTGTAGCCCGTGGCTATTTTTTCCTTCTCTGTCTCTCTCTGTCCGGCTCCCAGCCACTATTTTTGCGTTCCTCCCTCTCTGTCCTGTAGCCCGTCAGTATTTTTGCTGTCTCTGGCTCTCTGTGTCCGGCTCCTTGTCCCTGTTATTCAAGGTCTTCCTTCTTGGCCCTGTAGCATGTCGCGAGTCTATTTCTTTCTCCATCTCTCTTCATCCTGCTCCCTGCCCCTCATTTTGAATTCCTCCCTCTGTCTTGTTGCCCATCGCTATTTTGTCCTTTCTCCGTGTCGCTCTGTCTTGTTCCCTGCCCCCGTTTTCCCGAGTCTTCCCTCTCTGCCCCCCGGCCCGTCGCTATAGTCTTCTTTCCCTGTCTCGGTTTGTCTGGCTCCCTGTCCCTCTTTCTTCATTCCCCCCTCGCTGCCGTGTCGCCCATCGCGTCTTCCCTTTCGCCCTCCCTCTCCGTCTGTCTCGCTGTCCCCATTTTTAAACTCTCCTTTGCCCGGTAGCCCCCCCCACAGTTCTTTTCTTCTTTCTCCGTCTCTCTCTCTGTCCGGCTCCCTGCCCCTCTGGAGGCCTGTCGGGACTTTTCCCCTTCTCAGTCTCTCTGTCCGGCTCCCTGTTTGTCAATTCCTCCCTCTCTGCCCTGTAGCCTGTCGCTTTTGTCCTTTCTCCATCTCGCTGTCTCTGGCTCCCCGATAACCCTAGTTTAGAATTTTCCCCCCTCTTCTTTCTGTACACGTTGCTATTCTTTTTGCTCTCCAGCTCTCTTTTTTTTTTTTTCCGGCTCCCTGTCCCTGTTTCTTAATTCTTCCCTCTCTGCCCTGTAGCCACGTGGTTTGTTTTGTGTTGTTCCCCTCCCCCTCGCCCCTTCCCTCCATCGTTCGCTGTCCTGGCTCCCCGCCCCGTTCTTGTTTCCTCCCTCCCTGTCATGCTGCCCATCCCTGGTTTTTTTTCTGCATCTCCATCCTGCTCCCCGTCCTTCTTTCTTGGTCTCTGTCCTGCTCCTTCTCCCTCTTTCTGCTGCCTCCCTTCCTCTCTCCCTGTGCCTTCTTTCTCCATCTCTGTCGGGCTCCTCGTCCCCACCTTTCTCTCGCTCTCCCGTCCCCCGCCTCACGCTTTCTCGCTACGCCCCCGCTCTCCAGCCGGCTGCTGCTTTTCTCTTCCAGTGTCCTGCGCCCTGCTCCTCGTTTTCGGTGGCCTCTGCCCAGCGCTCCAGGAGCCGACCGACCCACCGTCCGTTCCCCGCCGGACCGACGAGCGCGGCTCCGGGAACGACTGCCGTGGCGTCCCAGGGGCAGGGGGAGCGTCGGGGGCCCCGAGCCCCGGAGCCGACTCGCTCCCGGGACTTGTTACCTGTGTGACTGAATAAACACTCGCCGTGGGTGGCTGAATAAACGCTCGTCTCCTTTGCCCTCCCGGCTGCGTTTGTGCTTCCTTTGCACTGGGCGAGGGGCCGTGATGGAGCCCAGGGGAGGGGGTGACGCAGGGCGGGGGTCGGGCGATGGCCCCCCGC
>NW_008795047.1:0-275 GCF_000699145.1 Aptenodytes forsteri | reverse complement strand
CGCACCGCGCTCGCTACTGCCTCCCAGTGACCAAAATTCGGCACTGCACCTCAGGTGCCGCGCATGCACAGTGGCGTTTTCCCGCGCTCGCTGCTGCCCCCCGGTGACCGTAACGGGGTCGGTTACGGCAGAAGCCTGAGAGTGACGACGGGCTGCGGGGATGTTTCCAACCCGCCGGTGCAACAGCCTGACGGTCAGCTGGAGTCGGGCCCCATCAGGGCGGCTCCCGGGGATTTTCCGAGAGCCGGTGGAGAGGAAGCAGGGAGAGGGGCAGG
>NW_008795046.1:1656034-1656287 GCF_000699145.1 Aptenodytes forsteri | reverse complement strand
GCTGGCACCTCCGGAGCACCGGGCTCCGGGAACGGAGCTGGAGCTGCCCGCCTGGAGCGAAGGAGAGGGAAGGACCGCTTGCCTGCGCGGAGAGGCGAGCGCCGAGCGCCCGTCCCGGCGGCCCGGGAGCCACCCGGGGAAGGTAAGTGCCTCGTCGGGTCGCTGCTGCTTTTAGAGGCGAGGGGCGGGGGAGGGCAAGAAACAATCGGTGAGTGTCTCCCTTCCCTTCAGATCTGGAGTTGACCCTTAGGCG
>NW_008795046.1:1634507-1655891 GCF_000699145.1 Aptenodytes forsteri | reverse complement strand
CCCCCCAGCCGAGGGAGGTTACCCCGCCTGCCTCGCGCTCCGTTCCCCTCGGGAGTCCGCACGGGCGCTTGTTTACACCGCACCCCACGCCCCGTTCCTCCGGCCGGGATGTGTTCCCGCTCCGCGGGGGGCTCCAGCCGTGGGGCGGAGGGGGGACGGGGCCGCCGTCCCGCCAAGTACCGCCGGCTGCGCGGAGGAGTCCGGGGGAGCCGGGGGCTGGGGGCTGCTGCCGTGCGGGTGGAAGGGTGTCACGCCGTGGGGCGTGAACGCCTCGTCCCTCGGCGTGCCTGCTCCGGGAGGCAGCCTGCCCGAACGGGACCAGCCAGCCGGCTCGGGGCGAAGCTGGAGTTTCGCTGCGCTGAGGCGGGGGAGGGTGGTTTCCCCGTCCCCCTCCAGCCTCCCCAGCAAGCCTTCAGCCCAGGAAGCTCTCCTTTGGGCAGGCTTCTGCTATTGCCTCCTATCCGAGAATTGTGTCATTTAGATCATTAATCCCTACTCACCGGGGGGGAAAATAGCAACTTGCGGCCTCTGTGGAGGTGACATGAAGTTTGACAATGCCTTATGTAACACTTTTTGGAGAGATTCCTAGCTCTTCCGCTGTGCCCAGTTTTGTTTTTAGAAAGCAAGTGATTTCTCTTCTTTGTAGAGCATCAGACAAACGATCTTTATTTGTGTTTTCACCTGAGTACAATGTCTTATGCTCTGTTCAACTTGGAACGGGGGTACTGCTAGACAGCAAATAAAGCCTACTTTTTTCCAACATGCCTTTTTTTAGCTGAAGATTAGCCTGAGGAGGCTTCTGAACAGTTGTTACAAGGTCTTACCTTTCTGTGTATGTATTGTACTTGTTTTTTATAGCACTCTTAAAATTACTACAGGAAACATTTTCACAGCACTGATTGTCATTTATGTATTCTGGAAGGTATGGATGCCAGGATGGAAATGACAATGAATCAAATGTTTTTTAAACATTCTTAGCTTTTTTAATACAATTTCAGTGCTAGAAGGAACAGAAAGCACTGGGCTAAACAAAGTGCTATGTTAAAACCAGACCTGGCAATTGCCAGCAGGTCAGCACATTTTATTTAATGAAGTCTTCTGGATACAGATTAATTTTCTTTGTACAACATTTATTTTTTTACTTGTTCAGAAATAGAAACAGCGGGAAATTAGATAAATGGATTGAAACGTTGCCTAGTTTCCCTGCAGTTTCTGTAAGTGGCTAGTCTTCTACTTGCTAGACAGCAAATAAAGCCTACTTTTTTCCAACATGCCTTTTTTTAGCTGAAGATTAGCCTGAGGAGGCTTCTGAACAGTTGTTACAAGGTCTTACCTTTCTGTGTATGTATTGTACTTGTTTTTTATAGCACTCTTAAAATTACTACAGGAAACATTTTCACAGCACTGATTGTCATTTATGTATTCTGGAAGGTATGGATGCCAGGATGGAAATGACAATGAATCAAATGTTTTTTAAACATTCTTAGCTTTTTTAATACAATTTCAGTGCTAGAAGGAACAGAAAGCACTGGGCTAAACAAAGTGCTATGTTAAAACCAGACCTGGCAATTGCCAGCAGGTCAGCACATTTTATTTAATGAAGTCTTCTGGATACAGATTAATTTTCTTTGTACAACATTTATTTTTTTACTTGTTCAGAAATAGAAACAGCGGGAAATTAGATAAATGGATTGAAACGTTGCCTAGTTTCCCTGCAGTTTCTGTAAGTGGCTATGTCTTCTACTGAAAAAAAAAAAAGCTAGTTTCACACAGAAAGACAGGGTAGTGATTTGCCACATATTCTTTAGACCCCTACTGCAAAGGTACACTAGGGGGACTAGTTTGGGTTATTTTTTTTTCCCCATTCAGTGGTGAAAATGCACAGACTGTTGTAATAAGATCTGTGAAATGAAGGCTTTTTTCCTCACCTTATAGAGCTCCATTATCATACTGTAAGCTTAAAGGAAAAATCACATGTATGAACTCAGGCGATGAGTTCAGGGCAGGGGGAATCTTCTAACAAAGTCATTCTGCTCCCTGCTGCAAATGGAGATAGGTTATCAGAGGTTAGTTTACTTATAAGAACAAAACAAGTTAACAAAAAAATCCCCCCGAACGTCCTCACTGTGTTGCAGTTTTTTAAAATGGAGAAATGACCAAGGTGGAACAGGTATCTCTAGGCTTCTTGAAAACTGCAAATTGCTGGTAAGTATTCCAAGTTTGAAATGTGAAATTCTTATTGCTTAGGTGTCCTGTGACGGCCCTTGATCAGCAAGGCTGCAAGTCATGTAGAAGCCGCAGTAACTGCAGAGTCTCTGATGGATAATTGGATTGGTAGGTTGTTTTTGATTTTTTTTTTGTGTCTTTTAATTGCCCGCTGTGGTAGCAGGTTCCTTTTCTTCATCCTGTTGATGTTTAATTCTCACAATTTTTGATTTATGTTGTGTGTTGCATCTTTCCTGTTCAAAGTACATACCCCCCTCTCAGTTGCTGGTAAGGAAAGTGTAGCTTGGAGGTATTTGGATGGCAGTATGTAGCAAGATTTTTTTTTTTTTTTTAAATATCTGAAATATGCATGACAACTTTTTTTCTTCTCTGTTTAGATGACATAAAAAGATTATAAGTTTTCTTAGGTCTGCAGAAATATGCACTGGTTTTCTTTGAAGGAGCACTGAAAATAGTACTACTAATATGTTGAATTCCCTGTGCCATCTATTCAGTCTACAGGAATTCCAAAGTACAGTCCTCAGAAAGCTGAAGTGCAGAGCAGTGGTGAATGACTGCATGTCTGTTGGCAGCATGAAGATCTGTCAGAGGCTTGATCTGAAATTTCAGTGTGTAGGACTTAATATTAGCAAAAGTAGTATTCCTTCTGAATGAATTATTTTAGAAAACTGATAAAACTAGGCATCTCCCATGCGCACTTAAATTGCTGAACTGAAATGTTCTTAAATATAATGATTTTGAAGGAACAGTCCTCCAAACTATTACTTGTGTGACTGTTTCTTGCTCAAATGTGTGTTTTTTGTTTTTACCTATAATAAACGATCAGTTGTCAATAGACTCTTACTGGAATACTCTCCTCTTTCATGCTCTTTCTGATTTCTTTTTTGTATGTGTACATTTATAAGAGCAATCTTAAAAAACCAAACATACACAAACCCAACAAAACCCAAGCCATTTTGCCTGATGTTTATAAACTGTTTATAAAGGCTAATAATGGGAAAATTCATAACCTGACTACAAAGTCTTTGCACTATACGCTAAACTTGATCTACATGCAAATTCCTATCGATGATGATGGGAGTGCTTGTCTAGATCCAGAACAGCATTCCTTTTTTTTTTTCCCTTTCTTTTTTTTTCTGGCTTGTATGAAAGCCTATGTTAATGAGCTCTTGCCAGCTTTGATTGAAGACCTTTCATCGTCTGCATTAGAATAAATTTGAAAAGTATCCATTTTAGGGATATGAGATTTCTGGTGTATCTATTTTTCCTATAACCTATGTGTGCTGATAACATTAAGACAAAGATTTGTGTGAGAAGAGGACATAATGGCCAGTGCAAGTTTACAGTTGGTTATTCTTCATGAGTTTGTCTCCATTGTCTCCAGAGTTAGCTGTATTGGTTATTTGCCTAATTCTGTGGCTGAAGAACTTTCTGAAAAGTAGTTTTGTCTAAGGAAACATGCACATATGAGCACATGCACTATTTTTGCTCTGTTAGTTGTCTGGGTTTGGCTCATCTTTCTTTTTGCAGTGAATGCTAGCTTTAAAAAATAATCAGTGTTTGTTATCCCACACTTTGCATAATTTAAGAGCTGGAGAGTCAGAACTACCATCAAGGAAGGTAGTTGTACTTTTCCTTTTTTTGTTTTTTCATTGGATCACTGATTTCCTCTTCCTTGTGGTACACCCACCTGAAGATAAGGGTTAAGAAATGAGCTTTGCACATTGTAGGGATTCATGACTCTGGTGTCACTTGGCTCAGTATGTGAAGGTCTATCCTGTGTCTTGTCAAAGCTTGTTCAATGCATGGCTGTAGAAGGGGAGTAGCAGATACAAACTATTTTATATGGAAGTTGGCGGCACAAAAATGAAGGAGAAAATTGCTAGAAAGGATTATCCTGGCCTTGGTACTGACTTTGAAGCAAAATTGCCAAGGCTGGAATGCTTAAGTGCCATCTGTGTCAGAATTAGAAGCAAACTGTGTAAATTAGTTGCATTACCCGTTTTAATCTGCGGATCAGACCAGGTCTGCTCTAACAATGCTTACAGTAGTATCCACATCACTGTTTCTGGGATATAGCTACTATTTCCACAACAATGGAGTTAACTGGGTAGAAGCTACACTTAAAATTGTCAAGAAGAACCCCAGCAATGTCTATCCAATGTTATAGCAGAAAGCCAGATCTAATTGCATAAGCCTGATGATGGAGGAAGCTGGAAATCTCAGACGGTGCAGGCAGAATGCAGTCTTCCTCACTAACCACATAAGATAGGTACGCTTGAAAATAATAAAAAGAAATAGATGACTTTTTAAGGATAGTGTTCCCGGTCCTTACGCCTCCAATCTCTTGACCAGTGTTACGAGGAGATAGATGCCACCACCACTCTACTCTTCTCCCATGCATTTTTGAGTATTGATGACTCATTTCTGTTATTCCATGCCTATACCAATTTTCTGTCCTCAGAGAATAGTCGCACATCTTGACCCAGACCCTGTGCATGCTGCCTGAGGGGCACCTAGTCAAGGGTCACATCAATTAACAGTGGCTGGCCTTACTGTTTACCCAGGTATCTGTGAACATGATAGAAATCGTAACAATTTTTGATCTGCTGTTGTTTCACAAAACTGCAAGTAGCAGTGCTAACACCAGAACCATAACTTTCTTAAATCAGAAGGACAACACCCGTTATCAGTTAAAACCTGCTTTCACATTCTGGCACACTTTTACAAGAAAACTTACGTTCAGCAAAAACAAATTTTTTTAAGCACCACCCTGTTTCCTTCACCAGAAATTTTCTGCTGCTTAAAACTTCCAGGGAAGTTGAGTTGTCGCTTTCAGTTGCAGCTTTCAATAGTTCCTCTACGGTTTATCCCAGAATGTAATATTTACATGCAAAATGCCACTGTTTCAGTTGTATCATTAGCTTTTGGATTTTATCTCCTGGTAGGCATTTGACAGCTAAGACTTAGGACTAGGAGAAAACTAGAAAACTATGTTATTGAGCAATCTTCATTAAAATACAGAGAAGAAGAATGAAGGACTTTGTTTTTGGGGGGAGGAAGAGGAGAGAAAGGGCAGAGAAGTGAAGGAAAGGAATTGTGGAATTTGATTTTTTTTTTTTTTTTTAAATATGAAACTCTCTGTTTTCTTACAATTTCCAGATGGACTTTTGTACCTGTTTAGGGACTTGGGAATGAATTTGTCTATTTGGAGAAAAGAATGCTTCTCATCCTGGAATAAAAAGTGTTATTGAATGGTGAAATGGGGGGAGCAAGAAGAATTGTGAACTGTTCAAATGAGATGAAGTTTCGAGCTGATATTCAGGCTTTTCAACCCAGCTCCTCCTGCCTAGGCTTCACTTTCCTCCTCTCTCTGACTCCCCTGCTGTGCCCCTGAACCTCAGTCACCTCAGTACTAAATTCCCTTGGTGATTTTTTTCCCTTCTGTCTTCAGTTAATGCTGCAGCTAATCAATACTGCAAATGGAATTTTATGCTCAGAAATTACTGGACTTCAATGTATGAATCTGCTTAATTCAATGTTTTTCAGGCTGAAGGTACTAGAAAGGTGGATAGAAATAAGAAATGAAAACCAATCATTCTAGCATTATTAAATCCCCAAATATATGTTCCTTAGATCATGTTGTTCTTAAGAATATTAGCTTTCATTTGTTTTCTAACAGAAGGGAGTCCTAGGCTTCCTGTTTTTTATAGAAAATGAACTAACATTAACTCTGAGGCTCTGCAAGCAGCAGTTAAATTCTGTATTTCTGTAGTCTCATCTTTTTTCAATCCTAAGACTGGTTCTAGAGTGTGACTCAGATTTAAACACAGGGAGGTTATCATTCATGTAAGACAAGTCTTCTAAGATAAAATATTGGCTGGCGTACTTGAGAATTCTTAAATAAGATAAAGATGGTTCCTACTGCTTTAAAAGGGTACAATTGTCCGTATTTTTGGATTCTTCAATGTTGAGTGTACCGTACAATTAGATGCTGTTTTAACAAAGTAGAGAATTGAAGCCTTGAAGAATGAGGTCCCTGTAAAGGTGGACATTTTTTGTTGTTATTATTGGAATATTTTATAACTTATGTCCTTGATCTTGGTCTTCCAGAGCTCTTTAATATCAACTACATTTATGAGAAATCTGTTCCTCTTCAGTGACTCTTCCAAGTAGTTGAAATCAGCAGGTGATGATGTCATAAACAATTTTTAGTATTAGGAAAGTTGCATGTTGACATTAACTTCCACAAAGCAAAAAATGATCAGTTTAAAGAAATGGTAGAAGCTTTTAGTTTGGGATGTCTTCCTTCATTGAGATTTATGTTGACGAAATGCAGGATGCTACAAATGGAGAAAGAATGGAAAAAAATCGGTACTGATATTGAGTCCACTGAGGATGGGACCCGCTAGTGGCTGAAACAAACCATTTGGTGATGGGCAGGAAAGGGAGGCTTTTGTACCTGATGTTGTTGATTTTATACCAAGTTTTTCAGACTACTATCCAGAATGCAACCAAACCAATAATTTGGTCTATACTATTACCTCAGAGAGCAACAATAAAATGTACAAGCTGAGAACGTTTGAGATGCAGCTGTATTCAACTCGTTGTCCAGCAATCGTCTTGCAGTTTAGATGACTTTAAGAAAGAAGCAATGCATGGGAATAAATTCACATCCTTCCATAGTTGCTCTCAGACCTCAGGTGTGAAGAGGAGAGTATACCAACAGTGGCTTAAGTTACTACATTTCCTTCCAAACATTGCAGTCTGCCTCCGTTTTCTCTGGTTCTCACTGTAATGCTAGTGCAGCTTCAAGGTTGCTAGATTAAAATAGTGGCTTCTAGCAAACTTCTGGGGTCATTCAAACTCACATTGTTTAGATTAGCGATGCAGATCCTTCATCATTGGAACACCTCCTTTCAATATGAAGGCATTCCTTTGGGAGTGATTCCTCTGTGACCAAAATCAGATCGCTTTCCAGCTGCTTTGGACAGCAGAGAACCATGCACAGTACTGCCTTGCAATGTGGTTATCAATCTTGGAATTTACATCTCTGGTGTTGGTACCCAGAGCCTTGCCCCTTGCTTTTGCATGCCCCACTGGGGCAGTTGGACATAAAATCTCAACTTATTCATACTGCCAGTGGCCACTGCTCTCACGCCAGTGCTCATACCTGGCACCTGAGGTATATCAAACTCCATCATATACTGGAAACGTCTGAAATACTGTTCAGTAAGCTTAGATCTTGATTTATATTACAGTCGCAATGTGAATAACTGCGCACAGTTGGTGAATGGGCTGAGAAGAAAGATGTTCCTAACATTTTTTCTTCATCAAAATGAGCAAAAACAGTAATATTGTGCCACTAGTATGTAAGGAACTGAAATTGATGACAGTATTTTTCATATGCAGAATAGCTTTGCCAATTCTCTAGTCTTAGGCACGTTGTGGAAATAAATCCATAGGTTCTTGAATGCTTTACAGAGCAGGTTAGAGTGAGGAAAATGACGCTGTAGAAAGATAAACTGATGCACTGCAGGTGAAGTGATTTGAGCAAAGTTTCCCAAGTGGTTAGTCAAAAAGCAAAGAGCAGAATTCTGGTTTCCTGAAAGAGTCACTGTCCTGTGCTTTAAGCATGTGAAAACACCACTGTCTTTAGCAAGAACTATTGCTTAATATAGTTGTGCCTTAGATGATAAAACCAAGTCCCTGATGATACTCGGCGTTTAACAATTATTTTTATGTAAATATACAGAATATATGTGCATCTTAAAACAAACAAACAAATTTAATTGACAACTGGATAAATGACAAAATAAACCCATCATAGTAGAATTTAGATACTCTTTGTTGATTTAGAGGCAACGCTGTGACCAAAGGAAGAAAGGAATGTGTTTTACTTCTCAAAAATAGAAAAGAGTACAACATTTAAAGGAGAGGGAAATAGGAGAATGCTCGAAGGAGTAAATAAATATATCTTGGTCTTTAAAGGTTGTAGGTTACTCTTCTTTAAATAGATGGAGTTTTATCTATGGCCAGGTGGTGCTAACAACCTGGAGAGGGAAACTGGCACAGGCCACTGCCACTTAGCAGAAGTCACCATAAATGAGCATTAAGGAGACCAGAGTCTCCACTGAATTATTGACACATGCTAACTGGGTTAAAAATGCAGCACTTTGTTGATGACATCATTTTATATCAGTTTTGACGAGCGATAAGCAGGGGCAGGCACAGCATCTGTCTGAATAGAAGGCTACTGCCATGTTCGTATGACATGTATCCCACTGTGCTGCTGGGCAAATTTGTTCAGGGTGAAGGGGTGGAGAGAAATGAAGAAGAGAGAGAGAAACAGCAGTGAGGTAAATCCATATTCAATGGGTGTCTGAAGGTGGGGTAGCATCATACAGAACAAATTTTTCAGATGTCCTTTTTGTCTTAAAGCTCTTCAGATTTTTCATAGGTGAGGTTCTTCCCTTTCTGTTCTCAGACTAAAAAATACCGTATTATACATCAGTAATAAAGATTTCTGGACCTGCAGTTAGTATCAAGAATTCTCTGAAATAATTAATTTTGCAGCATATTTTATTTTCTGTGTTTGGGTTTTGTTCCTCAGTTTCATTTGTCCTGCAATTGGACATTGGTATATTGAGAAAGGCCCGAGTTTGATTTCTTTAATTTTTTTTTCTTCTTTCTTTTCCTTTTTTCCTAGGCTTTCATATTTTAAGTTGCTACATATGAAGGTAATATGATTTGGGAAAGCATCTTGACTTTTCTGGTTGAAATAGTGGAATTGCGAATGTAGTATAGAAAGCTGATATTTATTCATGTTACTAAAATGCCTAGAGGCCTTGGTTGAGAGAGGGCTCCCTTCACGCTGTGTGACGCACAAATACACAGACTCCATGTGTACCTTAGAGGTACTTTGTGGAATAGGAAGGCTGGTATAAAACAGCAGTATAAACACTGGTGCGTGGCTGGAAGTTTTCTGACACCGCACTGCTTTCAGAGAATCACAGAATGGTTGAGGTTGGAAGGGACCTCTGGAGGTCATCTGGTCCACCCCCCTTGCTCAAGCAGGGCCACCTAGAGCAGGTTCTGCAAGACTATGTCCAGTTGGCTTTTGAATATCTCCAAAGATATTCTATATCTTTGAATATCTCCACAACCTCTCTGGGCAACCTGTGCCGTTGCTCAGTCACCCTCATGGTAAAAAAGTGTTTCCTGATTCAGGTTCAGAGGGAACCTCCTGTGTTTCAGTTTGTGCCCATTGCCTCTTGTCCTGTCACTGAACACCACTGAGAAGGATCTGGCTCCATGTTCTTTACACCCTGCCTTCAGATACTTATTTTTTACATTCCGCACCGGTTTCAGCTCCAGGTGGGTTCTGGCTTTCCTGACTGCATTTCTGCACGCTCAGGCAGCGTCTCTATATTCCTCCCAGGGTACCTGTCCCTGCTTCCACCTTTTGTATACTTTCTTTTTGTGTTTGAGTTTTGCTGGGATCTCCTTGTTCATCCATGTAGGCCTCCTGGCATTTTTGCCTGACTTCCTGCTCGTTGGGATGAAAGGTTCTTGAGCTTGGACGAGGTGATCTTTGAGTATCAATCAGCTTTCTCGGACCCCTCTTCCCTCCAGGGCCCTATCCCATGAGACTCTTGCAAGCTGATCCCTGAAGAGACCAAAGTCTGCTATCCTGAAGTCCAGGGCTGTGATCTTGTTTTTTGCCCTGCTCCCTCCTCTCAGGATCCTGAATGCCACCATGGTCACTGCAACTTAAGGCTGCCTTTGACCTTCACATCCCCAAGGAGCCCTTCCTTGTTTGTAAGTATAAGGTCCAGCACAGCACCTCTCATTATTGGCTCCTCTATCACTTGGGTAAGGAATTGGTCATCAGTGTTCTCCAGGAATGCCCTGAATTGCTTATCCCTGGCTGTGTTGTCCTTCCCGCAGATACCAGGGTGGTTTAAGTCCCCCATGAGGACCAGGGCCTGTGAATGTGAGGTTGCTTTTACCAACCTCAGTCTGCCTCATCCACTTGTTCTTCCTGGTCAGGTGGCCTGCAGCAGATGCCCACTACAATGTCACCCATACTGGTCTGCTCTTTAATCCTTACCCATAAGCTCTCAGTTAGCTCATTGTCCGTGCCCAGGCAAAGCTCCATGCATTCCAGCTGTTCTCTCATATAAAGGGTGACTCCACCTCCTTGTCTTTCCGACATGTCCTTCCTAAAAACTTGTATCCCTCCATTGCAGCACTGTAGTCATGCAAGCCATCCCATCATGTCTCATCATCCCAACAAGATCATAGCCATGAAACTGCACACAGATCTCTAATTCCTTGTGTTTATTATCTTCGTGTTTATTCATGCAAAAAAAAAAAAATTCCACAAATGATGGAAGCAATTCAGATAAAAGCACTGTTTATGCCAATATAACTGTGACTACTGTGGCAGCTTCTGCTAGCCAAGTTACGTCAATCAACAGTCACTCTTCACACCATCAACCAACATAGCTGGGGTGTCAGAAATTCCCAAAGCAAGAAACCATTCCTGCCCAAAAGAGCTTACAAAATACAGAAGTAGGAGTGTGCCGAAGTGTTTGAAAACTGACTGTTTGTACTTTCCTTTTTTTAAAATTTTTTTTTATATTGTACTTTTAATCTCAATAGTTTGTCATTTGAGTAATACTGGCTTATTTATTGATGGGTTTGTTTGTTAAAATGTCTTTGGAAAAAAAATGTGTATTCCTGTGTTGTGATCTACTGGAAGCAGCAACATGGGACAGTTCTGAAAAAAATCACTATAGTTCTGGGAGACAACTGGTTTTCTCTGTCAGGTTACATTTTTTTTTAATTGATGTGGTATTTTAAGTACATTTTTATATTTGTCTTGAAAGTGCTGAAATAAAATCTTACAATAATATATAACACCAATTTTTTTGGACTAACCAAACAGAAACCTTTAGCAGGATGGAGACAGATCCCACTGCACCAGCTATGTGACGGTAATTTATGAAGGTGAAATGCATCTAACATGGCAGGAACTGAGTCATCCATCACAGATAGCAAGAAATCCAAGTTCCCTTGTGTTTTTGTGTCTTTCTCTTTACCTGTATTCACCATGCATATCTGAGTTTGTGATACAACTTTTTTGATCACCAAGAACTCGTTCTATTTGGTCTGTTTGGAGTCAGGTACAGCTATCGTTTTTAGGACTTAGTATCTTTGATTAATCAGAGCAAAATGGAATTTCTGGTGACGTTTTAGTGGATTGAGCACTGGTATTCTAGCAGGCGAGAGATAACATTATTAAGAGTGAGAAGCATTTTCAGGAGCTGTTTGTAATGCCGACTTCAGTCTTTGTAGTGAGATATCACTCTCTAATTGTTCAGGTTGTCTCAGGTCCATTTTCGAATCCTCTCTGCTTTTGGCCAAGGAGATTGTTAGATGATAACCCTCTAATATTTTCGTTAGATATTCCTGTCAAATGTCGACCTGGCAGCCAACTTCGATGCTTTTTTTGCCGACCGGAACTCTTATCTAGAGTCGACTGTGGTAACCCAGTGCAAATTCCCACTAGTAACCAAGCCTGCTAAACTAGGCTGAACAATGGGAGGACATGAAACCTGTGTTCCTTGCTTTTAACTAGCTTCTATTCCTTTCTCTATCAAGTTCAAGTCCCTAATTTTTCAAGGCCTTACTGAAAACCCCAGTGGGAATGTTTCTGCCAGGTTCGGAGGGCTTCAAGCTGGGCCCTTAATGAGCTGAACATTAAATACCGAAGTGAAAAACTTTGCCATTCTTGCTTTACTTTTCCTATGAGCTGTCTCACTGAAATCAGTGCTGCTAATAGTGGAGTGAGTGAGGTACTAACCAATATAGATGAGGATCTGTGAGAATCCTGCTCTTTGAGATTGGCTCTCCATCTATCAGATACCAGTGTTTGCTGTGGTGGAATACTGGCAAGCATACAGTGATGCTTCTGGATGGCATGAAGTTCTCAGTAGCGATCCCAGCGTTGATCTATGTTAGTAGTATTAGACACCCCAAATGAACGTGAATGTAGCAGATAATGCTTTGTGATGAATCTTTTTGCATAAGTCTTTCCTGTTAGCTGTGGCTAAAGAGCCACAAAGCACCCTAAAAAAAGAAAATGGAATTCAGCAGGGCATGTAATGGACAAACTTAAACAAATTACAGCTTTGTATCTAGCATCTTGACTGTCTTGGGCATATATGCCTTTGGAAATGCAGTAATGGGAACTGCAAAGGAAAAACACTTTATTCTCAGTAAGGATATAAAAGCTTTTCTTATGGTGGTATAGAACAAAAAAATTCTGCAGTCTTAATTTAAGAAAAGCAACAGGAATTTCAGTTGGAAAAGTATTAGTGTTGAAAGTAACCCAGCTCTACCAGGATCTCTCAATATACAGTAATGTAGTATTCCTTTGCTGTTCTAGTACTGCAGAACCTGTTTTGATGTGTCACTAAGATGGGAATGAAACCACAGTATACAAAACTGAAGTATCAGCCAGCCATCCGTCCATTTTGCTACCAAATTCTGCATCCTCTTTTCTTGTTTTCTTTCACTGAAACAATGGCTCTTTTATATCTTGGCACGTTAATATTTGTAAAGTGTTTTTGAAAGATGAAATGCACCAGAAAGGTGCTAAGTATTCTTGCTTTCATTTAGAACTAATTTTCATTCAAGATGTTCTTGTCATGGCTTATACTTGGTGTGAAAACTGGAGGGGATGCTGTGATTTTAAGAATTTTGGGCTTACTTGTTTTGCTGGCAGAACACAAATATAGATATGAGAGGTTTTGCTCTAATTCTGTGGCTCAGGAGTAGCTTTTTGATGCAGATGAGGATCTGTATTCTAGAAGCTGCTTTGCTAATGGCTGGCATAGAAGTATATCTGAGATTACTTGTTATTTCTAGAATGCAGATTGGGATGTGGTCAGTGCATTTAATTCATCTCTCTAAGCATCGCTGAATGTCCAAGGTGCTGTCATACTTGTAGGGTTTTTTCTTTCCTCTCCCTGCATGTCTGTAGCTAACAGGTAGACTGAAGTTTCGGATTCTTAGATATTTATTTCTTTAAAAACACTGAATATTCAAATAAAGGAGAGATTCTTTACCCAGGCTTGGCACAGTTAGTGCAAAAATTTCTTACCATTGTTAAACTACAGATGGGAGGAAGAAGTTCTGCAAGAACCTAATTAAAACAGTGACACATCTAACTGTCTGTCCCCTGTTTATATATAATAAACTAAAAATTAATAGATGCTCTGGATCTATTAGGAAAAACTTCCTTTGAGGTGAAGATAAGAATGGGTTGTTACATAGTCAAAATTCTCATCTTTAAGGTCATTAACTCCTATGAAATTATTTAGAATAAATGGTGATCTGTAGACAACTTCTAAGGTTCTTAGTTCTTGACTGACTAGGAAATGCAGACTCATATGTTATTTTTCCATCTGCATGTGCATCTGTAAAACATTCAGGCATTCACAAACTGACACCACTGATTTGAAATAAAGTGTAAACTGATACAGGTCTACTTTCTGTAAATACAACTTAGGAAATTATATTAGGCGTATTGCAGAGCCATTGAGGCTTGCTCCAACTATATAGGAATGTAATGGCATGACACCAGTTGACTTGAATTTTGGAACAGGACTTGAATACATGATCCTAAAAAGCTCCAAGAACTGTTTTCTTTGGCTCTGAGTGGTATTCATTACCTCTTAAGTTTTGCCTTCAGTAGTTGTCTTTATTCAAGTGAATATTTGCTTACCATAAGAAGTGATGACTTACTTCACAGGACAAATGAAAGACTTAGATGGTATTATATCTCCATGCGTCTTTTCAGTATTGTGGGAAATTTCATGTCATAAGAAGCACATTTCCCCCTGTACAAATGTGAAATTGTGTTGTAAATGAAATATCTTAATTACTGCTCAGCTTTGCTAAGCTTTTTACTTGAGTCAGCAACTGCCTTGCTGAAAAGTACCATAATTTTGAAGCAGAAATTTAGGACTGAAGATTTTAAACCAATTTCTTTCTTCCTCATCATTAAGAGAATAGTGGTTTAGCAGTCAGGAAGAAGAGCATTCTGGTTTTATAAACAGTATTTAAGTTCTTGTATTAGTAGATTAGAACAGCATGTTCATGTTTCTCCTCCACCTCCTCACTGACTCTCTCACTTGTGGTTTTGTTTCTAGTTTTTGGACCCCACCTTCCACTTTGGAGCTGCAAAACTAATCAAGTTTTGATCCACATTTTGGATCAAATGTGTGTGTGTGTCTCTGGGAAAGAAGGGTTGCCTTGAGACAAAAAGTTTGCAGTTGATGACTAAAAAAAAAAAAAAGTTGATGGCAAGCTAGGTGTTTGGGGATTTTTTTTTTATTTATGCATGAAAGTGTATTCTGAAAAGTGTTCTTCAAAATTGAGAAGTGTGCATGTGTCTGTAGTGATGTCTGTAATTTCAACGGAGGTGAGGTGGCATGATGACCTGCATAAGATTTGTGGGCTACTTGGTCAAATCTTTTAATTGTCTGCTTAGGGTTGCACAGAGCATCAATTTCTGATTTTATCTGGAGCCCAGATTAAAATCCTAATTTGTACTATGTATAAATTGAGCAGTTTTCCATAAACAATTTTCCTTAACTATAGTCTTCATTTTGAGTTAGGCTGTGAGATGTTTACACACTGTAGTCTGTAATGAATGTTCTGAATATTGTCAGTGAAAACTGGTGGTGTTATTTGAGAGTGATTACTCCTTTGTTGCATCCCCAAATGTGTGGTGACTGCTGATTGCTATACTTGACCTGTTTCCTCTATGCTTCAGCTATATTACCCTGTTTTAGCCACTTGTTTTCCTTAATCGTACCTTTGGATTGTGTGAGTACCTTGCGACAGGCATAGTTTCTTCATTAGGTATTTGCACCATGGTTATCACAGCAAAACCATGGGTCTTTGGTGATGCCTGGCAACCACAGTCCATAATTCCCAGTATAGTGCTCAATACTTAAAGCATTACACAGTTGGACAAGACTGGCAGGACTCATTAAAAACACACTCTTACCCTAAGGCTACTGAATGTACCTTTAAAGCATACCTTAGATTCTCTCTTAACAAGTGAGAGGGTTTTTCTGTTTGCCATTCATAACTACAGGGAACTCTAGTCTTCAGATAGCACTGGTAATAATAGCTACAACATTAAAACGAAGATGGAGGTACTAAAAGCAAAGAGAGAGGATGGAAAAACCATTCTGTAATCCTCTGGGATAATGGTCTTAAGCCACATGTCCTTGTGATTTATGCACTTGTTTTTATTTGTCCTCTTTGACAGAAAGCTTTGTGAAGAGATTTGATAATAGCCTGTTCAGTATGATTGTAGTCTCTTGTATTGATGTAATAAAAAAATAATTTTGGACCATTTATGGGTTTAGTCATTCTTGCTGTATGCATTTTACCTCTGATCTCATCTTCAATAGCTTAGATGGAGCTAGATAAAGACTTTCTGCTAACATAGTTCTGTCCCATGGTGATACTAAGTAGAAATATCTTCCATTCTGTAAGTAAGAAAGATACGCGTGTACTGTACCTGCAGTGTATATATGTGTCGTTGGCATATGTGAATATAGGTTGGTAGAATTTGCAATTTTGTGTACTTTCAACAAATATTGCAACCAGTATACGCCTATATTAAGATAAACAATCTAAAGCAAAGGAAAAAATTGGAAAAATAGAATTTATTTCTTTAACTTGCAAACTTTACCGCAGCCTAAGTTTTACAGTAATAAATGTTGCAGTGATAGAACCTATAAAGAATGGATGTGAGTTTCAGATCTTAGACAGCTAGCTTATTCCAAGAGCTAGGCACTTGAGTAGCTGAAGAGAGCATATGTGGAAGAAAGGTAACATGCTGGAGCAGGGAACTAAGAGATTAAGCCATTGCTGTTTGCTGTTTTTGAGGTGGAAATCTATCTGAGAGGAATTTTTATGGAAAGGAATTTCTTCTGGAAAGAAATACAAATAGTGCTTTTATCTTGCTGCTTCTGTGACTGTGCATCTTCTCACTACATTAAAATGTTACCTTTGTTTTTTAACCATAACCTTGTAATGAAAAAAGTTGTTCTAGAGCGAGTCTTTTATGTCCTCTAAACTGAGTTGGCTTCCCTGCTGTGACTTCAATAATGCATCATTTCATAAGTTCAGAGGATTTAATGTGTTTCGGGTGAATTTGTGGGTTGCTGTTAGATGGTGAAAAGGAAAATAGCTATAACGGATTGGATGCAAAGCTGCTTCCCCAGCTTCTTTTCCATCCCACCCACTAACATGCAGAAGCATCTGTCTCTCATCTCCTCTTTGCCTGGTGCTATGTGTGAGTGCATTTTGACAAACATTTTATGAACAGAGATCTTTGGAAAACCTATGAGACGGAATAACAGTGGTGAGAAATGCAAGTAGTTCTGTCTTACTAGATAGCTACTTGTGCAATAGAGGGTGATGCTATAGCAAATAAAAATATTTCTATAGTAAATGTTATCCCAGGAAATGAACCTGTCTTTTCTAGCTCTACTGAAATACAGCATCTCTAAATTTATAACAGTTACTTACAACTTAATAAAAATGCAGGGGATTTTGGCCTGTATTCTTCATAGAAGTTAGAAGACGCTTTTCTTTTTGTAAGGTTTCATGAATATATATTCTACCTTTTGAGTTATCTGAATGCTGTGTAAAAGAGGAAGTTTTTCAGTTAAGACACTTTCAAGATTATGATCATGTTGTGACAACTCAAATGGCTTTATTTTTAAAATTTCAGACTTTGTATATTTGCAGATAGGAATTATGACTGAAATCTTTTCCATATCTGGAGGAAAGATTGGTGGTGTGCAGAAATTCATAGTAACTTAGAGTAGTTTTCCAAGTATGCCTGATACATGTATTGCTTCACTTCTTGGAACATGTGTGTATGTGGTGCTTCCACATGGGAGGATAAAAGGGGTTTTTTAAACCCCTACATTTTATTTTGTTGTGTGAACTTGCTGCAATGATTTTACTTGTTACTTTCTCCGCTGGCGTAAGGAGTTTTTTAGGTAACGTTTATGACTGGAAAGAATGAAGTAGTGTGCTCTGAAAACACCCCCAAATCTTTTATAAGTAACGTTACAATTTATAGCATAGATGAAGCCTTAAATGATTTTGCTAACATCATGCAATCGGAGGATTGTACTCATTTGAATTGGCTCTAATAGCTGTCTGTGTCTGGTAAGGAACTGGCAAAAAGGAGAGCCAAGCAGTACTGGGGAATTCTGGAATAATATCCAAGACATAACTAAGTTGGCCGTTGGGTGCTTTGTTTATGCATGTGTTGATGTGAAATGTATTCCTGGCCTAATAGGGTAAACCAGTATGAATCCTTACTGGCTTCTTCTGTATCCACTTGGTTTGCCTAGATCTGTCCAGATTTTCATATTTTCAGCAGCTCATAAGCAAAAAAGTTTGTAAAGCTGAACTGAGATGAGGATGCTGGGGACGTAGAAACTTTTATATAGGGTACGCGTATGTTCTGCAAGTTGCATGCTTCTGGCTTCAGAAGGGTTTTTTGAGCATGGAAAATAGTAAAACAGTAAGAGAATGGCAGCCATGTAAAACCAAATGCTTTTTTTGTTCCTTGATGAGTGTCCTTTTGCATTTATATACTAGAAGCATGTTATTACTCTATGTATATTTTAAATCAACTCTTTGCTTGTTTGTACTGTTATAATGCACTTTGAGGTTGGAAAGAAGTGCTACGTAAATTCAATCACACTTAAAACCAACCAAACAAAAGAAGTTGATAGCTATAAAACTCATCCTTTGTCAGGTACCTGGTAGATCTGTTTAGTGTGAGAACTGTGTTAACTTCTTGGGAAGGTTCTCTCTGCACCAGAACCCCCCATTCAGTCTGTTTCAATCTCAACAGGCAGTAGAATTTCTAGCCACACAAATCCAGTGGAACCAAAAGGGGTCCACATAGATAGCTGAGATACTCAAAGTCCAAGCATTTCATGTGACTGGCTAGGAGATCTGACTATCAAGTTTAAAGGACTTCATTTACAAATCTGTCCAAACCCTTGGTAACAATAAAATGACTCTCCCTTGCTTCACTGACAGGCTTGCAAGGTTCTTTAGTGTACAGGTGACTCCTGGTAAGAAGAAACCTTGCCATCCTACCGAAGCCTGGGGAGAACATTTTGTGGACTTCTCTAAAATGCTGTAGTAGTGGTTTGGTTTAATTGACTTCATACTTCTACTTACAAATCTGTCCAAACCCTTGGTAACAATAAAATGACTCTCCCTTGCTTCACTGACAGGCTTGCAAGGTTCTTTAGTGTACAGGTGACTCCTGGTAAGAAGAAACCTTGCCATCCTACCGAAGCCTGGGGAGAACATTTTGTGGACTTCTCTAAAATGCTGTAGTAGTGGTTTGGTTTAATTGACTTCATACTTCTACTTTAAAAAAAAAAAAAAAAAGTTGTCTGAAGGTTTGACCACATTAATGTGATTAAACTTTGATTGTTTGAGGGGAAGAGGTTGGTAGGCTTCCTCATTGATTTGTAATTTTTATTTTTGCAAATGCACTTCTTTACTATTGTGTCTATGTAAGATGCTTTTTGTTTTTGTTAGTTTATTTTGATACTTTTTTGCATTCAGTGTTATTCAGATTGATCCACTTCTGTTTTTCTGCTTCTTACAATTGTAATATTGAAACTGACTGTTGTCCAGAGTATATTTGCTTTTGTATTGTCCATCCTTCAAAATGTTAGCCTGACAGTAAATTGTGCAGTGTTTTGTTTTCCCCCTAGGGGTAGTTGCAGAGATTAGCAGGACAATGAAATAGTAGGGGAAAGCATCTGGAAGGCAAGACTTTCCAGATGGATATCCTGTTGAGATATAATAGGGGTTATGCTTGGTATATTTTGTTTTGTTTTGTTTTTCAAGACAGTAGGGTGCAAAAATTTTGCTCTTAATTTCTTAGTCTTTTCATTTTTATTTTTTCATAATGAGATGTTTACTAACGCCAGAGGAGTTAATCTGATAATCTAGCCTGATGGAACCAGGCTGTAGAATTCCAGCAGCTATTCCTGGCTCCAGGAATTAAGAGTCCATAAATAATGGTTAAGCTATATCTAATGCTGAGTTTTTCAATCTTTATTTTTAAGATTTTGAGTCATGAAGAAGGTACCACATTTCATGGTTTGACCCACTGATTGTTTTGTCTTGTATTGTCAATTGTGTTTCCTGGTTTCTTCCCCAGGTATTTCTGTAGGAAGCCAATTGATCAGTATGGACTAAAAGCACAGACCATTCAGAAAATAGAGTGCAAAAGTGCCCAGCTGACCTTGAGAAAATGTTTAAAGAGCATGAATTAAAAGAAAGATTATGGGAGCTCAAAAGACTGGATAGCTATTCCTATACTGAGGTTAGTAGTAGCAAATCTCGAATGGCACAAACGATCACAATTTTTCAAAGAAGCTTAAGAATATGGTAGCACATTTTATTAGTAGCTCTCTGAATACAGTAGGTCAGTTGGCATAAGAAAAGAGTTCACATTTCTCAACAAAACAAAAGATAACTATATCAAACAGATGTTCAAAGAATGGGAGCCAGCTAAAAGTTTCAAATTAACTTCTCTAGCGAGATTAAAAACTATACACTACTTGGAATTCTTCTTTCCCCCCCCGCACTTCTAAAATTCCTTGTTGCTTTTTGGCTGGCCCAAGATTTAGTATTACCAGTAAAAGAAATTCATTGTCTTCCCACAAGATGACTTATCATTGAAGTAAAAGCATAGGTGACGTTTCAATAAGAGTTCTTAAAAATCTCTTTATTGAGATTTAAACTAACCTGTCCTATCTTGGGAAATAAGCAAATTCTTTTTCCCTGTAAGTTTAACCCATTTCTTCTCTAACCCAAGCAATAACCTGATATTTTTCTGAACAAAGTAAAAATCAATAACTGAACTCGGACAATCTGCTCCCTTAATAACTGCAGAGTCTACTGTTCCTTTCCTGCATTGACAGCATTAAGCTGCAATACAGGTCCTTTTCTGTTTATAACAGAAGATAATTTATAATTTCAAATGAGTTTTCAGGAAGATTTTATGATAATTGGTCACTTCGGTTATATGGTTGCCTGGATGATTTTTATAGGAGCATGAGATAAATGAGGGAAGAGGAGAAAAAAAGGAAGACTACAAGACTGGCTAGATCCCAAAGCATCTCAGACTTAAGTGTTCTGTTTTTGGGGTAGGCATCTGACTAGAGCCACCCCCAGCTGACATCTGTGGAGTGTGTGATCAGCTTTCAGCTATCCCTGAAACTCACTACTGAAGCACGGATCTCAGTCAGCATCAATCTCAGAAGATCAGTACTCATCTGTTACCCTCGAGATTTAGTAGTAAGTAAAACTGCACTAAGGCACATTTCTGTGGAATTCTTTTCAGATCCACTGACACTATTAACTGCTTTCTAGCACTGTTAAAAACTTTAAAATATAGAGGATTAAAAAAACCACAAGTTCCTCCTTGAGCTTTTCATGGAGTGGTCTATTATGCAAGTCTTTTCCCTGTCCATCTTCCCAGCACACACATGATTTTTGGTAGTATTTGGGAGTCTTCTCTTAACAAGCTGTGTGAGTGTTTCCTAGGAATGGCAGCAGATGATACCCTCTAACAGAGATTTTTTTTTTTCCAAAACTGGTCTCCTTCCGATCTAAACAGTTGCACTGTTCATGTTTAAAAAAAAATTGTATTTAGTTCTGTCTGCATGCGAATGGAAAACATTGAGCTGGGTTTTGGTTTGTGTTTAAAACTTTAAAGGGCTGACAAAGGAGTAAGTTTGTTTCAGAAATGGAGTAACTCCTGGATCAAGCCAAAAATACTTTTTGGCATATCTTTTAGCTTCATATTTTGTGTGCTAGAGCCATTCCATGCCTTGCCTCTGTCATGAGAGATGGTACACTAGCTTACAGAACAAGGATTACTTTGCACCTTCTCTATTAAATTTGCAAACACAAACGAGGGGGTAGGGGGGGAGATTAGTCGCTTCATCTTAAAAGAAATTTAGATCGTCAGTGGCTGTAAATTACTGCTTTTTTTTTTTTTTT
>NW_008795046.1:1632325-1634271 GCF_000699145.1 Aptenodytes forsteri | reverse complement strand
TTTTTTTTTTTTTTTCTTTTTACATCTTTTAACCTGGTGTAGGCTTAAAAATATTTACTTAGTCCAGACTTGTGAATTCAAGAACAGACTGCTGCATTAGCATGTTTGGCCATGTTCTGCTTTCTCTGCCAAGAATTGTTTTTCTAGCTATTAATTGGAGCTGTCGCTGTGCATGCTGAAGTAATAGTGATTTTTACATGCAGAACCAGCATACCAATCAGTAATTAGCCACAAGTTCAAAGTTCTGCTCCCTAGTGTATTGGTAAAGGTTCATGACTAAAGTACTGCCTTCATCTCATGGACTCCATTTCCATTTCAAGTTGATATTAGAAGTGGGAGATGATTCATTACTATAAGTTCGCTTGCAAGTGGATATTAGACCCAAGTTAATAAGCACCATACCTTAAAGGAAGGTGGTCTGTTGGGGTGACAGCTGGCCTGGACATTGAGTGTGTAAATATTCCTTGTGTTCCTGAGTGGAAACTTCTGGAGAATTCTTGAAAAACACAAAAGAAAGGATATGTTTAGTTAATTGTGCATTTTTCAACTATTGATAATATACATTTCATAAAGTTGATACCTGGTGCTGTGAAATTGTAGACTGAGTAAATTTTATGATTCTGCTTGGATGACTGAAGTGGTGTCCTCTTGGACAAGCTATCCTTACTAATTTACTCAAAACACTGGGACTGCTGCAGGGGAAAAGCAACAGTTTGCACCTGTATTTATGCCCAGAGGAAATCCGAGGACAAAGCGAAGTGGTTACTGACTTCTTACACTTTAGATTAAATTATTTTAAAATCATGGCCAGACTGCCTTTTTGATGATTTCAGGATTGTTAAAAACTTGACAGATCCATCTGTCAAGACTGATAAGTATCAGTGCATGTCCAGAAAGAGATAGATAACGGCACCCTTAGACACACTTGACCACTGCTGGTGTAGAAGTGCAGATCTGTAAAAGAAATACTAAGATTTTATGAATGCAGTATGAGTGGAAATGCATGTGTGTGTAAGCACGAGACGAAACAGCTGAACAAAGCAAAACAGTTAAAGGCGTGGCCTGTATTGACAACGAAGAACACCATTCCCAGGACAGCATTCCCAGCAGTAAAATTGAGGAATGTCTTTTTTAAGACCAAAAGACCTGTGCTTTGATAAAGCCAACGCACAGACAGCTTGTCAGCAGAAGACCCTCCATCCTAGCACAAAGAAGGTGGAAAAAGGCTTTGACATATCATGTATACCATTCCTCTTCCAACAGGAAGAGGAAACAGGTCACAAGGAAAACAGACATATATTCCAGGTGAGGAAAAAAAAACAGACAGTGGGTAGCAACTGGCCTAAGATTTTTGGAAATTGAATTTAGCAAGACTTTGAGACTGAGAACCACCTCATAACAGCTGATGAAGCCTAAGTGGTGTAAAAGAGTCTGTCTGAAGGCTGGCTTGTCAGTGAGGAGGAACCCCAGAGACATGGTATGGACTCGACAGCTATGATCTCTGGTCTTCTCTGTGCAGACTACTTGGGCACATATATCTATCCAACTTACCAGATGTCTGCTGGAAATACAATACAGCAGAGAGGAAACAGTCTAGGAGGTTCCTGGAGTGTGTGGAAGATAACTTCCTGACACAGTTGGTGAGTGAGCCAACTAGGGAAGGTGCCCCTCTAGACCTGTTGTTTGTGAACAGAGAAGGACTTGTGGGTGATGTGACGGTTGGAGGCTGTCTTGGGCATAGTGAGTTTTTGATTCTTGAAGGGGGTCAGCAGAACTGCTACCTTGGACTTCCAGAAGGCAGGCTTTGGCCTGTTTAGGAGACTGGTTCAGAGAGTCCCTTGGGAGGCAGTCCTGAAGGGCAAAGGGGTCCAGGAAGGCTGGACAATCTTCAAGAAGGAAGTCTTAAAGGCGCAGGAGCAGGCTGTCCCTGTACGCCGTAAGAAGAA
>NW_008795046.1:1627033-1630660 GCF_000699145.1 Aptenodytes forsteri | reverse complement strand
GGAAGCGGTTGAGTCACCATCCCTGGAGGTATTTAAAAAACGTGTAGATGTGGCGCTTGGGTTTAGTGTTTAGTGGTGGATGTGGCAGGGGTGGGGGTATGGGTGGGATTTTTAAAGGTCTTTTCCAACCTAAACAAGTCTATGATTCTATGATTTTGTCTTGGTGCTTGTGAGAGTGTAGGCTTGAGCATATAAATGAATGACATCTATGAGAGAATGAATGTTTGTGGGTAAACCAAATTTATTTAGAGACTTTGTAAACACCACCTTCCCTTTCCATGAGTTCTTGTATTTTACAGTAGTTTCTCTATATGGAATATATGGGTTATCTCTCAAAATTTCCATCATTAGAGTGGCTGTTTCTTACTGGTTTATTAGCTAAAAGATGATGTGATAATTTCCAAGAAGGCAGCCTGTGCCAATGGAAGAAGAAAAATGTGGGGAACTTGACATTGCTACAATGTGTGCTACATTTGAGAAGAGTGAATTGTTATTTTTCAGACACAGAAACAACCTATTTCTGTGGATACTATTATTTTCTTGAAATTCACTTTGGAAGCTTTTGCTGATTTGTGTAGCTAAAAGATGATGTGATAATTTCCAAGAAGGCAGCCTGTGCCAATGGAAGAAGAAAAATGTGGGGAACTTGACATTGCTACAATGTGTGCTACATTTGAGAAGAGTGAATTGTTATTTTTCAGACACAGAAACAACCTATTTCTGTGGATACTATTATTTTCTTGAAATTCACTTTGGAAGCTTTTGCTGATTTTTGTAGAAATTGTGTAAAAAAAAAAAAGTTAATTCCCTTTCCTTTTAGAGAAATTTAAGTTTTTATTTGTTTCCTCACTCTTGATCATTGTAATCAATCCAACTGTTTGTGAACTCTTGACCATCCATAGTATGCAAGCCTGAAACTATGGCAGACAAGGGCTTGCTGTGTTGAATAGCTTGCTTTTGTAAATTTTGTGTGTGCTACTCAACATTTTTATCTAATCTTTGGACTTTTTGTACTACCAGTCACAGTCATATGTAAACATTCTTGAGGGTGATACATCTGTGTAATGAAGTCCGTAAGAGTCTTTCTGGAATTTTTGTGCCTTGATCCTTCCTTGGTTGAAGAAAGGGGGTTTTTTTTGTTGGATTTTTTTTTTTTGGCTCTCGTGTGTGTGGTTTTACGTGTACAGCCCCTTTTCAGGCATCTTGGGAAGTGTTATAAATGATATGGATCCTAATGGTGTGGAGTAAAGGCAAAATCAGTGCAATGTCCTTTGGATGCCCAGTACACAGCCAATTCCCATGAATCCTGTGAATTCCCATGAATGTTTTATTCCTGGCTGTTGTTATCTAGAGTCTTTTTTTGAAATTTCCATTGGCTGGAGGAAATCCATGTTTTTTGGGTAGACCATGACCAGCTCAAGGATGATGAAACAGTCACTGGTGGAACTGTGTTTGCCCCACTGACAGTCCTGCCAGGACCTTGAGGCAGCAGCAGAGGCGGGTTTGGGGGACTCTGAGAGACTCCCTTGCACCTGGGCTGTGAACTCATAGTAGGCAAGTCTCTTGCAGGCAGGAAGGCTGCTGTGTTCTGCCAAGCTGGAATAGAGATTTTGGAGAAATTGCTTCCATTTTCTGACCTAATTACAGTTAATTATGATAATTTTGCCTGGAAGTGATTGATGCAGGGATCAATGTGATGTGGCCATGTTCTCATCTGGGAGAAAAGGCTGACGTTTCCTATTATGCTAGAAGTTGTATAAAAGGTTTCTGACTGCTTGTGTGTTTGACTGGTATGTTCTTTAGAAATTTTTACCCTTTCAGAACATAAGACCCACTGCTCTAGATTGTAAGTTTTTTGCTAAGTCTTCACAATTTCCAGTAGTTCCAGCATGCACAGTCTCAGAGTTTTCTTAGTTTATTCCTTCAGAAATGCAGACACAGATGGTGGAAAAATATACCTATAGCAATTGTTCTTTCGTTTAGGCATTGTAAGAGAGGGTACTGTTTGAGCCATGGGGCTAAATGCAGCTCCAGGATCTTTGTTCCCTCACATTTCATGTTGTGTGACAGTGATGCACCCCCATGTTGCAGGAGAAAATATGTGCTCCTCAGCTTTGTATAGCAACTTTGATTCTCTCCAGATTTCCACACAGGACACACAGAGCTTGAGAGATAATGTAGCTCCATGTTATGGACCTCTAAGATCCCAGCACTGCGGCCAACAGGCTGAGCCAGAATTGTGCTCTACTGGTGGAAACTGCTGTTGAAAAAAAGTACTAATGTCAAGCTATGAGAGAGGAAAAATCAGTTAAGTGAAAGAGGGAAATCAGCATTGAAATTTCTTGGATATTTTTCTCTGTTTTGTGATTTTTTTATTAATATGTACTAAACTTTATTTAAAATAGAGAGTAAAAATGACAATCCCCTTTGCCCTGGAGTGCTTATGTCGAGTTTAGCACGGTGAAATTCTCACCTTTATTGGAACACTTTGGTGCCACTAAAAGAAAATTAATGAAACAATAAACATAGGTATTTAGGAATCTAGTAGTAATAGAGGTACGGGATCTTAACTGTTGAACTGTTCAGTTGCTCAAAGATGCATCACGCAGAAAATGTGCAAGACCATAAAATTAAAAACGAAGCACTCTAAGAAATGTCAGAATTAAGTTTGCCTATGCAGCTGTTAGTTTAACCTGTTGTGCAGGCATTTCCTGGAGAAGATAGTAAGCAGATGTTTTACCTTACAATATGACTTGACTTGACAGTTTGAAACTTTAATGGAATGCACTGTTCTGAAGAATGTATTGACACTTCAGAATCAACTTCTGTGATACTTCTCAATCGGAAAAGTAATTTTCTATTTTATAGGCTGAAATGTTTCATTTTGGGCATTTGGATGGCTGTGACCCTAATCCTTGTCTTTCCTTAAAACATCCTGAGACACCTGAAAGATAGGCATGTTGATTGACCTCATTGGTTAGATTGAATGTTTTGTGATGCGAAGTGGTCATACAAATGCTTGTTGCTCAGCGTTTCATGACAGGAGATGTATAAAGCTCAGCCAGTAGCAATGAAATTATAAAAGTGATCTCCTTGTGCTAGATTTCAAATTGCAAGGTATGGTGTAACAATCTGAACAAAATCAACGTGCAGGGAGGCAGACAGCATAGAAACCCCCTCAGATTTGGGGGTTTTGGCAGAGGTATAAATGAGTGGAAACAGGACCTTGCGTTAAAGGTTGTGTGATACTTTCCAACTCAGCCAGTAGCAATGAAATTATAAAAGTGATCTCCTTGTGCTAGATTTCAAATTGCAAGGTATGGTGTAACAATCTGAACAAAATCAACGTGCAGGGAGGCAGACAGCATAGAAACCCCCTCAGATTTGGGGGTTTTGGCAGAGGTATAAATGAGTGGAAACAGGACCTTGCGTTAAAGGTTGTGTGATACTTTCCAACCTAAGAGTCATAGAATCATAGAATCATTGAGGTTGGAAGAGACCTCTAAAATTCTGGGATCCAGCCGTCCAACCAACAACCCCATGTCCACTAAACCATGTCCCTAAGCGCCTCATCTACATGTCTTTTAAATACGTCAGGGATGGGGGACTCAACCACTTCCCTGGGCA
>NW_008795046.1:1598471-1626643 GCF_000699145.1 Aptenodytes forsteri | reverse complement strand
ACTTCCCTGGGCAGCCTGTTCCAATGTTTAACCACTCTTTCAGTAAAGAAATTTTTCCTCACGTCCAATCTAAACCTCCCCTGGTGCAACTTGAGGCCATTTCCTCTCGTCCTATCGCTAGTTACTTGTCACCATGTGTGTTCTCTGTAATTAGATAAGGAAGCTTTTATCACTGCTTTTTGAAAACAAATGTTATTGTATTTATCACATTTTCTCCTCTTTCTCATTGTTTTAAACACTGTTTAAATACAGAACGCTGTTTAAATACAGAATTGGAATATTATCTGGTCCTGACTGATCACTCCAGACCCAAGCCTCTTCATGGGTCTGGCATAGTAGGAGAGTTTCTCCTTCTGCTAATTATACCCAGCCGTCTAAATGAACTGTAACAGTGTGCAGAATATATTACTGACACTGGGAAAGAGCTAAGTAACCAGCTTGGTGATTCCTACATCAGAAATTTTTTCTTCTATCAGAGATATATAAAAGTTGTTCATAACTAAACCAAAATGTTTTTTTCTTTGGTGATGGTGGTGGTAGGGTGAATGGGAAGAAAAGGAATAATGGAAGTAGTAAAATAAAAGTCAAGGTAGTTGTTTAGGGAGGGTTAAATTTGTGATCATCTTGATCTACAGGGCTGCACTTGAGAGCTGAGCTGTTTTGCGGTATTAAATACACTATAGCATTTTGAGTTGTCCTGGAGGATGCATGGGTGACAGTGGGAGCCCATTTAGAGAGGAAAAGTTGAGTCCACTTGCTCCTTGTATTCATGCAGTACAAAAGTATGAATGTAAATACTTTTAAGTCCTACCTTGAAAATGTGTTTTTCCATGTTAAAAATTCGCTTGACTTTTTTTCAAGAAGTCTGGGATGATACCCAATATTCTAGAGATGTTTTTGAAGATTTTGCCCATAGTTTAAGACTGTAAAACTTCAGTGCACAGGAGGGAAAAAATGGGCCCAATACATCTACAACTTCTCAAGTTCCTGGAGTCTGTATGCCAGGGATTTCTATCAGCCATGTCAGTATCTAAGTGCATGATAGCAAAAAGTGAGTTCTGTTGCCAGCATTTGTGCCTTTCCCATTCGTAAAAATCAGTAGGCATCAAGGCATCTTTTTTTCCTAGGCGGTCTTAACAGGAATTCTTTGCAGCACTTGACAGTGTTTCTCGTAATGAGAGAATGCACCAAAAGGTTTTAGCTTACTTCCTGGAGTAGGCAGGAATGCTTCCTACATCTCCAGCAGACTATTAAAGAATTAGTGTCATTATTTCTGCCAGTTTGCCCATTTTCTGGTGGGTGATAATTGTGTTTAGTGAATAATAAACACTTTAAGTTGTGAGGTTTTTTTACTGCCCCTAGCTCTCTCAGTGGACAGCTGCCAACTTCATTTATCCTTAAAATAAGCCAAGAGAATATGTAAGCTTTAAAATGAGCCTCTATGTAAGTGCTGTAAAAGAAGCTGTTTTCCTTAAAATAAGAAGTACAAAAGCTCATAGAATTGTAAAAAAAATTGTGATGGTGATAAACTTATTTTAGAGGACAACAAAATTGTTATTGCCTGAAACCCAAACATTGCCACACTAACGATATGAAAGTTAATCTGACTTGACTGAGTTTCATTATCCACCTTCAGAGAGGAGCAAAGAGCAAGAAATGGTCTTTTAAGATACTTAAAAAAAAAATCTTATGAATTGTCCTTAGATTAATAAATTTGTTTGCAACAGATGAGTAAGTCAACCTCATCATTTTAGTTAGACAAACAAGTCAGTAGTAATGCTGATTCTGTTGTTCCTTTATGGCTTCCTGAATATAAACACAGAAATGCTGCTCTTAAAAAAGGGAGAAAGAAACTATATACCACAATTTTGTATCGTATTTGTATATACTAACTATGACACACATTTCCACCGTCTTTCCTGAGAGCTGGTTTTTGTGGCTTGAGGGGCATATGTACCTCTGTTCCCTTTCTTGTTGCAAAAGTTCGATCCGATGTCTTCACCTTTGGTGGAATTTCAAAATCCCCTGAGTCTTACCTCTGGGCTATAGTGCCTCTGGTATTATTCCTTCATAACCACTGGGTTGAGCTAAGCCCTTGTACTTTGATTCTTTTCTTCAGAAATACATAACCAGTAGTGTATATAATGTTTTCTTAAACAGTTTTAAGTATAGAACAAAAGTAGAAGGCAAAAAGTATTTTTAAAGTAACTAGTAGTCTGCAAACTTATTTGTTGTTCCCAAGCATCATGTCTAGATAGATACAATTTTATCTACCAAGTTATATATATCTTTCTGTCAACCTGGTGAGACTCCTGGAAGAGCTTTCCCAAAACTGCCTAGTCTTCCCTTCCTCCTGCAAAGTCATTTTAAATTCACTGTAGAAATGTTGATTGTCTTGTACTCCCAGGTCTCTAGATGTCCAACAGCAAATCTTAGACTCCCTTAATGTTTATCACCGATTCTTTGAATAATTCAGGTTGGAAGGAACTCCAGGAAGTCAACTAGTTCCACCGTTTGCTCATGGTGCAGCTTACATTGAGCCAGTCAGAAAACCAGCCTTTTTGCTAATTGACTGCTAAGTCAAGACTGCATTAGACATGAGGAACATTTTTACAGCAAAATCCCTGTAAACTTTAAAAACACGTCTTAAAAAATGTTTTACTTTTCCTCTATTGTATTTTATGGGCCTCTTTCTCTTCCCTTTCTTAATTTTCTCCCCTTTCAAGCAGTGCTTTCTTGAGTGTTCTATTCCTGTGATGGATTATTCTGTTTGCAGCAATGGAAAGACATGCTTTTGCCTAATGACTTATATTAAGTTGCAGGCAGCTGGAACCGTGGTTGCCTTTCTCTGCCAATACTGATAAACAGGGGAGGGGGGTGCGAGACTCATTGTGGAAAATGAAACAGAGAAGGGAGACAGGAGACACTAAACTCGCGTAACATCTTTTTGCATTGCAGTGCGTTAGGTACCTTTTAAAAATGTATTTGGGAGAATTGCATTCAGTAGTGTATGCTGGCTGAGTGTGTAAAGAGCCTGTAAGATTAAAGATTTAGGCTTGCCAGGACTACAGGTTGAAGAAGATCACTCTAGCAATGAAGGAAGGGGAAGTGCTGCCAGCTACAGGACATCTGGCAGCTCTCTAAGAAGGTGGATTTTTTTGTTGTTGTTGGGAAGTGAAAGTTACCTATAATGTTTTAAGGTGTGTGTGAGGAAGTTGGCCTAATGTCTTTTCATAGTGTACTTAGATTTTTCAGCACTGCTGCCTCTTTTATGAGCACTAAAACTTGCTCGTGCTTTAGAGGAAACCAAGCGAGATGTTTTAGTATTTCAATTACTAGACAAAGCAAAGTTGCCAGTATTCATAGTAAAGAAACTGCTTCCACAGAAGTCTAAAAGGAAAAATAAGGAACTTGGCTCATCTGTGCCATTGAAGTGATGTCTGTCAGTAAAATAGTTTTAAAAGATTCAGTATTTGGTCAGCTAAGCTGAAGTGAAAAGCATTACCTGTATACATAGCACTCTGTGAAGCTTTATAATAAAGCAAACAGGAACAGAAGTAATTGCTAACCTTGGAGCAATATGTGACATCTAAAGGAAGGATTTAACTGCTGGTACTGTATGATTCATGGCAGTGGCAAAGGATGGGAAACTAAGGAAATAATTGTGGGAAACTTCCTGATTTTATAATGGATTCTTAAAGTAGTGTTCAGTTTGTTTTAACAAAAAAAAAAAAGGTGTTTTTTCCACTGTTGAGGATGCTATGCAACCTCCCTTCTCTCTGGGGCCAGGAGACATGAAATATTGATGCAGTGGGAGATATTTCTGTAACACCTTTGACAGAGTACCATGGGGTAGGTCCTTTCATCCCTTTTATGTCTGATGTGAGTTCTAAAGTTCTGTCCTTCAGCCAGCCAAGTTCAGTTTCCTTAGGAAGTGGAAACCTCATCAAGTACTGGTGGCTGTTCAGTTAAATACTCTAATTCAGGAGATAAAAAGGGGAGCTGAAGCTTTGTGAAAGTTGTAGACCTGTATCTGATTTGAAAAGGCAAAGCTAGGCTGCTTCAGTAAGCAAAAAAATCCCTCACACCTCTTTCTTTCTGTTGTCTCAGGCTGCCTTTCTAGCTTCAGGGAGTGACAGTCTTACAGTAGAGCTTAGAGTATCTTTGCAACCTTATGATGTATGTAGATATGTATGTAAATGAAAGTTTAAGATTTGCAGAAAGCAATAAATCTTGTGTCCATTTGCCTTGCAAAATTTCTTATCCACAGTTGGTGAGTGGGAGAGTGTATTTGTTACTGGCAGAGCCTGTCAAATCTATAATATGCAATTGTTTTAAAGAAAGTAATATTATAATCCAACTTTCTAGAATGTTTCCCAGTACTAGAAGTTTTAAAACAAATGCACTTAGTTTAGATTGGAGATTTTGCCAAGATTGGTTTTCCTGGCTGGGAGCTGGCAGGGTTATAGCTGTAATTAGACACTCATTATACTGACGGTGTAATGCAAAGTTCTTTCAGTCACTGAAACTATTTCTCCTGATCCCTTTATGTGGAAAATTTTGATCTGCCTTTCTAGCTTGCCTGTCTTAGAAGTACAGGATGTAACCTTTTTATTCAGATCAAAGACAACTTTCTGGATTTTTGGGGTTTTTATATATATATATTTTTAATTATTTTTATATTCGGTGTCAAATTCATTTTGGGAATGTGTGGTGATCCTTGTTTTCAGGATGAGCTGTTATTCTTCCCTCCTACCTCACACCTCCAGTATGTATGACTTGTGAGTAAGCTTCCATTTCTGCCCTCTCTTCTTTGAAGCTGGCAACCTTATCTGTGCTTCATCCTATGCGTATGTACGTAGCTGCAGTGTGCGTGTGCTGTAGAAGCTGTTTATCACAACTTCTTCCAGGGGAAATTATTTATATAGATGGTATATAACACCAAGGAATTGTCTCACAAAACAAAATTTCTTATCATATGTACCTATCAAATACGATTGTCTGCAGGTGATCAGACAGTCACATACTGCAGTTCTTTTTCATTAACATGAAGATTTTGTGTTTATTCCTTGCTGCAGGAGGGCATCAGAGTGTTTTCAGTGATAAAGCTTAACTCTGTCCGGTACAGCCAGAAGTGGTTAGGAACTATATTAGTATATCTTTCTACTATGCCATAAGCATCAAAAACAAAAAGACATTTGTTTTTCTGACCTGTGATGGCTCCGTTACATCTTGGTGAGTTTTGTCATTTAGTCGTATGACTAGCCATAGTAGTCAGAAAGTAGATTGCCTCATTTTGACCTACTTCATTGATTCCTAGAGGAGGAAAATCTAGTCAGTTATTCTACCTGACTCTCAGGATTTGGAAAGGTGCCTAGCAAAATGGTTGTTCTGTACCTTGGACTACTCATGTGCCTTCATAAATGGTCATATATTGTGTTTTTGCCTACTCTGCTCTATTACTGTTCCTTATCCTATTGTAAACAGGAGGGTTTAGATAAATTGTATTTTGGTTTAAGTAACAGACAATTCACTTGAGTTTACTGTCCTGTTTGTAAAGGCAGTGTCGACATGGAAATTTGCTCCAGAATTGTCTTTTGATAGTGGTTTATTCCAAATGAATACTACTATTAATTCTTTGTCAATGAATCCAAGTTGCCCCATGACCTTTTCCCTTCTCCCCCCAAAAAGGATGCCTTCATTATAGAGGGGCTGGGAGTGGCTGGGGAGGGGGGAGGAATTTGTTCTTATTCTGATAATAGTCTGAAGGTCTGCACTCAGTGCAACAGTAAGAGGACAGATTTAGATTTTACTGCCTTTTCTCAGCCACAGGTGAATTTTTGAAGAAGGACAGCTGTTGTGCACAGGAACTGAGTGATACACCCTTAATAATGTGAGCCCTTTTGGGGATGTATGTAAATGCCATGTTTTTAGTAAAATGTTGATAGGAGAATGTTACTAGGACTGCTTAGGTTTCGGGGGAGTTTTCAACCAACATTTTATGTAATGCTCAAAGGTTACAACAGGTATCTCTTAACAGAAGCTCCAAAACCAGGTTTAGGTGGGAAGGATTCTTTTGGAAGAATGTTGGTATGTGCATACCTTAAACAAGTCAAATGCAAATGTGCCTCCTTGTGCAACAAAGATTTTCTCAATCAGTTCCAGAAGCCTGCCGTTCTTTGCCATGCGTGGAAGGCCTGCCCTAGTAAAAGATCTGTGTTTAAACTGAGGAGATGTGTTTGCTTCTCTCGCTGATTGCTTAAGCCATGACCTGACAGCACTGGGTAGCGCGTGCCTGAACCCTAGCTCCTCTCTTCAAGAGACATGCTATAGCAGTAATGATAACTAAGTCACTAAGTGCAGTCAGTGGTCCAAATATGACCCTTAGTGCCTAGACTAATACTGTCTGGACTAGATTTGTGCTCAGACTAATGTTGTTTTAGGTTCTTGCTTAAAAATCGTCACTGAAATTATGTGAAGATACAGGCCCCAGACAGGAGACTAATTCCCAGTGACTTTCAGTAGGAATTGAATTCCTGATTTATGTCTATGCCTTTGAAAATTCCCCCTGTTCAAGCTTAAAAGTGCAGTGTTTCATGGATGAGATTTTTTTTTTTAAACTACTGAATCTAATTAAAAAACAGGATAAATCACTAAAATAGAAGTTCTTTAAAATAATGAAAGAGGATAATTAACAATCAAATAGGTAACTTTAATTCTGGTAGTTGGAAATAAAGTATAGCTGAAAGAATTTCCTTGTCCTTTGTATTAACATAGAGGAAGAAAAATCAAAGTTATTGGGAGGCAAATTTGATTAAACCAGCTTCTTTGCCGTCCCCTCCAATAATTGGCATCATATATGAGTCTTGAAGCCATAGTTATATTTGAGAGAAATACAGGGTTCATTTGTCATCTAGACTCCATATTGTGAGGCTTGAAATCTCTCTGGGAGAAAAAAAGATACAACTGAAGGTGCCGCTGCGATGCCATGCCTTTAATTATGTGCATATGCTTGCAAGCACACATACATATATAAATAGATAAAATTTAGGAATGTACGTGTTTTCCAGTCTTTCACATCCAAGCCAACATGTGAGAACATAATTTGGCTCTTCTGGCTGCATACGGAAATTGCTGGGCAGAGCCTTAAAGAATCTGAAACACATACAAGTAATTGCATTAGTGAAGTTATGCAAAGCCACGGCAGATACAAGCTACAGTTAGGAGGTGTGATCACAGCTTCTGCAAATAAACAAAAACTAGATTTAACCTAGCTAGTGTAGGAACTAACAGAGTGTAGTCTGTGGGTTTCAGCAGTGATGGCACTGACTAGTCCAGGGGGCCTGGTTCTTGTATACTTGGCCACTAAAACCTGAATGTGCATGTACCCAATGCATGTCAGTCACTTTGCTACAAGCATGTTGCATCTGTTTGCAGGACAGTTAAGGACTGTTTCAACCCACATGGAGATTTTTTTGGTGCAGTTTTTGTGGTTTTTTTTTTCTTCTGGAGGTGCAAATCTTGCTGGTGTTCTTTAGCTAAGCATGGTGGCTGGATGTGAATTTTACTCCCGCTCCTTGAGTTCCAATTCCATGTCCTAAAGCAATGAGCAGAAAAGTTTAGGCAATTAGCTTATGAGCATCAAATCTCTCTCTCCCTCACAATTAGATACTCACCTGAGACGCTTCATATAGCGGACTGCAATTTGTTCTAATTCCCAAGCAATGAGTGAGAATGCTTGATTACGTACTGGGTTTTATTCCAGGGGCTATAAATTATAACTTTAGCACATGAGTTTAACAAAAAAGTATCCCCTTGAGCCAAGGCTGCTGTAAGAATTTCGTATGTGAAGTCAAGGATTACATACGTGGAGACACTGGAAAACTGAGCTGTACTATTAAACATGTCAATTTTAAAGGAGTTAGTTTAACTTGATTAAATCTTTTATGTGGATACTTTCTCTTCCCAGTTGAATTACATCAAACCAAGTAGAGCTGTCTTGATTCTGAGCAAGTGTTCACACAGCCTCTAAATGTAGTCTAGGTAATCTACTTGAATTCCACATGTGTAGTTAACATGGATTAATTTTCCTGAATGTCCTCAGGTAGACAAACCAGTCTTACTGACTTTCATCTGTTTACTGCTAGCACTGATTCTTGGATGCCTGTCTGACAAGTACTGAGGAAAGTTAGTGTTTCTTCTGTACTCTGTACCAGCTCTTGTCCACAGAAATTAACCAAGTGAAAATGAGTTACCCTTTATCTTCTTGCAGCTGTCAATTTTGTCTTTAATGTGATGCTCAGCTGAGAATACCAAATTTGCTCCCATGTTCACTGACCTTTCCTCATCAACTTCCCAGAATAAAAATGGGTAGTGAAAGGCTAGATGGAAGGCACAAAGTAAAAATACTCCAAAGTAAATGTACCTATCGGGTAACTATCTTCTTAATGTACTTTATATAAGTGCAGGCACATGCTTTAAAAATAAACAACATGAGCATGAGAGATTCTTTGAAGCACAAAGAGAAACAAAATCATGTTTGATATATTTACAGAAGTATGATTTGCAGCCCACACAATACCTGATTGCTCTGGGACTGAAGGCCTCCCATATGGAAGCAGGGGGGAAGAACAGCACAGACTCCTTTTTGCGAATGCTGCATTTGTGTTTTTTATGAAGTTATGCCTTTTTTTTTCAGTATGGGCTTTTTCTCTTGCAGTAATTCTAAACTAGATTTTCATGGTGATAACAAGGACAGTATCTATATGTGAGCGGGAAGGAGGGGAGGATTTGAAGAAATTGTTTTATTGGTAAATATCTTCTAGAAAGGCCAGTGTTGAAGAAATCCCCACTATTCAGTATTTGCATCTCATACATTGAAGTTTGTCAGATTAACCCTTGGAAGGTTGTGCTTTTGAGGAGGGGGAAGAAGGTTGGGACTTTCTTTTGTTGTTATTATTTTTAAATTTCTGTTTATTTTATTCTTTTCAAGTGCTGAACATGACACTGCTTCATCAAGGCTTCTTTGCAGTTGTGTGTGCTTAAACTGGTGGTTGGTTTTGTTTTTAAATAAAAAATAGAGAATATTCTTTCTCTTCATACAGTGAAGTCAAAATAGAAATTTAGAATCAGACTTGCATAAAATTATAAAATGTGGACCCATTTATACTAACTTTTCTTAAATAAAAGTGATGAGATGCTGAAAGCCAGAACTCTACAGCAATGAATGTTGATCGTGTAGAATTGACCAGAGAACCATGAACAGTGGCAGTAATGTGTAATTGGCACTGTCCTTACTGGGCTTCATTTGTAATGCTTTTTTCAACAGTGTAAAATAACTTTTCCTATTTTTTTCAGTTCAGATTGTGTCTTTTCCTCATTCATTTGACTGTGTTTCTGTCCCCCAAAAGTTTTATCAGGAATAGAACTTAATGTGGCATACAATGTGTTTATGTTTGTTTCTTTTATTTGCACGTGATAATCACCAACTATCTCAGCAAAGATCTGGGAATAGTTTCTTAGCTGCAGCTGCAGAGGAAGTAAAAAAAAAAAAAGTATTTGCGTGTGTCCTATGTAAACGGGCTTTTAAAAAATTCCATTTCTCAGCATCTGTTATAACAGAAGAGAATTATTTTATTTTAAAAACAGATTTCTGGAGTCCGGAAAATTTTCCCCACTGCAACTTTTTTACAGCTATTATTTGTGCCATTTAAAAGTGGTGCTGTTTTAACCAATGCTTGCTGCATTAATTGTGAAAGGGACCACCATAACAAGCAGTGTTGTCAGATAAGTGCAAATGAGCAAGTGCCCAGTGCTGCAAATTTGGGGCAGAATGATTTACAGACTTGCTGCAATTAAAGCATTGGGCATGTTTTCTTTTTCATCTTGGTTAGATTAGGCATGGAAATGTAATTAATTTGGTAGTTCAAGAAAATACATGCTGATTGTACAGTGGTTTGCTGTAGCAGATATTGTTCTTTGGGCTATTTCTTGGTGTGAATTCTAGAGTAGATTAATAGAGGGTGCTACAGCAAGGCAATTGGATGCATTGATAAAGTCCTACCCTCCATATACTGCTAATTGAACTTAGACTCTGTACTTTGCATTCTTCAAAGGACTGCATTCCCTTCATCCTGCTGGTACATGTAGTAGTATTGGAATTGCCTTGCTAGGTTGGAGAAGGGGCATGGCGTTCATTTGATCACATGTAAATGTTGATATCTGGCTTTATTAAGTATTTGAAATATCCTTTGGAATGTTAGAATTAGTGTTGAAAGAATAATAGATCAACTTTTGTGTCTTCTAAAAATAATTACACAGTTGAATCAGAAACAGTAATATATATATAGTAATATATACAATACATAGTATAAAACCAGGTGATCTCAAGTCTATGAAGTCAGCTTGTTGAAACTGTGATAAGGAGTTTCTCTGAACCTTTTTGTTGAGGCAGGGGCTCTCTAAACACAATCCCATTTAAGCAGTGCTGTGCTATGTGCCAATCACCTTATTTTTCGACTCAGCTCTTCTGAAAATAGAAAGGGAAGGAGGGGGAGAATAGAAAAAAAATGGTAATAGCACAGATTGGTTCTCCGCTCCCCGTATTACGAGCAGTTTGCAAACAGGTGGTCACTGTGCTCTCTCTAACACAGATGAAGCTTATTGATCAAAACCAATTGTGATTATATGTGTTGTGACTTTTTCTTCTCAATTCCACTTCCAAATAATGTTTAGATACTGTATTATTGCAGCCACAGACTCTTTTGGATCATTAAGACCACAGCCAACACTTCAGTTTACTACCAGTCTTTAAACTGTGATACACAGTTTGAAACCTGCTGATCATTAACAGTCAGAAATCCCAACTGAAATCTGTGTACTGTCCCTCTACAAACGTATCGTAAAAACAGTTCTTGCCTGGAAAAGTTCATGACCTGATAGAAAGGAAAGTTAGACTAAGAATTAGGGGAAAGCTAGTATTATCTTATTATATAGATGGGAAAATGAAACAATTGTCAGTTGGCCAAGTTGTGTAGGTCTTGACCCACAGTTATAGATAGAACTCGTATCTGAGTCACAGCCCATTGGTTTTCCTGGAAAACCATCATTGTTTTTAATCTTAATATTAATCTGTCAGTTAATCTGTGCCAGTGAAAGTTGCACTAAAGTATAACTGTAAACACTGTGGAAGATCAAACCAGAGAAGGAAGTGCCATTTTACAGCTCTTTTGTTTGAATTCATTGCTTGATCATTATAGAAATTTCTGTACCTCAGTGCCCAAAGCTATGCTTGTTCATTCACCTGGTCAAGCAAGCATTTCTATAATCATCATTGTCCTATCTAAGTACTAGATCAAACAGTAGTGGTTTAAACCTTTTAATGTTATATTTGAAATTCATTTTGTCTTTTTTTCGTCAGTAATCCCTCCTGATTGATTACACATTTCTGAGTGTTTTAAAGCCATGTAGTAACTTGTCTGTATAAATACTTCCCATTAGAAAATGCCTTAAAAGTTCTGAATTATGTTTGTTGCTATGGCAATACTCAGTTAAAGATTCATAGAATGGCTTTTTATTTTCTTCCTATCATAGGGGAATTCACAAATCTATTTAAAATACACGGGATTCAGCAGGACTGTGTGCATGGGAGACTGTGGGGAGAAAGGGAAGGAAAAAAATTGTCCAGAGTTTAAATCTGTTTCTGGAGCACCGAAGGGATCTACAGCGATGGGAAGGCTTACGGCTTTTGGTTGTATCCTGTATTTGGGTTCCAGGGGAGCTTGTCTAAAAGCTAAAACTGATACAGAAAAGAAGCGCCTGCAGAAGAAATTAGTTTTCTTTGTCCATTCTTGTTTTCCCACCTAAAATACAATGTGCATTTCTATTTCTTCCTTTGATCCCAAAGAGCTTGAAATGGTGCCACTCTTCTTGGGATTGTGAAAGTAGAATGGGCAAAAACTAGGCTCTGAAATTGTCATTCATCGCTAATATCTCGTCAGCTGTCTTCATAAATCTGTTTTGAGTAGTCCCCTGTCAATATTTAAATTTTTGTTGGAGTGTCAGCAATTGCAGCCTTAGTAAACAACTGAAACCCCACATAAAGCTAAATTTTGAATAGCTCTGATTAAGTTTAATCTGAGTTCTTTCCAGTTTCAAGACTAGTAGGAGGCCTTGGAAAAGTTTGTCTCAAGTGTGTTCACACTTTTTTGCTAAATGTTTCTAGACTTGGCTGGTCACAGAACACTGGACAAAAAAAGTCTTGATTAACTATGTGTGCTGTTTCATATTTTGTTATTGAATACTTAATTTGAAAAGTGTGGTAATTTACAATGAGGTCTCTCTTTTTATTTCTTCTATGGAGGATTCCACCTCTTGAAGTCTAAAAGAACTGTTTGAATTTCATGTGGTCTCAAGAGCAGCTGTTGTTTGCACATGCCCAATGAACTGTAGGAGTGTAATGAAGTGGGGACAGTATTGGATTTAGGGGGAAATAGCAAGTCAAATTCAGTATTTTGTCTGTATCTGTTGATTACAGAAGTGTAAAACAGTGTAATGTAGGGTAATGTATGTTTTCATTTTTTTTGATTGGAAGAGGTAAAGTTTGAACAAATACTACCGTAAACCACACTTGCTTTTACTCCTGTTCCAGCAGTGTATCTTTTTTTCTTTTTTTAATTGAAAAAAGAAACACAACTTCCCATTGTGCCAGGAAATTCTATTTATGGTTTTGTAACATTCTATTTATTTAAAGAGTTAATGGGGGCTGGGTGTAATATTAAATACATTAAATAATACATTAAATTAATGGAAGTTTCCCAGCTGCTATCAGAATCCATGTGCAAACTGAGAAATGAGATCAGTCCTTGCAGCACACTGTCGTGTCAGTTTTAAAATCAGAAGGTTGCTAAAAAACCATAGAATTTTTAAATAGATTTTTCTTATTTACATCTGGGGTTTTGAGCTGTTATGGTTCAATTCTTCAGCTCTTAAAGCTCTTGTGATTTGGAAGAAGAAAAACAAATATCAGGCAACTTGTAGTAATTGCAAGAGCTGCAACACTGAGATAACAAAATATTCAGAATGCAGTTCCTCTTCACTTAGGCCGTAGTTCTGCAAACACATAAACCATGCATTCACGTTAGTAAAGCAAGTAATCTTGTAGAGAATGGACTACTGGTGATGAAGTTAAGCATTTGAAAATGTGTTGTCAGGATCAAAGCTGTAGCTATCTAGCCTTTGGCTTCAAGGGCTTGTGGGTATTTCTTTAAGATACCAACAATTTAGTGTACTCTGAACTGATGGGAGACCTATTAAAACATAGGGAATGTGGGAAATCTGATATTTGGTTTGTTTCTAGAAAGTCCAGGAGAATTGTTAAACAATAACCTCATTTAAGAATGTGTAAATCTACAGTAAGAAATGTGAAGAATAAATGTTGCAAAGTGCAGACAAATCCAGAAAATGACTGTAAAAGTGATATTAATGGGTTTATACTTTTTCCTTAATGAGTTCTGGAAGTTTTTTGTTGAGCTTGGAAGCTAGTCAATGTAAAACACAGAAAAACTCCAGGGTGGGATCTCAGAGCTCAAGCTGTGTTCTTCCTGGTTCATGTATAACTAGAAATTCTTTCAGTTTCCTAAAGTCATCAGTTGGAACCAAAGCTCCCATCCTACTATAAACTGTCTGTGGGCAATTCCACATTGCAGGAATGGAGTCTTATTTATCTGTTTCTTTCTACCTTGCGTTGAGCAAGAATCCAGTTTGCTACAAAATAATTATCCCCATCACCTAAGTCTGCAGACGTAATTCTTACTGCAAGACAGTAGTCTTGATGAGCCGAAGGGTCGTATTTTTCTTTTTACAGTGTTACTGTCAATTCCAGAATTGCAGATCAGAATCGCATCCCTGCTTTCTCTCCAAAAAGCAAAGATGGGATTCAAAACCATGGAAATAAGTACTGGGCCTTTATTATTTGCCTTTGTTTCTTAATCTTTTAAGATTCAAATTCTTAAGCTTTTCTTTGCTGTAGTAAAGGCTAGAAGTTACTTTTCAATAGAAGTATAGATCTTCATTCAGTGGTTTTGTGCAGTGTTTATATGATTTGTACAAACTGAGGGTCAGGGTTGAAAATCGCCACCACCTAGGAGACTTAAGAATAATATCAGTGCTTCTCTAAGTACAACACTGGAGATGTCAAATGACAATGTGATCTTTTGAAGTGTAGGTACTTCCTTGTTTCAATTGTAGCTCTTCCTTATGATATCAGGAAGGAGGTTTCTGATTCAGGGCCCATGCCTGAGCGCAAGAGAGGTTGAAGATGGGGAGGGAGGAAGGGAATAAAGACTCGTCTGGATTCTGGATGTTTCTGTTCTGGTCAAACCCCAGGAATAAGTTAAGTTTTGACCTTTCTCAGGAATGAGAAAACACTGTTGCTTATTAAGTACTTCTAGCAGACTTGTGGACGTAATCTTGGAATGGCTGGGGGAGATCATGTAAAGAAAAAGATAGATGTAATGGGAGGGGGGAAAGAAGAGGGTGAAAAAGTGACTAGACCAGGCAGCAAACAAAAACGGGAAGGGAGGAGGATAGAGAAGGGCAAATAGAAGGCACTTTTAAGTTAGCAAATCACTGTCCCTCCTTCTGGCATCTATAAATTATTTTTGAGAAAAATGTATGACCTGCAGACCTCTCTTGTTCTTTATTCCTTTAGCCCTTGGTGCAGCTCTCACACATTTTTCCTACATTTAGCTAATTTAGCAGTAACACTCTTATATTTTGCTGGGGTACGTGAACTCCTCATCAACTGTTCTTTATGCAGTATCCTGCAGCAGTAAATTGCAAGGGTAGTATTAGTAAAGAATATGGTGAATTGAAGACTGGCATATTCAAATTGTTTTAAGGAAATTTCTCCACTAACATGAGTTGTTAGTTTCTGGTGTTGTTTTAAGGAGGTAAATAAAAAATGATGCTGGAATGGGATTCTATGTCTTGTGAATCTCCTTGTTCTGAACAGTAAAGGCTTGCCCAGTCATAGGTGCTGCATAGTGTATAAATGCTGACCACAATAAAATATTACATAGAAATTAAATCGCATAAATATCAAGAAAGTAACCATTTATGTCTTAAAAAATGGCTAAACTCAAACAGCATAATTCTAATGGAATTAAATGTTGCTCTTTTCTGAGGTGGGATGCCTAGGTTTTATTTCCTGTTTGAGTGGAAGTTAACTACATATGCAAAGTAAAACAGCATCAACATGGGATACTCTGGTATATTAAATAGGTGTGTGCAACAGGAGCCGAATGGTCACATTGCTTCAAGTGAAGGAGTGAGCTGAGTGTGTCTCCAGTATCCTGGGTGAAGGCACTGGGCTACTGGACAAAAGGCCTCCTTTCTTTTCATCTTCTTCTACAAGTATGCAGAAGCATCAAATGTACCTTCCACTGAGTGTGTCTCCAGTATCCTGGGTGAAGGCACTGGGCTACTGGACAAAAGGCCTCCTTTTTTTTCATCTTCTTCTACAAGTATGCAGAAGCATCAAACGTACCTTCCATTCGGTGTGACCTTTTCAAGTTTTTTTTTTCTTTGATCTCAAGTGAACTTTTTTCTGAAGCCCAGATACTTGACTAAGTATCAGTTAATTACACAACTCTCACTACCAACACCAGTTACTTAAAAAATAAAAATAATGAGTCATACATTACAATATCACATGGGTTTGTTTATTTATTTTTAAAGCAGGCTGCATTTTATTTTTCTTTTAGTTCAGAGCCCTTATGGGGCATATGGGTTACATTTTCATGATATGTTTAGAGCCATACCATAGAGATAATTTTAAAAACTCAGATTGTGCATTAACCCAACTGCTTGAGTTTTTTATGTTAAAGAAAATAACAAAAATTTTGAGATTTTCAATAATGCCATGATTTCAATGATTTGTCTTAGGCGTCTTCCCCTGTTTACCTATCAGTCATCTGCCACTACCACCACCCTGCTTTCAGGCCTGTGCTCTAAAAATTTTTTGAATAACCTTTCTGTATATCTGATTTATAAATTTGATTGTCCTAAAAAGAGGTGGTGATAGAAAAGGGCAAGAAAGAAAAAATTATGGTTTACAGCTGCAAAAACTGAAGTAAATAAATCCCATCTAGTATTACATGAGTTAACTCCCATCTTGGAGAACCAAGTGACCTTTCAGACAGCAATAAGAATTTCTAGGAAGAGAGGCCAGGCCACATGATAGACCAGTTGTCAGCTGTCCTGTGTGTGAAGTTGGGTGAATTATCAGCAATCCCAGAGGGAAATCACAGTTAGCAAGTCAGTAACAGCACATCTTATTCTGCAGGACAGGAGGTGGAAAACTTTCTGTAGGGCAGGAGTAAAAAGCCCAAGTGAACATATGAAGAGTTCAGCAAGACCATAAGGAATGTTAAAGGGATCAGTTTGGTTTCCTCAACGTTAGTCTGGAATACGTGTCTTGTTCCTTTGTTTAAAATTTTTCATCCTAGTCCTGGATTGTAGCCCTGATGTTCTGTTCTTCCTGGCTGATACACCTAGAACAGGCAGGTGCCTTAATGGACAGTATTGAATTCAGTGATTCTTAGCATACCCATAACTAACTGCCACTGACAAAACTATTAGGCCTGCTGGACCTTGCAGGCTATGCTCAGGGCTGCTTGCTTTTATTTACAAAAACCTTTGAAAGTTTCTGTTGGCGGGAACTGTTCACTCTCAAATGTAAGGAAACTGAATACTGAGTGGCATCGTATTAGTATTTGTCTATTATAGGGCTCTGACTATAATTGGAATTGCTCAAAAATTTGGGGCAGCTGGAGGTGTGACAAGTTAGACCAGCTCATCGGGTGGCCATGCACTAATTACCATTTATCAGGAAAGTGTTTTATATTCCATATTTTAACCCTTTATGATTCATGACCCTAGGAAGGAACCTACTCTGAACTTCAAAAACTGTAAAAGAGCTGTGGAAACGCAACTTAGGGTTGTTTTGGTTTTTTTTTTTTAAGTCACCTAAAACCATTCCTGTATCCCAGCCCAAAGGAACTTTTGTAGTTGTGATAGAAAACAGGTGCATCATTATGTGTTGGTCCTTGCACATCTATTTGTTACACGTTATCTGTTACCTTGCAGGAAAAAATTGCCTGGCAGGTCAGGAAGTTTGTTATTTCCTTAGTTCACTGACATGACCTGTTCATTCCTATTTTATGCAGTGATCACATTCTCTTCTTGTCTGTCATTCCCAAGGGAACGTTTCGGGTTGACTAATTATGCCCAGGAGCGTATGGTAGCAGGGCAGCTTCATACATGTTTCTAGTATCCTTGCCTTTGTCGAAGTTAAACAGCAGCATTCCCATCTCCTGGGAACTTGTTCTGGGGAATGCATGTTTTTTCTTTCTGTGTTACTGGCATGAGAATGTTGCGTGTGCTCAGGAGGGCCCTTGGTTAGTCAGGTGGCAATCTGATTCTCCCATGGTAACTATTCATTAGTTTTATTTTTTTGGATGGGAAAGAAAAGAGGATAATTCTTTAGCTTGTTCATTGGTTACGAACACAAGAAAAACACAATGTTGAAAGTAAGAGGAATATTTGTTCACCTAAGGCTTTCCGGAAAAGTTGGACAAATGAGAAAAATCTAAATTTTATCTTGTGCCTGGATGATTTTCCATTTGGAAAATTGTATTTCAGGATAGAAACTGACTCTGGGAAACTACATGATTCTGGATAGCAAGGTGGGAAAATAATTGGCTGAGCTATGTAAGGTCTTCCTTCCTTAACTTGATATTTGGTTATAATACAGCAACACTTGCTTGGCACATTCAGTCCATCCAGGTTTTCTGGGGAAATTTGTCATTTTTCCTAATGCAGGTATGGTTTTTATTTTAACCTTGAGAGAAATAGCAATCTCTAGAAAGTCCTGCTGCTTAAATAGCTGTAAAACTAAATAGTACAGAGCTACTAGAAGAGACTATTATGCAGAACAGCGACTAGGAGCTCAGCTATATCTTGGAGTGAGAAACAGAATTATTCTGGGAAAAGAATTTGTGGACAAGCAAAAGACTTGTCTGTGCTCATAAAATGGCAGTCAACATAGTCAGTGAAGTGGGATGTAAACCACTGCGGGACATGCCCACAGTACTTTGTATATGATAATTTGAAAAACAGAGCTTACTTATTTATCACCAATTCTGTCATACTGCATTTAGCAAGAGAAGGCAATTTGACTTTCTCTTATGGATTGACTTTCCCTGCCAGATTCCGCATCCAGGAGTCCTACTTTCCTTTCGGGGGGGTTTCTGGTATGCTCTTAATTTGTTTGAAACCATCCAACCAATTACTACTGTTGCTGTTTATTAGATCTGCTGTTTGTGTTTTTAATGAGGATAGTCAATATAGCACATTTTATCCACATTTAGCACATTATCCAAATTCATTTATAATGGGGATTGATTTTTAACCAAAAAGCTATTCACAAGGATTTCTTGTTACTGTCAATTTATCTAGTAATATGTTGTGCTATTTAAGTTTATGCTGTGCTAGTTTATAAAGTCTCTAATCATGTGGTTTGTAAATACTATTGAATCCATTATAGTATTATCAGTAATGCATAAGACAATGAGGGAAGGGGAACATTTTAAGTGTTGCTCCCTGTTTTCATTTACTCATACGTTTTCAGGAAAACATGTTTTGTTCTTCATTGCTTCTTATTGGGTGACAGTTCTTAAAATGTTTCAGTTATGGGACTGTTTTACTTATGTGTTGCGACTGGACAGGGTGCTAGATAATCTCATTTAGGCTCCCTTTCCCATGAAAGTTTGGACCAGATGATCTTTCAAGGTCCTTTCCAACCTGGGCTGTTCTATGATTCTATGATGCTATGTGAGTCTTAATAAAAACATACTTTTTTCCACAGTAAAAAAGCAGAGTAGAAAGTACAATATATTTTCATCTTTGTGGGTAACAAAGGGATGGCAGACATTGGCATGAAGTTAGTGCTTGTTGAGGTCTGTGTGTATAACCGAATTTGGAAAGAAGGGGTATAATAAAATAATGAAAAAAGGGAAAATAAGTTTTCACATGTTCTGTAGGCTTTCACTAAGCTTTAGTTTCTGTTTCTGTAGTTTGAAAAACTTCACTTCTGTGCCTCCTAGTAAGTAGCACTTCGTCACCTAGATATTTTGCATGATAAATGTCATGAATTTCTAAATGAAAAATAAATACAGAATATTTTAGAAGTATCCATTTGGGGTTAAACGTCTTTTTTTTTCTTTTATTCCATGAAGCATAAGTACAGGCCACCCAAGTCCAGTCAGTAGCCTCCTCCAAGATTGTCAAGGTATTGGATTTAAGAGCCCAATTTAACCTTCTTTAAGAGCATGATCTTTGCACAAACCAGCTCAAAAAGTGTCTGCTCTGTGGGTTGTACACCAAGAATTTTAGAACAAAAGTGAGCTTCCCAGCCTAAGTTGGACAGTGACTTCTGGGAAAACAGGAAAGAAATTCCCAAAGGGTGAGAAAGAAAATCCCCTTAGGGTGAACATCTTGCATATGATATCAACCTGTCTTTTGTGGTTAAATGCTCTTTAGAATAAGCAGAGGTTTGGTTGTCTAGAACTTTGTTTTCCAACATCAGCAGGCAGGCAGGAGAAATATGCTAAATATGCCCAGTGGTAAAATTTCTGTCTCATCTGTGAGTCTGTTTTATGTGATTTACAGCAGCTTGATCCAAATGGCAGCTCATGGGCCAGACTTGGCCTGTATAATGATTCCATTCATCCTCCCACCTTTTCCTCAGAGAAGATGGACAGTGACTCTTTGGGGCTTGAAAGCCAAATGACTCTCTTTGTATGTGGGCAGCTGCTTGGAGCAAGACCTGCCACCACAGCAACACTGTATAAGAAGTGATGGAAATTAAATGGTGGCATGCCTCTCACTATCCATATCTTGGGTGTTGCAGTTGCACCTTTCCCACTGACACAGCTCACAACTGGGGCATAGGAGTCTCATAGTTGTGATCTGGATGTATAGCTACAGAAATTGGATCATGCAGATTTAAGTTATGCTACTGTAAAGTGTGGCTTGCACTAATCTAATCTGAAAGCAATAGTGATGTAGATAAGGGAAGGAAGGACTTTACCTGAATAAAGAACAGCCATCTGGCTTTACACTGGAGATAGTTCCTGCAAGACTTTTGAACAGCCTCCTGTTTGTCTTTGGATGGGTACCAGTGGGGGGATGTGTTGTCTCAATTGAAGAATCACTTGCGATGTCTTCTGATTGGTTTCCACCTCATTCATGTATCATGTATGTTATGCTTAACTCTAAGTCCATGAATAGTCCCACTGCGGTAAAAAGAACAACTGTTTGTGTGCTGAAGTACCTTGATTATTGAGCTAACTATCCTCCATGCTCAGAGCTACCCAACAGTCAAGACATTTGACAGCAGTATGCCAGGATGCTGGTGATAGTCTTTGCCTGTACCTTTAGTCTCCCTTCTTCTCTCCCTCCCTGCATTGCAGCCTTATTGTAGGTTCTTCTTGCTTATCCTCTTTTTTCACACTGACCCTTATGCTTAGAATTTCTCTCATAATGCATCAGAAAGCTGTTCTTACTTTTTACATATTTGGAAACAATAACCTGTTTTTCTTGACTGTATTCCTCCTTAAAACACACATCCTCTGCAACCTCCTGTCACTGTGTGCATGAAAGAATAATGTTACATATATTAAACTAAAATCTATCAGTTTTACTGCCTGTACTGTACTTGAATACCTAATTCATATTCTCTCATTTTATTACATATTTAAGTTTGCTTGGACAGAGGTCACCTCTTTCAGTGGTTTGCCAAGTGTCATATAAGTCGATTGTGCTTAGTAAATAGTAATAGGATCCTGTTAAATTTTAGGTTTTGCCTTTAATGCTATAACTGACTTTGGGAAGGGATCAATACGGCAATATTCAACTCCAAGAGAGGCTCCAAGTGTAAGAGTTAGGTTGGATCTCTTTTCTCAACCCTAATCTGCTATGCTGTCTGGCTTAACTGAGGACCGCTTTTCAAGGGAGATCTGTAACTGAAATGAAGTGTTATTGCAGATCAGGACAGAGGTGGCTTGGCAAAGCTGGGTGCGATTAGCATACTGCAGGCTTTTTTCTTCAGCCAATGCTGCAGTTTCCTCATTTTGCGTAACCCGCAAATCAATTTAAAGGTAAAGAAATAAATAAAATCTTTAAGTCTTGTTGATTACAGCATTGTTCTTAGAATAAATTTGTTGGTTATTTACTGGGGATTTTGCACTGTTTTCAACCTCGTTCACTAAATTTGGGTTATATTAGCACTACTGTATTCCTCACTGACAGTACTTCTCCTCCTCAAACAAGTAACCTTAAACAAGCAAACTTAAGCCTGTAGACAGTGCATCCATTCTTCCCAGTTACCTTCTTTGAACTGCTTCAAATTAGTCCCCATGTTCCTGGGGTGTCTGCTACAGGGTATTTGGAGGACAGTGTGAAAGACGTAAGAATTTTCCATAATGGTCCTTTCTAGACTGTGAAAGATATTTTGGGAATGGGGAAAAAAGTTATGTTATACTGATTTTATATAGGTTTTCTCTTGTGTTGTGGGATCCCCTGAGTAATTATCCTGATAAATAGGGCACCATTTTTTTTTTATTTGCCAACTGTAGAGGTCTGAAGACTATGCGATTAGTGTATAAAGCTATTATGTAAATCTTCTTTGCCCCAGTTTAAGTTAATGCTCTACATATGGCATGGCTGGTAGGGTGAAAATTCATGTTTGCTCCTTACCCAAGCGATGCATAACAGTGCTGCTCTTGGTGTGTTGCTAGAATAGGAGAGCTGGTCAAGGGGTTTGTAAGTACTGAAGCAATCAGTTTTTCATGTACAGGATACAGATGACTCACTCCTTCTGTGTTTTAGCACTGACATGAGACTGTTCTGTAAATAGCATATGTTCAGAAATAGGACACCTCCCACCCCCATTAGCTATGAAATCAAGGTAATGTAGCTATTTGATTTTAAAACAAAAAGCAGGAGCAAATTTCAGCACTAGTAGCAATCTAGAACTGCATTCTGAGATAAGGGACCAAATTTATTTCCACTTCCTGACAATAGGCCAAATTACTAATCGTCATCTAGGAGATAAAGGGAAAATAAAGAAATAAGGATGGCTAAGACACAATGCCAAGAAGACTGATAGTAGATGGACAGAGGGTTTTCTTTTTTCTTTCTCTCTGAACAGCATTACAAGGACTTGCAATAAAACCTGAGAGTTTCTGAAAGGGAAAAGTAAGATTGGTAAAAGTAGTCTACAGGGCAGTGTGCTGATAGCTGAAGAGTTTGAAAGAAGTTATGTTATGCTGTATGCATTTTTTGTGTAGAATAGTCATGTTGTGACTAAGAATTCCTTGATTACAAAGCTGAGAAAGGAGGAGAGGGTCACACCTCAATCTCTCTCTTGGAAATTCTGGATTCCTACCATATTTACCTGTGGCTCACAATCTGGATGCAGAGCAGGAAATAAGAAAGAACCCAAACCAAGAAAGAAATCAAGAAGGGAAGAATGAAAGGCAAATATGAAGTCCTGCGCCTGGGATGGAATTAACCCGTGCAGTAAGTACAGGCTGGGGGCAGACTGGGTAAAAAGTAGCTTTGCAGAAAAAGACCTGAGGCCCCTGCTTGATGACAAATTGAACATCAGTCAACAGTTTGCCTTTGAAGCAAAGAAGGCTAATTACATACTGGGTCGTATTAGCAAGAGTGTAGCCAGCAGGGTGAGGTAGATGATTATTCCCCTCTATTCAGTGTTTGTGAGACTGCATGTACAGTACTATGCCCGGTTTTGGGCTCACCAGCACAAGAAGGCCATACTTGCATGTGTCCAGTGGAGGGCTACCAAAATGGTTGGGGGGTGGGAAATAACCTTCTTGTAGATTTAGAGGATTCTGATACTTAAGCAGGTTAATATGGATAACAAGATACCATATGTCAGATGCCTGTGTTGATTGTCCACATGCTTACCCTGACTCCATAACAGAGTATCTGTGTGCTAGCTTATTCCTTTTTCAGCTGAGGGGTGAAATACATCGTACCTACTGCATTTTAGTATGCGTTACAAACATGTATACCAGTTGTTTCTCAGCAGTTGGTAGAAGTTAACTACCATGGTAGCCTGTGCATACGTCACAGTTGAGAATTAAACTATTTATTTGTACCTTGGAGCAACACAGCTGTTTTCTGAATTGTTCAAGTTCACGTTAGTATTTTCCTCATAAATTCACTGCCATGAAAGAATGAACAAAATCTCTTAAAAGCCAGTGATGTGAAGATACAGTTTTATGTATGAAAATATACAGTGGATTTAAAAGCTCCACAGCTACTGCATGGACCTCCTCTGTTACTTCTTTACACGTATTTTTGCTAGATCTCCATAGCCCAGTTTTCAGGTTGAAGGGTGTGCCAGTTTCACAAGTTCTTAAACTTTCTTCTCTTTTTTGGGATTAATTCAGTGATTCCCACTGGTGAATGAGATTGTTCCTATTTATAGAATATCTTCAACACACATTCAGCGCTCAAGTTTGTCACCAATGCAAAAGAGTAGATCTCCTTTTAAAGAAAGTCAAAACAGATAGTAAACAGCTCTGTAACTCTAAACGTAATGAGAGGATGAGAAAGGAAAAATGAAAACACCATACTGAAACGATTGGGTGGTGATTAAAGATAATCTGCATTTGGCCCAAAAGCTAAATGAATGCGCTGCTGTTGTTTTCAGTAAAGATGATAATGTAGGGCGTGTAAGGAAGGCAGGATAGCTCTTGGGAAGGGGTATATATAGAAATGGAAATTACCATTTCTGAGGTTGAAGCAAACCGCAAAGAACTTAATGTGTTGAAACTGAACAGACTTGATAATCCCTACCTCAGAATGTTGAAGTAACCAGCACATGAAATTGTAAATTCACTGGTTAGGATTTTTTTGGAATTTATCAAATAGGTGGTTGTTTGTATGGCTGGAAGAGGGTAACTGTGGTGTCTCTTTTTAAAAATGGGGCAGAGACATCTGCCTGACTACAGACCTGTTAGTTTGATCTCAGTGCGTTAGTTCAGAACATACTTTGAGGGAGGGGATGCTTACAGGCATGGAGGTGAACAGCAAATGAGATGAAATGCGTCATGAGTTTACCAGAGAGAGGTTGTACTACACTAACCTGCTATCTAACATTACAACTAATTTTTTAGAAAGGGGCGGGAGTCCTTATTTATCTGGATGTCAGTAAAACATCTGATGCACTGTTACATGGGGAAATACTAGTCAAGATAAAACGAAATGAAGTTTAAAATAAGGAATGAAAGGTAGGCAAGAGAAATGGCTGCAATGAATCAATAAGTAAAGCTGAAGACAATGCTAGAGAGGAGGGAGAATAATGCTGGAGTACCTCAAAGATCAGATTTGAAAATATTTTAATGCTTTCTTGTTAAGGAAGTTGGCATGAAAAATAAGAAAGCTGTAAGTTGCTGATGATGTGGAGCACTGAAATAGTGGACAGGAACGCTGGACAGAAAAATAAGATGCATAGTATGAAGTGCAAGATCATGCCTGTAACATGCAATTGTAACACTCTCTTTTATATGTTGGAAATGCTATTGTTTGAAAATGACTGAGGAACAGAAAGAATGGGGTATGACTGTCAACTGCAAGGTGATTATGAACTGTGACTGTGATGTAATCCTAAAGGAGAGCAAATGTGATCTTAAAAAGGATCAGGAAAGGTATTTTTGCAAAATAGGGAGATACCGAAACCATTATACTTATGTAGTGCAATACTTACCTGCAATGCTATACATCCAGAACTCTAAATTAAACTGTTTAGAAAAGGTGAATGTAATTTGAAGAATAACAGGAGGGAAGGTACTGCTTTGGCTTGTCTGATTATTGAGATAGAGGCAGAGGAGTGGTATGCTGCTCTCTGAATGTATTGTGGAGAGAATAGGCACAGCACTGGGAAGAGCTATGTACGCTGAAAGGAAGTACAATGCCATCCCTGAGGTCTAAAACATGTTGCCCAAAATCCTTTCTTGGACTATGAGACATTTAAATATTTGATCCTTACCATCAAATGAACAAATTATTCTCTAAAAGATTCAGGATCATATTTTTCAGGTCTGTTATGAAGACTGCTGCCTTAGGGAACTCCCTGGTAAAGTTGCATGTTTTCCTAGAATGGACAAGCATTGCTGCTCTTGGAGAACAGGAGGTTTCTTATCTTTTTTTCCCATTTGACCTGGTAACAGGAAAAATTACAGTTACAAAGTTACAATGTTACTTCGCTAGAGATGTAAAAAGTAGATGTTTAGGGCATTATCTGGATAGTTGGGTTATTTAATTTGATGTGATTAAGCTCATTTTTGCAAGGAAAAAGTCACCTTCTGAAAAGGTATGAGGGAATCTGTTTTAAACCCTGAACGGTAAACAGAACTGAAAGAGTTCTTGAATCCCTTCTTCCTGACATTCTGATTTGGCATTCATTCAGGATGGCGAGGAAGCTCAGATCTCCACTTTCATAATGACGCTCCTCAACTAGTTGCTTTTCAGACTGCTGTCTGATACCTCTTTACAGATCTTCTGGGTTTTATATCAGTAAAGAGTTGTCATAATTCTGACTAAATTTCTCCCTCTTTTTCAATGGTTCAGTTTTCAATCTCTTCTAATGTCAAAACGCTATTTATTCTGCTAACCACAGTGCTCAATAGCACACTGAGCATGGAATTTAAATGTAAAACAGGTTGTTTCATAAACAGCTGAACTAATGAGGACTGATTTTCTATTGAAATGTATCCTGTTATCGCAATTTACCTCTCTACAAAACATTCTCAGATCCCTCTCATATCACTTACTTACTTGGCTGGAGAATTAACAACAGACAGGGTGGCTAGTGCAAACCCATTCACATGCTAAAGTGTTGGATAAAGATTGAGGTGTAATTACCTTCCTTCACTGGGAACACTCACTTTGTTCCTCTTCTATGCTTCCTCAGTTGCTGCTTTCCACAAAACTAGCAAGAATTTCACCTATTGAAACTGCTGATGCTCTGTCAAAGTTAGATGAAATTAGCCAGAAGTTTTGAATGAGAAATACCTAGAGAGGCAAACATTCCTTTTCACAAGAAATGAAGCTAAAGACCTTCAGAGGAAACAAATCTGCAGTCACTTCAGGTCTCAATCATACCTAATAGAATAGAAAAGGTGAAAGCCTCTATGTTTTTTCCATCACAATTTAAAAAATACAGCTCTGAAAAGTCTCGTAAGGAAAAAAGGTGATGCAGAAAGCTGTGTGTTGCAGGAGAGACAAGTTCTGATTACGTCTCTCCATCTCAGTCCGCATAAAAGTGGAGCTGTCCTTTTGTCTGTGCTAGATATTTGCAGGCAAAAAGCATTTCTTTGGAGACGTTCAGGTATCGAGCTTCTTCGAATCTTATTTCAGACGATAGGAGTAAAGGACTGACAGACTTGTAGGTATTCCTAGACAACTGGAAAAAACAAATGAGGAGGGCTCTGGAGACTTATAAAGGACTTACTTTTTTCCTGAGTCTGAATTAAATAGTCAGGATCTGAATCTTTTCTAACTTACATTGTTACTGTATAACACTGATTTGACTGATTCCACTGGATCTACTCTGCATTTGGTGAAAACTAAGATAAGAATCAGGTACTGTCTTAGCATTCTGGTTGACAGAATCTCAACTGACTGATCCATCTTTCTCTAAGTTAACTGAAGAGGACAAATTTTGTGTATGCAACATGTATGTTGCAAGGGGAAGGAATCCATGTTCTGTAGTCTTAGGTAAGCATAGAACAGCTGTTGCAGAAAATTAATCTTCAAAAATTCACTTGCTTTTAAGCAGCAGTCAAGACAATCAGTCTTGAATGTGGATAGCTCTAAAACAGAAGCATTGGTTAAAATCTGGATTTACGATTTGTCTTCCGTTGACTTTGCTGATACATGGAGAAAAGTGGCTCAGGCCACTTTCTTTGGAAGGCTTTATTTTTTATGAAGGGGTTAAATTGAACAATACATAAGTATCAATATAAAGAACGTATATACATGCATTGCATTGTGGATCTTATGTGCTTTTTCATACTTTCCCTTTTCTTTAATTTAATGGACAGCTCTGTATGAATTATTCTAGAAAGAAAGACAATTAAATGGTAAAGGTGTTTTTCTCCATAGGAATGCTTAAAGTAGTCATTGAACTATGTATTTATTTCATGTTTCTAATGGAAAACTTCAGCTTGAAAATAAAGATTGGAAATCAAATACCACTTTTGGAATAAAACTGAGAGCAAAATGCTGTTTTCAGAACAATAATTTTTTAAGAGCCGTCATTACTGTTCTGTTTTCCTCGAAGGCAATTGCAAAACTGTCATCCTTTTCAGTGAGAGGAAAGCTAGGCTGGTACTGGGCATTTCTGGAGATCTCACTTTTATATGTTGTCTTAAGAAATATTAGGGTGGAAATGGAAGATTTTCACATAAGGACAAAACAAACAAACCCTCTCTTCATATGTTTTGGGAAACTGGCCAAATACAATGAAGGTTACTTGGATAATCTTTACTCTGTCAGTGCAGTGCTGCCAGCTTCTCACATCCCACTTAGCTGATCCTTTGGACCTTACTTGGGATAGCAGTTCTCCAACGAATGGGTTTACAAAGCCTCAAATGAATTTTTGTAAGATTGCAGATGGCTAAAATTGGAAAAGTCACTGTAGTTTTTGTGCACGGTATGCAAGAATTTGTACAAAATGTGTACTAGTGTCCTGGTTTCGGCTGGGATAGAGTTAATTTTCTTCCTAGTAGCTGGTGCAGTGCTGTGTTTTGGATTTAGGATAAGAACAATGTTGATAACACACCGATGTTTAGTTGTTGCCTAAGCAGTGCTTACACTAGTCAAGGACTTTTCAGTTTCCCATGCTCTACCGACTGAGAAGGCTGGAGGTGCACAAGGAGCTGGGAGGGGGCACAGCCAGGACAGCTGACCCAAACTGGCCAAAGGGATATTCCATACCGTGTGACGTCATGCTCAGTACATGAACTGGGGAAAGCTGGCCGGGGGGGCCGCTGCTCGGGGACTGGCTGGGCATCAGT
>NW_008795046.1:1574445-1598130 GCF_000699145.1 Aptenodytes forsteri | reverse complement strand
TGGGGGAGAGTGAGCGAGTGGCTGTGTGGTGCTCAGTTGCCAGCTGAGGTTAAACCACAACAATTAGCGATATGCACGTTTTGTTTTCAATGTTCTTCACTACCTGCTTCACAGTGCTATTTAATCTGTGTATCCTGAGAAGTGTGTGCAAGCTACAGAGGTATAGTGCAAAACCTTTCCTAGTATGATCTTGTTAAAATCATAGGGTAGATTGTCCAAAAATTAAAAAATAAATGGCTACCTGAACCCTTTCAACAGACAGTTTCAGAAGCAGGCAAGACCGCCCCTGTAGGGACATGCATAAGATGTCCCTCCCTCTTGATAGTTCTTGATTTCAAATGATACGAGAATGAATGAAAGATATGTTCTTTCAAATTTGGCAGAAGTTGCCCAACAGATGCAGAAGTTATTAGGGACAGCAAAGAGTAATTGCACAAGCTTTGTTTCTTTAGGAAAACTAATTAAAAACACAGGTGAAGTTCAGTTTTAACAAGGTAGCAGTGTGTATTTTGCTCATGGCATGTTTTTTCTAAGAAGGATGAGAACATTGTAATAATTTCCTGAGAGTGTTATTCTAGTTCTGTTTTCTGTTTTGTGTTCTGGAAGTATTTTTTGTCTGTTTGTTTGTTGAACCTTACTCCACCACAATTCTTTTTTTTTTTCCTGAGAATTCCTTTAAACTCTTTACTGTTTTTATAAATGGCTAAAATTAGCTTCATTTTTTGGTAGTTCATCTTTTATTGTCTTTGTGGACTGGAATGTATGTTGAGCTTGTAAACCCTTTGGATTACACAGAGACCTAATTATTTATGCAACCAGACTTTTTAATCATGACACTCATTTGGAATGAATATTTAAAAATACACACCATATATAGTCTGATGCCAGAGGCAAGCTTATGCTCATGTTGTAATGTGAGAGGTGATTAATACAAAAATTATATATGTTTAATTGTATATACAAAGTATTTTTCTCCTTGTTAATATTGATGCTTATTCTTTTGTGCTCTTAAACTGGTTAAAATTCTTTTCTACTGATAGCATAATGAGGAAATCCAGTGGATAGGATATTACTTTGCCTCAGAAATTGTCAACAAAGAGCTATTCTCTCACTAGACCATGTATATCAATTTTCTTGCAAAACAGTATGTTTTTTTAGTTTTTTGGTTGTTTTTCAAAATGTTGAGTACTTTTGCTGTGAAATATGAGACTTTAAGTAGGCATCAATTGTTCCACTTTGATTAGATGTAAATAATATTATTGGATTTCCCAGCAACTTAAGACTTTGTAGGCATGTGAACATAATTCAGTAATGATCAGATAAATGCAAATAGCCTACTTGATTCCTTTTACTTTTAAAAAAAAGGTAATAAGAATATGGATTGCATCCTCCCAGCTCCTATACTGGGAATTATACTATTGACTTTAGAGGATTTTACCCCTTTTATATGTAACTCCATTGTTTGAAATACATGAAAAGAGGATTGGGAGCTAAGTATGCAGCCCTTTCATTTTCCACTTAAGCCTTAATATTTGTGTCACAAGTGCCAAGGACTGGACATAAATTTGGAGGGAAGAAAGTAACTACACAGACATTCTTCTAAGCCTTTTAATATAGCATCTTTCAAGTACAGCAGCATCTCAAAGGAATCCAGATGCTTTTTATGCATGCATTAGCTTTGCTGAACCTTACTTTATTAGGGCTTTTTGACTTACCAATATTCAAGCTACTGTGGTAGCAACTGATAATTGCTGTAATGAGCTATTTGTAGGAAGCATAGTAATACTGACAGGTTTGAAACCAGGTGACTGAAAGGGCAGTTGGATGGTCATTTATCTGGTCTCCACATATGGTAAACAATCTCTGTTAACCCCCAAAATAACTCTTGGGCAGCTGCTGCTCTTTCAGCTGTTCATCTGGCTGCTACAAGAGATGCTCTGGGATTTTTAGGGAATGTTGCTCTAACCTGCAGCACCAGGTACCTCCTGCTTAGGCTAAAGCCACTGTATGTCAATTCTGTCTTTGTATTTGCATGCCCCAAATCTGACTGCGGTGTGGAACAGGTTAAAATTAAAGCTATCTTTAATTAGGACAAGGTGGGGAAGGGACAAGCATGGGAGTGAGCTGAAGATGGCTGTTTTACACCTCTCCTCCTCCTGTTAGCAGTGGAATGGTATCATTTGAGTCAGGAAAGCTGGTCTTTTTTCCTCCCCTGTTCTAGATGTTATCCTTTTGAAGGAGGATGCTCCCACCCCAACCTCCTCAAAAATAGGGCATTGGAGTATGAGAAGGAACTGTTCTATTGTGGACAAAAATATGTGTATTAAAAATAAATTACGGTTAATACATTTCCATGTATACATTATATGTATTTATATTTATTTTTAGAAGGGTTTGTAGAAATAATTGTAACCAGGTAAGTCACAGTCCTGAATCAATTTCCTGTCTTGCAAAGAATTTTATCGATAAGAATCCATGTTTTCTGACCAGAAAAAAAAATTATGAAAAGAAAACCTGAATAATGATCTTTTTCTCTGAGAGGGCTTCCATTTTCCCACCTCTGGCAATTGTGCCTTACTGACGTCATGGTTTTGGGACCTTATGGAAACCAGTGCCAAGCAAGCTGTGGTTTTCAATCTTTTCAGACTGAATACCCGTGTAAACATTTTTACAAAACAATCACCGATAGTTTGTATCCTGTTTGATCTGCTTTTTAGAAAGGGAGTCGACTGCAGCCATTATTCATGTAAATAGACTCTTGGCCATTCTTATGGCCACATTTCAATAGTTATGACACATGATTTCTAGTCAATAAATCAATTTGATCTTGGAGAGTGCATGATACTTCTTTCTACTTTCTTGAAGACTGAAACAAACACATCTCATGAACTCTAGGTGGATTATATATATGTGGATAATCTGGTCAAGGCGTCAGCAGTTTGTCTCTTTTAGTTTCAGCAGATCAAAACTGTGGGCCCGTCGTGGGATTTGGACCTGCTTCATTGTAATTTTATTCTAAAAGAAGTTGCTTCTTAGTATCAGAACTGATAAGACATTGTAGAAAATGAAGAAGATAAAATTCTGGTACCTGCTGCAATTCCAAGATTCTAAAGGAAGGACCCAGTTCATTATCCTTCTACCTAACACTAGATATATTGGGGTGGGTGTACCTGCTTCTAACTCCTGTTCCAAAACTGACAACCTTGTTAATAGCAGAGGAAAAAACAGTCTAGTTTTTTACTGAGGTTTGCGATCCATACAAAAAAAAAAGATGGTTGTAAAAACCATGTAAAACGTCAAATGTGGTTTTGGGGTAAACCACGACATGATTTGAATTTAGCAATGTCTTCTCCTCCTGACTGTTCCCCCCCCCTTTTTTTTTTCCTCTTTAACTTGGCTTTACTACAGCAGTGGAATTGCCTCAGTGGTAAGAAAGCATTTTCTCAAGGACTGGTCTCAATCTGTAGTTGCATTGTTGGAAAGTATAGCTGTGTAGAGCCAGATCTAGTGTATTTGCAGGCTTGTTTTGATGATCCATGGGGAGTTCTGCTCTGCTCTTCTTTCAGAGCTGATGAAAAGGGCTGCATTGACAATAGGTAATACTGAGCCTTTTATTTTAGGTAGGAGATGGAGAAAAAACATGCACAGTTTTATTTGCAGGTTCAAGGCCAACACTCTGAACTGTGTTGACAACGTTTGTGAGGTAGTCGCTTTTTTCACTGAAAGTTTGAACAGTAGTTGTTAGAAATTGCCATAGGAGACAGATCGGATCAATTTGAAAATGCAAGATTATGGCCCTCATATGGAAGATGCATCATTTATTTAAATGGTGTAGTATTTCTCCAGGGCAAAGACTAAATACAAAGGTCTCCACACTGTTATGCTACCTGTGTTCCTGCATGTTGTAATATCATCCCCGTTCAGCACGCACCCATGATGCAACAACATGCCCCATAGTTTGCACTCTGTGGTTCATGCTCCCTGTCTCATCATGGAATACAGAAACAGGGTTTTCTTGTGCTCAGAGGGGTTTATGTTTCAAATGCTGTTCTATTCTGTTGACTAAGAAGGACAGACAGCTCCATGCCAGAAGTACTTTGTTTAATATATCATCTCTCCAAGAGACATTTTGAAAGGGTGCAACCTTAAATGCAGTGCTGTCAAGGAGAGTTATGGCTACAACATTTATTACTGCTACTTGCAAGAGCAAAGGGATAAAGCACAGGAAACATGCAGTAAAGATGGACAAGATGTTCTTCTGACGTATGCTAGTGTAGCTGCAGCCACTGTTTTTTGTTAGTGGAAGATGCTGCCCAGAATGTATAGGCATACCATAGTCAAAATGCTTATGTGAGGTAGTTACACTATTTGAAAGCTTTGTTAAAACAAAAAGAAAAAAAAATCATCTTAACAGCTGTTGGAAGTATGGCCTTCCAGCAGTTACTGAACTGAGCTGGAAATGAGCCAAAAATTTGAGCTAAAAAGATTTGTATGCAGTTATGAGCCTTTTTTAGTCACAGTGATCTAACTTCAGTAGCCATGGAAGTAATATCTATGTTTTGGGATCTCCATGATGGTTGTACTGTCTGCTATCCCACACAAAGCAGCAGACGATTTCTCCCAGAACCTTCAAGCAGCAGAATGCACCGTCTTCGTCTCAGCACAGAGAGCTTGTGCAGAGAAGGAGAAGAGGGATGGCAGGTGTCTTCTGCTCAATGCAGAAAGCTGCCTGCTGATCCCACTGCAGTTGGCATAATGGGAGACATGGTACTGCAAGTTGAAACAACTGCCTGTATTACCCATTTCTCTTCCCACCACTTAAAAAAGAATTTGGAATAAATTAAAAATAACTGTCTGGAATTCTGTGATACTAGCTGGGGCTCTTTTAATGTCCATGATAAACATGATGCAGCCAGCTTTCTAAAAATATGGATCTTGCAAGTTAACCCCATGATGTATAACTGCAATAGATAGTATTAGATGTGAATTTCCTGAATTTCCAAAATTTAATGTTAAGACTCTTGCCACCACTGCAACAGAATTTTAAGTCTGCCCTTTGCGATTGTTGCCATACAACCATCTTGCACCAGCATCACACAAATGCTGAACATCACCATGAACACTGTGAGACAGTATGTAATTTCTTCCTTTGCTTAGGCTAGACAGAACTGAAGGTTGAATAAGAAATTCAGGAGCTACATGTGGATGGATTGCATGCAGACACAGTAAACTTTTAGACTCATCAAAGCTCACCAACACTAAACACTGGGAGATATTGTTGTATAATTTGTATAACATTAAAGAAGTCCGCTATGTGCCACTGTTGCCAAGGATTTCACCACTGATACAAGGAATGGTTAATCCTTTAACTCACTGCATAGGAGTAACAAATATGCTGATCTGTTCCAGTGTATTCTTCAGCTGTGCAGTGCAACTATGCCTATCGCAATGAAGGCACCTAGAATGGGATCATTATGGCTCTGGTCTGTCAGTGCTTCTCCATTCCTGAGAGCTGAGCTGCCTTTGATAACGATCTCTTATTTGCTGGGAGATCATAGAAGACTGACCGTTTGAAAAGTCACTGTCAGTGCTCTAGCTAGCTGCAGTGCTTATGTGTCATGCCTAGGGTGTCCTTGCACCTCAGTCTCTGTACCTAAGTGGGAGTGCTGGCAAAGGGCTAGAGCATCCATCAAGCCCCTTTCAGTATCCTACTCCTCTTCAGTTCCTTCTCCATTTTCCCTTATTGCTCTCTCACCTGTGTTTCCTTCCACTGCATGACAGGAGTTAGGTGACTCTAAAAACGTTTGATTATGTCAAAAAGAAAACAAAAAAAGGTTGTGTGTAAGGTTGTTCTCAAGCAAATGACCAGGTGGTTACAGCTTTTTCAGTCATTTTCTAACCTTTAAATTACTTAACTGCTTGCTAGAGTACTTAATTTTCCTTCAGGTTTTATGCTGATTTCTCAGTGATGCTTTAAAAAGACTTGGACTCTTGTGTTTTAATACCTATATGCATGACGTTCTCCAATAAATTAAATTTTGATGCAAAAGAAAGCAAGCAGATGTCAAAGAAGATACACAAAGTACAGACTCAAAGCGATCAAGGATATGGCTTAGGCTCAACATTTCATGACCATAGTTCAGGTTTAGTGGCGTAGCGTGTTACAGGTACCAGGCATCTTCTGTCATCAACGATGCAAGTGTTTTGCTTTGCACAGAACTCTAATTTTCTTGCACTTGTTTTTATTCTGTCAGGCATGTGAGTTTAACTAAGCCTGACCTAGAGCTACGAACTTTATCAGTTAGCTTGCGTACCATAGTGTTTTGCTAGAGATTCACTGGGTGTTGTGCTAGGTAATGAATCAATGCAAACGTTAGAGTTTGGAGTTCATGTTTGAGATACATACAGAAGAAGTCATAATCAGATTAGGTTTTAGACAGTTGCATATGAGGCACATTTATCTCGGGAAGCCTCATGTTCATGCAGCTTCAGATTTGGACTAAAGTCCCTACGCTGCGTCCTTAAGAACTAACATCTGAAATGTCTTTGGCTTCACCGTGTCAGACTGTTGTGTCAAGTTGTGTGGTGAGCAGCCTGTCTGGTACATGTCTTCCTGTGAAAATGGAGGGCCTATGTCAGCTTACTAGAGTTGGCAAATGGCTTCAGTCCCAGGTAGCAGGTGGGCATTATCTCTTCTGGCAGTGTTCTTCTGGGCACTGGAAGGAGACCTACCCCATGTGCAGCGTAGTGTCCAAGTTTTTTGTTTCCTTTGAAACTCAAGGCTGAGTCAAAACTGAGCAAGTCTGTCAAAAATTCAGCAGATTAAAGGACCCACCAACTGGTGATGTCTGGGACAAGTGGGAAAAGGCAAGCTGCTATTCCACAAAAACGCCAAGTATTACTAGAACTTTGGGTAATTGTGAAAAGCTACTTAACATTATGAATCTAGTATTTAAGACTACGAGATAAGCAGGTCCGGAAGAGGCATAAAAGATGTCAAGACAATCTCATTTCGAGGTTGACCTAAACTAGCTAATTTAGAAATTGAAAGCTGTCTTCAACCCTTAAAAGAACTAGTACTGCACCATAACATACTTAAATGACCATTTCTCATCAAATATGTGCTTCCTTCTCCCCCATCCAAAGTCATTGCTGCTAGGGAGCCTGAAAGGGGCCTGATTTTCATGGAATATTGAATTCTACTTTATAGCAGCGGGGCCTCCCACTAGGATGTCTCAAGTTAGATGCTCACAAGCAATGATTCAAATAGCCTTGTCACCTTAGGAACTATATATCTCTCTCTTATGGAATGAAGTAGCAGAGAATATTGAAGGTTAGACAGAAGTGTGCTAGTTGAGGTATAATGCGTGAAGAAACATACAATTCCTGCTAACAGAGGATTTATGCAATACTGTTAATCACTACACATCCATTTTCATGGATGTTAAAAATCTAACCATTATTTGAGATTAAGACAAAACAAACAAACAAATAGGCTTAAAAACTCCAAGTAGTATGAATAGATAGAAGTTTTAAAAAATGAATAGTATTTGAAGTGACTCAGTAAGTGCTATCAGGAGAACTCTGGAATAATCATAGCATAAGAAACAAACAGAAATTACTTGTATTCATAGGCACTATTGCTGTGTAATTATCAAAAGGCTGAGTCAAAACTGAGCAAGTCTGTCAAAAATTCAGCATGTGTCAGGAAATATTTCCTAGCTAATAAATAACATGGCAAAAATCTCCCCTGAAGAAATTACCAGCTCCTTTGCATATCTGAATGATATGTAATGGGAATAAGTGAATACAGAGTCAGCAATTGTGTGAGGAAAGAAGCCACATTACTCCTTTTATTTTTGGCTGTGCCTGGGGTCAGAAGTTCCTTTGTTCTTTCTTTACCTCCCATTAGAGCAAACATAGTCTGCTTCTTTTCTCTTAAGGCTCTTTTTTCCTGTCCAACTTTTTTTTTGTTTAAATAAAATAAAAATGTCTGTGTTGTAAACTGTGACTGTGTTGGCTCATTATTATTATTTTCAACACTTGCATGTTAATGAAATGCTGCCTTATCCTACATTGTGATACTTTTCAAAGGAAAAACCCCTCTCCAAAGAGGCAGAGTAGTGGAGCTGTAATTTATTGAGTTAAAACTTCAAACAGTAATACTTAATGTGCATGCTGTTAAAGTGCTAACCATGCATCAAGTGTTTGTATATAAGTGTATAAGGCTACTTGTATAATAACATGCTTTATTTATCAATGCTTCCACAGTTTTGCGGACTACTGCTTTTCAGATATGGAAAATTGGCTCCCTTTGTTTTGCCTTTCAGCTTTCAAGCTCTTTGGGGCCAGCGTTACTGTTTGCTTAAAAGTCACTACTGTTCCATCAAATGCAATGGAGAATTCATCCATTCACTGTAGGTGCTTACAGCAGGAAAAAGTTAAATAATAACACTGAGTGCATGTGTGATGTTATGTTTGTAAGCATGGTTCCTTCTGTGGAGAGTATGAACTGGAAGGGTGAGCAGAAATGTTTCTCGGATTGCTGTTAACCAGGGACTGAACTGTAACAAATCTGCAGCTGCTTCATGGTTGTCACTCTGTCGTTCACCATGACCATATGGAATTTCACAGCGACAGCAGGGGTAGGACTTGGAACTGCGTGCATCACAAATCTCGGCCCGTTGCCACTGGAGGAAGGACTCTGCCTGGTTTTGGTATTCGTGTATGGGGCTCTACTAGTGGAGACTACCATGTGTGAGAAAAGGCAATTAATTACTGCATTAGTACCAGTAATAACAGTAGAGCTGGTGGCATTTATTGGATCTAGGACATTAAGTTACTTTATCCTTTCCCAGTGGTTCATTTTATAGAAGATAGCAAGAAAAGACTCGCATGACAAGCGTGTTTATACTTGAGTGACACATAGCTCTTTTCCTGTTTATGAACAGATTTCCCTAATTGTTAAAATCCCAGCATGTAAGATGCTTAGACATAGTTATTTGATCACGTGGCATATGTTTTCACATGAGACTATGCAGTAAGCATGCATTTGTGAACGGGATCATATGATTCAGCATCTCCAAGCACGTTGGCTTGTGCAGCAAGGGACAGTACTAAGCTTATTGCTGTGAGCTAAGCATCCTATGACTTTTTTCAGTATCCTGGCCTGGGACCACAGGTAATCATAATTTTTGCAACTAGTGTAACAAAATTTAATGTGGAAGCCTTATAGAAGGGGAACGTGATTTTGCTTTCACAAAATGCATTTTGCTTTCTCACACTCATTCTTTCACTGATTTCACTATCTTGCTCACATGAGCAGAAGCACCAAGATGTGTGGCCAAGTGATGGAGCTAGGATTACTTACAGTGACAGGAAGGGTAAAAGATGCCAGCTATTAAGTCCTCATCATATCTGCTGTTTTTTTCTTGATTGGTGATCACATGGTGTTTTTTGACTGTACCTTTTGTACTCTTTAGGACTTGACAGTGATTGCAATCTTAGGCTTTTCATCCTGTACCATCTCTGTAAGTCAGTAGGCAACACTGCTGATTTCCCCACTGTCCTTCTGCCTGCCACCTTGTCTGAGTGGTTTATAGCTCTAATCCTGTTCTTTATCTTCCTGTCACCTTCTCTTAATGATTTGATTTTGTCCTTTACTTTCCAAAACCAGACCTCTTGAGAAACTGCATACAGAACTGCAGTTGATAACTGGTGTATTTGGGGGTGCCCATCAACATGTGACACCTCTTATTCCTTCTTTGACTGTTTCTTTTGGTGCTTTCACAACACATACATTTCCATTCATACTTCATTGAATCTATTCTTCATAGTCCTATTACAGATCTCTACACCTTTAATTGATTGATGGGATACAACAACATCCTTTGCCAAAGTACAAGCAAGTTCCATAATCCCTTTGAATTCTCTAGTCCTTGAGAAGAAGAGATATATCATAAAAGCTGTAGGTATATGATCTGTTTTGTTGTATTTCAGCCTGAGGAGTCACTACAGCATTCCCCCTTCTCCCCTGTCCTCCCTCCGGTTAGAAAATGCCACTTTAATTGTGTGGAGCATCCAATGAACTGAAGAGTCCATGTTGCCTTATGACAAGCACTGCACTTGAAGAAATTCCTGTGTCGTGCCTTCTATGTTTATCTTTTCTGGCCCTTTATTAATTGGAATCTTTGCCTGAAAAATGGGACCTTTATGCTCTTTGTAAAAGCATCATGAACTAAGAAAAAACTAGAAGATACTGACTTCACTAGCTTATATTGTAATTAAATGATCTGAGAGATGGAGGAAGAGTGTGAGAGTATTGTGTACATAATAAGCAGAGTAGATAATGTATTATATGGAAAAAATATCTTTTTCTTAAAGAGGTTGGAGGATGTTTATTAGTTTTCCTAAAAGGCTTTATCAGTGCTAGAAATGTGAGTTGTCATACCTATTCTGCAATAACAGCTAATCTTTTGAGAGTAGCTGGCTCAGTCATCTACAGCGATGTGATTTTTTGGCTTTGGCTTTTTGTGGGGGTTGTGGGTGTTCTGTATCTTTGGTTGTTTTGTGTCAGCTGGTTGATTGTTTTCCTAAAGAAATTTGTGATGATGAAGTGAAATAAATTGTGAATTGCTGCTTAAATTAAAAAAAAAGGTGAGGGGGGAATCGTTTAAAGTTATGTTCCTTTTTATAGAGGATTTTTGTTTCTTGTTAATATATGTCAGTGATAGTAGATTATGTTTCTTTTATATTTACAGAATCTTGTATATTATGATTAGCCTTTGCTTTTCCAGGGCTAAGATCACAGCTAGCAAGTGATGAAGCAACCTTTCTTTTATTGGAGCTCAGGTAGGGGAAAGGTCTTTCATTTCCTTTCCCAAGCTCCTGGTATTTGCCAAACAATACAGAGATGACTGAAAGCGGTGTGTGAAAAAAATACTAAAATTAAAATAAAATGGTAAAAGATATTTTTAATGCTTCTACAAGCTCTGTCTTCTTTTTACTGAGAGAAGGGGTGGCTCATTGGTATGACCTTTCCCTTCTGGGGCCTATTTTTGCATTATAATTTAGGTCATAACTTTTTAGAACCTACATAGCTGAAGCTAGTTGCTAATTCTAGCTGTATTAATTTTAATTCTGAATTTGAGACATTGTAAGACCTTGTTTTACAAAAGTATTGAGTGCACATAACATCTGTGAAAGTCTGTAAATCTAGAACTTGTGGTATTTAATACAAAATGGGCATTTTTGTTCATAGAATCATAGAACAGCCCAGGTTGGAAGGGACCTTGAAAGATCATCTGGTTCAACCTTTTGTGGAAAAGGAAGCCTAGATGAGATTATCTAGCATCCTGTCCAGGTCGTGTCTTGTTGAGTCTTCACAAAAGTGGGTTTATTAAAAGGTAGACATCCCACAATGGCAAAGCAGATTTTTTTGAAAAAAATATTTAATTTTGGACTTGAGGCAGTATTAGACTATAGATTACAACCTTTGAAAAAATAGTTCATTTTGCACCTAAACTATTATTACCATCTTCTGTTTCTGCAAAGCCAAAGAATGACAAAATGAATAGGCCTTTTTTTAAGGGATTATATTTTAGGGATTTGATAAACGAGAAAACTGTCTTCAATAAATAACTAATAGTCTGTCTTATATAATTTGAATCTAGGTTGCCATCTTTCTACTACTTCTTTGTTTTGGATTTCAATTTTTCTGCTGCCTTCCTAAAAAGCAATGGGGTATCTCTCAGCCATTGCTTTCTATCCGTGAAGGATTTGAAGATGAATTATGCTTCCACTGGGTCAGATAACATTTTTCAAGCTGCCTAAATGTGAGAATTATGGGGGTCTAAACTAATAATCATAGTGTCAGACTTAAGTGTGAGTGGGGGAAAAGTATGAACTGAATTAGCACATAAGGATGTCTCTCTGCTTTGCATTTGCCAGTTACCAAGGAAAGCAGTGATTTTTAACAATGTGTGGGCATTACAGAGATGATCTTTTTGACTTGGCAGCAGCTTATAAGGTCATTCCTTTCAGCTTCATTAGTGTCCTTGTTCCTTTTTCCATCACCCTATTTGGGTAATGAGAGATAGTGCTAACCTTATTCTACTGTTTTATTTGCAAAACACCTATTCAGGCTGTAATCTCCCTTTCTGTAATTCTCTGCAAAGTCAGATGCTATCTCAGGAAAAGTGATGTTAGCTCGAGAGTTTAGGATTGTACATAGCTCCTGTATGAGACTTCACTTCTTTCTCCCTCTGTGACCACAATCCCCTGTCACAGCTCTCTTGCTGTAGCCTAGAAACACAAGACTTTTAACCAAATAAGGTAATTCATGTGTGTATTTTCGTAAGACCTAGATTATGAAAGTCAGCTCTGTAACTCATAAAAAGAATCATCTACTTCCGTGTCTGTAAAGCAAAAATGTAAAGCCAAATTGTTTTGTATTAGTTTTGTAAATTCTTTGTGCACATAAACATGACACACCTGCTTGTGTTCCTATTCATATGCATAATGTGACCAGTGTTAACTTAAATCAACCCACATAAAATTGGAAGGAAAAAACAAGATTATTATTGTAATATCAATTTTTAAATATTATAAGAATGTGCATTGTCAGTGGAAAGGATATGGGTAGGCAGGTAAAATCCAGGTCTGCATTGGCTTCTTATGTAAGTAGAGACGAGACAGACAAGAAAAGGTCAGACCTTCGTGATCCTTAGGGTAGAGGCTGTAGCCCTGCCTGTCCCCCAGCATAGAAAGAACGTGTTTTGTTTGCTTTTTGAATAACATCATGCAGAGCTGTTTTGCAAGTGTTTTCTGTCCTAGAAGAATTTTTCTTTTTTTTTTTTTTTTTGGACTGCAAGAATAAGATAGTGTTGGAGTTTCCTGTCTGGGATGGACTTTGACCAGCTCATTAAAGCTGGAATTTCTCCCTTAATACATCTGTAAACTGATGTGAAAATTGTCATTTCTTTTGGAAATGGTGTTTCATTTATTTCCCAGAGCTGTAATTTAGCACTAAATACTGGGCACATGCCAGATCATAGAACTGCAAAATCGACTTTTGAAAAAAGCCTTAGACCTTCCTATGTTTTAAAATGTTTGAGAGGAAAAAAATGTAGTGACTCTTTAAGTGTGACACTGAGAACTTCCTAAAAAAATTCATCCCAAAATGGTCATTTCTTCAAAAAGTTAGTTAAATGCAAAAAAACAAAGGAGAATTATGAAAAGGTGTCTTCTCAATCGTTAATTTTTCACTCTGTATGGTGTTCAACTGTGCTGCTAAAGAATGTGTCGGTGAGAGAGACAGCCTGAGCCTGTAGATTCTCTCGGGCAGTGAACTGGGAGACAGGGTCTGATCATGGCATGAAGGGTTCCATGGCAACGTTTTTAAAAAGGAATAACTTCCAGTTAAGGTGGTGGACTTGATCTTTGGAATCCATTTTTCAGCTCACGTTTCAGAATTAGTCTGATTATAGCCAAGGCACTTGATCAGTTTGCCTTGATACACTCTGTACTATGGAAGATCAGAATATTTTCTTTCTGGATATTTTTAGATCGCAAGGTCTATAGAATCTTAGAATCATTTAGGTTGGAAAAGACCTTTAAGATCATGGAGTCCAACCATAAGCCAGCACTCCCAACTCCACCACGAAACCATGTCCCTAATTGGGTAAGAACTTCCTGTGTTTGCCCACCACTTGTCAGACGTGATCCTCCCATGGTAAGGTCCATAGGCATAATTGTGCAAAAAGACGTTTCTGCACTGTGAGGAGGAAAAATGTAGAATCTTGCCATTTTGACTGCAAGTAAGTTTTTGTTTGCACAGTATTAGTTACTTGCACTATGTGGGTAAGCCAGCCACTCACTTCTAGGATTCAGTGGGACTTTTTTTCCAGTGCCTGGCTACTGTATGATTTTCTGCAACTGGCAAATGTGTGTCATTGCTTTTTATTGCCTACCTTTGTGAGATTAACTCATTCTCACTCGCCTCTCCCCTTTCCTTGAGGCATCAGGGACGACTCTTCTCTTGTAGTCATCTTGCTAAATAATGTGACATCTGCTGTCTGACTGTGGCATTGCAATGCTTCAGTGTGCATTGCTGAAAAATGCAAGCACTTTATGGAATTATATAGCTGACTTTTAAATGGAGCAACCTTTTAGTTGAAACTCATTTATTTTCTTAGAAGCATTTAGAACTACAACATCAGGATGTGTAATTTCAGTCTGTCTTAGTTAAAAAATTTCTCTGAAGCATTGAAAGTTAGAATACATCTAATTCCTTTCATTGCCACCTTTGAGGAAATAACTGCTTAGAATTGTAGATTTGAGGAAGAAAAAAGTGTTGATGTTAAATAAGTAATTTATCTTTACCTCCTTTGCCTACCGTAAGTGCAAAAGCGGGAAAATGCCCCAAATAAGCTACCTTTATCAAGTACCTAATTAGCTGAGCTCTTATGCTTCAACATAAGACAGGTTATGAATGGGATGATAAAAAAGGAATTCTTTTATAGCCTAATTTTTAGATGAAGAAAAAACTTGCATTTGATCACAGCTGTTGATTTTCCTGACAGTGCCACAGCCTGTGAATTGTTCCTCATTAATACAGCTGTATGAAACTGTTTTTTTTCAGTTCACATCACATTTTGTGTGGCTTCAGCTTTTTCTGTAACTTGATGTGGTACAGCTTTGTCCATGTTAGCAAATACTGAGACCCAGTAGGATTGGATTTGTAGAGTGAAATAGTTGGTGCCGAGGACCTGATACACAGGCTGCATTCATTCAAGGTTTTTACAGTAGGCTAGTTACAGTCTTGTCCCAGCAGCTGAGCATCCGTAGCATCCTTTAGCGTACACTCTGGAATGCATCTTCTGGTTTTGTTTCATCCTAAGGGTATCCAGTTTGTGCCCTCTCAGACTCCTCAGTCATGTAGCTCAGCCTAGAGTAAGCAGGAATGCTTGGGGAGATTGTGTCAAATGGATGAAGGTATTCTTCCTCTGAATTAAAATGCTGATGTAAACTCACTCATTGACTTCTTTCTCAGTTGGACCCAAAACTGCCTGTTTCCCTGCTTTTTTCCACATTGATTCACCAAAAGGAATGGAGATTGAATTTCTGGGACATATGTCATGGTAGCTGTAGGGTTTCAATTGATTATGTTACTGCTATTAGCATGCTGATTGAACTTTTTTCCCCATAAGGTTTTGAATTTTTATACCTCCAAGTCTTTCATATTATTCACATAGTGAAACAATTTTAGATGCTCTTATCCAAAAATCTCTTAACCTCACAGATGGCACTAAAAACTAAACAGAATATCCAGCATGTCATTATGAAAAAAATAGATGAAAAAAAGTCACCAAAATGCATAGATCTGATTCATTAATCTTTGTTAGTGGCACTTAGACAATATTATTGAGCTACTGTGGTAAAATATTAATGAGGACTGAGGTATTGCTTAGATTAGATATTTTCCCTGTAGTTAGGCTTTTTGGATGCTTCTCCTGACTTTATCATTGACTTGCTGTGTAACGGGTAAACTCAATTTTACTTAAATTCTTAAATTTTTTACTTTAAAGACCCAAGGACTCCCGAAGACATGTAAATATTATGACATGTAATTTAGAGATCCTGGTATCTTAATATCAGGGTACATTACAGGAATGTTAGAAATGCTAAAAAAAAGTTGAGACCTTCAAATGAAGGCTCTGAGAATAGCTAAAAACCTCCTGTTCATACTGCTAAAGTATTTTAGTATCACAATTAGTAAAATTATATTCTCCCAAAGAGCTATTTCAGTGTTTCACAATTTTTCAAGCCTGATAAAATCCTGCTATCATTTCTGTGCAAAAGCCAGTCTTCCTCCTGAACTTATTTGTGTAATTATTTGCCAGCATCACTTCAAGTATTAGAAGAATGACACATACAGTGTTTGATGACATTATTGAATATAGCTTTGAAGATGACAAAAAAATACCTCAAAATGTATTGCACATTCAACATTACTTCTTCTGAACTGTTTAGACACAAAAAAGACATGATTCAACCTACAAAGTTCCGCTTTACTTCATACTACTTGTTTATAATATTAATCTGAAAAGGTCTTAACATGGATTCTTATTTCCATGTGAATACTTGATAAGGTCTTCTCAACAGTTGAAATATTAAAGGACCTCTACCTTGATTGGATACAAACTACTCCAGGCATCTGTTTATTAAAGTTTATAAACAGTTTGTCACCACAGTGTGTGTTTGGAAGACAGTACAACATAGCAGAGCCAGCTGACGTGTATCTGCCGGAATCAGACTCAGAAATTTCAAGAGCTGCATGGTAACAGCCTGAATTTGTCATCAATGTCCGGTAGTGGTTTGAACTCTCTTCCAACAGGCACATGCATTTTCAGTAATGCCTACAACAGTATTGCCAGCCCCTACAATTTTCTCGTGAGCCATGAGGAGGTGGCATTTTATGTCAAGTTCAGTTCTTGAAGTTCTAATATAACTTCAGCTTTCATTTATAAAAGGAAAAGTTCCTGGTTTTCATAGTTGCAAGTATAATTTGAGATAAGAACTTTTAAAGCTTTCCAATCTGAAGGTGCTATTTAAGAAAATGAGAAGAGCAGCCCCTTCTTCCCCTCCCCCAGCTGGTGGGGCCTCTTTTTTCAATTCTGAGACACCTGAGGTTGTCAGGCTGCTAATGCTTGTTGTTAAAATGGCCACTTAGGCAGAAATAAGACATATTACCATAGTTTAAGGGTCATTTTACAGGAACACCATTTTCTCTAGCATATTTTTCACTCAACTATACATTTTTATAGTCTTCAGCCCTACTGACCAATTATCTAGAGCTTCAATTTCTTACTTAAAATTTTACTTTTTGTCGCTTTCAATATATTTCACTGTCTCTCTCTTTCAAAATCAGTTTGTAAAAGTCTTTACCTGTAGAAATGAAATATAATTTTAAGGTCAGCTGTAACACTGAATATTAACAGGGTTCTTTAAACTATTCAAGTCTGTTTATAAAGTAAAATATTCTTCCAACTACTGTATGTGAGCTAGAAACTAATACATTTCACAAGTTTTCAAATGTGAAACTTTGCTCCATTTTCTTACACAATGCTAAAAGAGTACATAAACTTTACAAAATACAAACAATTAACATCCATATTTAGCATTTTATCAAGTTGAAACCCTTCAGGAATAAATATTTTCTTTTAAAAATTATCTCATTTTAGAGAAATTCAATCAAATGAAGATGATTTTGCTTGGTGTCATTGAAATACAAAGTCAATGGTATGCACTTTAGAGCTAATGCATATTAATGAAAGAAACCCCTTTACATTTTTTTCTGCTTTCACAGGGTATGTTTTAGGCTAGGTAAGAGATAAGAAATACAGTTATAGCCAAAGAATCAGCCACTTGGGTCTTAACTTACCCTATAATTTTTGAGACCCCCACCTGGAGTATGAGACCCCACCTGGCGTACTGCGTCCAGCTCTGGAGCCCTCAGCATAAGACAGACACGGACCTGTTGGAGCGGGTCCAGAGGAAGGCCACAAAAATGATCAGGGGGATGGAACACCTCTCCTATGAAGAAAGGCTGAGAGAGTTGGGGTTGTTCAGCCTGGAGAAGAGAAGGCTTCGGGGAGACCTTATTGCAGCCTATCAAGTACTTAAAGGGGGCTTATAAGAAAGATGGTGGCAAACTTTTTAGCAGGGCCTGTTGTGACAGGACAAGGGGGAATGGCTTTAAACTAAAGGGGGGTAGATTTAGACTAGATCTAAGGAAGAAATTTTTTACGCTGAGGGTGGTGAAACACTGGGACAGGTTGCCCAGAGAGGTGGTGGATGCCCCATCCCTGGAAACATTCAAGGTCAGGTTGGACGGGGCTCTGAGCAACGTGATCTAGTTGAAGATGTCCCTGCCCACGGCAGGGAGGGTGGACTAGATAACCTTTAGAGGTCCCTTCCAACCCAAACTATTCTATGATTCTATAATTACAAAATTATGTCTAAATATCAACAAATGTAAGTATGCTATACTTAAGACTGTACAAGACATTTTTAGTGTATTATAGAAGAGGTATAAATAGCCTTATGTCACTGTGTAGGTCTGTCCCTCATCTCCAGCTTTGTCATTCTTATCACACTCAAAACATGCATTTGAGCTGTCTTCACCTGATGTACCAGAGCAACTTCTAATAACTGGAGTACATTTTAAGTTTCTTTTAATAGCATGGTATAAAAAATACAGTCACTACAAGGTATGCCTTGACATTTCCATAAAACAAGGCAGACAAAATAAGTCTTATAATTTTGAAACTTTTTGAACAAATAAGGAAAAGAAATTGAAAACTTAACTTCAGAACTTTCAAGACCAAATTGTAAGTTGCCTGTAAAATATATGCAAGATATATTTTTTCCCAGCAATTAGTGGTGAAAAAAAATACTGTAATTTTCTATTAACTTGTGTATCTCAAAGTTAACATTAGTAATGTGAACTGCAAATGATGACATATTATCAAAGTTCAAACCATTTGATTTGAGCATGTTCTCTAAATTTTCAAATATTCTTAATGTGGTTTCATTGTTGTATTGGAAATAAAGGATTTACCATCTCTTTCAGCTGTGAAATAATATGTAATCACTACAAGTATTTTATATATCTATAGTTTTAATCCTCAGCAGCAAAAAAAAAAGGACACCCAAGCCCTCTTCAGCTTTTTTTTTTGTTATCTTTTCATCAATTGAAAAAGTAGTTAATATAATCTTGGCAGTAAACAAAACTTGTCCTACCAACGTGTATCCTCGTAGCTATGGGTGAATCTTGGAAAAACAATATTATGTAAATTGTTGTCAAAATCAACCAATCTGTGTGAATCACTATAGCTAATAATACTGTGGTACATTTTTCATAATACCATGGACTACTTTTGTTGCCCTTCAAATAACTGCATTGTTATGTCCTATATTTTTGCATCTCTGTCATGGTTTAACTGCAGCCAGCAACTAAGCACCACACAGCTGCTTGCTCACTCCCCCCCCAGTGGGATGTGGAAGAGAATCGGAAGAATAAAAGTGAGAAAACTCGTGGTTTGAGATAAAGACAGTTTAATAGGTGAAGCAAAAGCTGTGCACGCAAGCAAAGCAGAACAAGGAATTCATTCACTACTTCCCATCAGCAGGCACTTCCCGTTGGCAGGCAGGTGTTCAGCCATCTCCAGGAAAGCAGGGCTCCATCACGCGTAACGGTGACTTGGGAAGACAAACGCCATCACTCCGAACGTCCCCCCCATTCCTTCTATGATTCTATGATTCTTCTTCCCCCAGCTTTATATGCTGAGCATGACGTCATATGGTATGGAATATCCCTTTGGTCAGTTGGGGTCAGCTGCCCCAGCTATATCCCCTCCCAGCTTCTTGTGCACCCCCAGCCCAGTCGCTGGTGGGGTGGTGTGAGAAGCAGAAAAGGCCTTGACTCTGTGTGAGTACTGCTCAGCAATAACGAAAACATCTCTGTATTATCAACGCTGTTTCCAGCACAAATCCAAAACATAGCCCCGTACTAGCTACTGTGAAGAAAATTAACTCTACCCCAGCCAAAACCAGCACAATCTCCTGACAACAAAAAAAGATTTAAAAAGTTTTATTTTTAGAAGTGTGCTAGAGTTGTTTTCACAATAATTATATTTTCGTGCTGTCTTACTGACAGTTCCCCATAAGCAACTGAGAAAATCAGAAAATTATTCTGCATAAAATGCAGTGATCTGTAGTGATTATTGCTATCTCTTGCAATACATATTGAGGTATATCTTACCTTGTTGGTGAAACACTAGCCTTGGGGTCAGTATCATGATCCCAGTTTCAGTACTGATATAACTGAATTGACCCCCTTTAGTTTATGATCATTATATCTGCTGTGTACCTGCAGTTTACATGGCTCATAGATTGTAAATATTGTGCCCCATACGGTTATGATAAAAGATAATGCTTATGATACACGAACAGGTTAGACCATCTGTAGATAACAAAATAGACGTTATTGCAATGACATTTGTACTGCAAAAGGCATTGCTGCCAGAGAGCCCATCCTGATCTGCAGGCCAAGAGGTGGAGAATAGCCGTCTTTCAGAGTGCTTGGCCCCCGTAGAGTGGACTGGCTGCATCCATGTTGCACAACACACTTTGCTTAGATCTCCTTTGAGTCCCAAGACATTGTTATTTTTCTTTCTTTATATGATTCAGAAAAACTGCCACAGTTCACCCAAGTCATGACATGATGCATAGGGTGTATGTTGTATTTCTTGAGGCATTGCATGATGGCAGTGCCTGAAGGCAGCAAACCTGCTGAGGCAGTACTGGGGGGTTGGTATAGTGCTCGGGGAGCAATCACATCCATGCTGTCTGTAGGGAATGATCCCTGTAGGGAATCTTCTTCAAAACTTCCCCTGATTCTGTGTCAGAAAGACCTAGCTGGCTCACTCTGAAAGAAAGCCCAGGAGCCAAGAGATGTGTGGAGAACCATAGTAGATCACAGATCTGGAACAAGCAAGGGAGCAAAGTTATTAAACAGTAGCGGTACAAATGGGGTTATTTTAACTGCAGCTCCATTGGTTAGACTATCTTTTCTTTAAAATATGGCTTTGGTATCAGTTGAAGTTATATTTATATATGTATGTTTGTATACAAGTATTTGTATAAAGATATATTTAAGGATCTTTCGGTTTTAAACTATTATTAAGATCTAACACGCAGAATTGTTGCAGAATTAAGTCTTCAGTATAGAAAACTCAGGTGTCTTTCAGAATTCCCTTTAAAGGTGTGAATATTCATAATATGACTTTCAGTCATTCCTACTTGATTGCCTCACCCTGGTGAAGTACTTCCATCCAGTCGACAGCAGTCTCAGACAAGAGGGTGAGGAAATCCTTCACCTTAATTCTTCTCTGAGACTCTTACCCAGCCTTTGTCCTACTCTCAGAAGACCCACTGTTGAAGTTACTAGAGGATAGCTTTACTTCTGCTCTGGATTTATAGTAATGATTGCCAGTACAACACAGAGAGAGTCAAATTTTCTTAAAAGATACTAGATGTAGAAGCAGAGTTAAGGAGAGACAGTAAGAGGTGTTCTTCCTCTCTTTCCCTCCCCTTATCTCATACACCAGCCAGTGCAAAACATGCTCTTGTGTTATATGACATGTCCATGACTGCACAGTCCTCTACATCCTTTGATGATCCTCAGCATCATCATTATCCTCTTTTCCTTTTGTTAGAAAAGATCTGGCAACCTCTCCTCTGCCCTGAAAATGATGAATTATAATCAAATTTAAAGTGGAAGTGTTAATTATGTACATTTGAATAAGGTCATTCTTTTCAGTATATTAATTTTCTTTACAAGGGACTTGCTAAATATTTTATATTTATTATTTCTGCACCTTCATCTAATTGCAGAATTATAGGAACTTCAGAGAACAATGATGATGGTAATGAGATCAGTAAGAGATTACAAAGACTGAAGTTCTCATGCAGAAGAACAATGAAATGTTCAGTGAAAATCACTACAATTTGAGGAAATGTGGGGAGAGAACATAGAAACCCTTAGCCCACTGCCCTTTTCCTCTAGGCAGACCACCTTCCCTCAGATGATAGTTTTTAAATGAAGAGTAAAGAGCTATCCAAATTACAGATTGGTTTCAAAGAACGGTATTCAACCTGCTTTGTGCAGAGGATTGGACTGGATGACCTCCAGAGGTCCCTTCCAACCTAAACTATTCTATGATTTTATGATTCTATTGAAATGCTAACTCCACACATGGAAAATTTGGATTCTTTAGTAAATGCTTTTGTCATTGTCTTTTCTTGGGCTGATTTCTACAGCTTTGTTCAGCTTTGATAACACCTATCATACTCCTTTTGTAATTGCATTACAGTCGCATGCCATTCTTGTCTAATACCCCCATTATTCTGTGTAGTGCCAAATAAGAAGCCGTAAGAAATCTGTATTTATAAATTCCAGTTTATCAAGTCATTTTCAGTGTTCCAATGTTCAAGAATAGTCCTATGTGAAATAACCTACATCCACAGACACCTTCCCTACTTAAAAAAATACCTGACACCAAATTATTCTGCAAGAGCTTTGCTTCAATATCAGGTAAAAAGAAGGAGTATGGGGGGAAAGCACCTTTCCCATCAACTTGTATGGAACCCACTCAGCCCTGGGAAAGCCTAGGGAAATGGATAGTCCTTGTAGCCTGCCTGGATGGTATAATATTTAAGGACAAATAAATACTGGACCTTGACACACAAGGATTTCAGCAGGAAACTTACTAAAAAATGTAGCTCACAACTCATGGTGCTATTTGATGTTCTGTAGTAGCACCAAAGAACTATTGAAAATGTATAATGTGCTTACTAAAGTAGCACTGTAATCATAGTGAAGGATTTGTCTTCTGCTTTCGATTGTGGCCATATATATATTAAGTTTTTTTCCTATTTGCCGATTCCTTGATATTCAAATATGAAATTCCCAGTCATTCTTGGGATTTTCATTACATCATTTGTTTTATTTTTATATAAATTTGATACAAATATTTGTGGGTTTAGTAATATTTAAGCAATATGTAGAGATGAGGTGAGAACTTTGGTGCTTATATAAAAAAAATAACTACTTGTCCATTAATTATGAGAGACTTAGTCCATATTTGTTGTGAATTGATGCAGGTTGAATTGACCTTAGTGAAGGTATATTGATTTATGCTAGCTAAAAGTTTAACCTGGATGATCTGTGTGTTTTGGTATAATTGTTTATGCACGTTATTATTCATGCATAGTGCAGTAGATGTTAGTTGGAATTTTTGAAATTTGAATTTGGAACTTAAATTGAATGGCTACTATATATTTTATGACTGGGTACAAAATTGTAGAATCACGGAATCATGGAATTGAGTTTGGAAGGGACCTCTGGAGACTGTCTAGTCCAACCCCCTGCTCAAAGCAAGGTCAACTAAAGAAGGATACTCAGGGCCATGTCCAGTGGGCTTTTGAATGTCTCCAAGGATGAAGGCTCTGCAACCTCTCTGGCTGTGTCCTTCCACTGGGAAGCCCAGACCTGGACACAGCACTCCAGATGTTTCTCACCAGTGATGAGTAGACGGGAAGGATCCCAAGGAGAGCTCCATGCATTTCTGCTGCTCTCATATACAAGGCAATTCCTCCTCCTTGCCTTCTTGGCTAGTCCTTCCTGAAAAGCTTGTGTCCGTGCATTACCTGATTGACAAAGATGTTGTGAGGTTATGCAGGGAGAAAATTAGAAGGGCTAAAGCCCAACTAGAACTTAATCTGGCTAATGCCATAAAAGACAATAAAAAATGTTTCTATAACTAGATTAGCAACAAAAGGAGGGCTAAGGAGAATCTCCATCCTTTATTGGATGTGGGGGGAAACATAGTGACAAAGGATGAGGAAAAGTCTGAGGTACTGAATGCCTTCTTTGCCTCAGTCTTTAATAGTAAGACGAGTTGTTCTCGGGGTACCCAGCCCCCTGAGCTGGAAGACAGGGACGGGGAGCAGAATGAAGCCCCCATAATCCAAGGGGAAATGATTAGTGACCTGCTACACCACTTAGACACACACAAGTCTATGGGGCCAGATGGGATCCACCCAAGGGTACTGAGGGAG
>NW_008795046.1:1557748-1573257 GCF_000699145.1 Aptenodytes forsteri | reverse complement strand
GGTCTCTTCTCCCAAGTAACTAGCGATAGGACGAGAGGAAATGGCCTCAAGTTGCGCCAGGGGAGGTTTAGATTGGACATGAGGAAAAATTTCTTTACCGAAAGGGTTGTCAAGCATTGGAACAGGCTGCCCCGGGAAGTGGTTGAGTCCCCATCCCTGGAGGTATTTAAAAGAGGTGTAGACATGGTGCTTAGGGACATGATTTAGTGGTGGACTTGGCAGTGCTAGGTTAATGGTTGGACTCTATGATCTTAAAGGTCTTTTCCAACCTAAACGGTTCTATGATTCTATGATTCTGTGCTGTAGACAGGTAACTCCTGTGCACATCATTCAACATCCTTTGCTTGCCAGCCCAATCCACTACTCTCTCATTTGTTGGTGGGTTTTCGTTTCCCTCCTCGTTACTCACAATTTAATTCCTCACCAGTTTGGCCCCAGCCTATTGGAAAAGACACTTTTGCCCCATGTGGTCAGATGGATCCTGTCTCGTTAGCACTCCTCCATTCTCAGAGAGGGTCCCATGGTTGTAAAATTAAAATATCTCTTGTCAATACCAGCTGCACAACCAGTTTTTGACCCAGAGGATCCATCCACTCCTCCTGAGCTCCTTCCTCCTCACTGTCAGGATTGAGGAGAGAGCCACCTGGGCCCATTTCTCTCTCTTTTTATTTTTTTAATTTAATACGAGTATTTCATAAAAAACAATTTGCAAGTACGATGCCAACTTCTATTTCCATCTGTCAAGTAAGTAGCTGCTGTAAGCATTTTACAAATCCCCATGTAAGACTAACTTGTAGTTCGAGATCTATGCAGTAAAATAAAGGGTTCCTTTTTTTTTTTTAATAATAGGACTTTGCTTCATAGAGGGACATGGATTCTTTTGTTGGGGAGGAACACTTCAAGCAATAATTGTTTTGTCCTGGGCAAAACTTTGTTATGAATCTTTAATCAATTTCCTTGTTAGAGGAGCTTTGTACATAGAGGATTCTAATGAAGGTAAACACTGCTTTTGATAAGCATCCAAGAACTTTAGCTGAGAAGCAAAGTATTAGCATCAAAATTCTTGAGAGGTGTTATGTATGTTGTACATAGCGCCCTACTTCTGATTTAAAGACCATTTTGCTTTCTATGTGGTTGCATGCACACAATACCTAAGAAAGGGAATTAATGAATGGACAAACCCACGACTCTTCAGTATTTGATTATGAAGGAGAAAGATGCCCTGGTATAGAGGCAGGGAGAGCAATGATGTAGCAAAATACTGATGTTTTCTTCCAGCCAAGAACAGGTAGCATGTTACTTTTTCATTTTCCTCCTGCCATTATTTCAGGTGGAGAGGCCTGGATTTGGAAAGATGTGGAGCTTTGTCCTTTTTTTAAGCCTGAAATTCAGATATGTAGTAATGCTGTGGTCTAATGTAACCTGTGATTCTGGAGCAGAATTGCTTTACTATTGAAAGATTCTCTATCACAGTTATTACTCCTGGTTGGCCATGGTGTCTAGTACGTTTATAATTCAATGACATTGGGATCTCAAATTCTAAGGTATTCTTAGTATGTATATATAGTGTCTTGTTAGACTTCTGCCATACACAAACCGAGTCAGGCTCTGTTTCAGTTTCTTTGAACTGTGCCGAGTCCTGAGATAAATTGGGGAATCAGGAAATATTGGTTCTATATGCCCATACAGGTGAGGGGGTAGAGTAAAGCAGAGTTTGGAGAACTCATTGAAAAACGAGGTCAGTAGCTGCTTTGAAAATACGTATCATTCTTGGGTTGCAAATGAAACGTGAATAACAGGCAAGATTGATCTTTATGTCATGATTGTGTTTTGTTGCTGCTATCTCTTCTCAACTGGTGGGGTTTTTTTCCCCTCATATTAACAGTGACATTTTAGTGGAGGCTTAGGAAAAGATTCTTATCCTGTTGATCTTAAATTGTGTTATTCCTTGATAATTTTTAAAGTTGCAGGCTTTCCTTCTTTTGAGCAGACTAGGCTTGAAAGGAAAAAGGAATGCCATTAAAAATGCATAAATAAATACATATATATTTACATACATATAAAGGAATACATGGGAATGAAAAAGGAAAAATGTGAAAGCGTATTATTTATTTACTTCTCTCCGTCTGTTACTACTCTACTGTCAGGATAGATCCCCATTCCTGTGGTTCTGTTGCTTACAGCTGGAACCTTCTAGAAAACTTTGATTAACAGGACACTAATAGAATTTTCCTTGAGCCACGGCACATACTGAGTGAAGTTATAAAAGAAGGTGTCAATCTTCTGTGCTCTGGGAGCAGTTAGCACAGTTCCAAGGCAGAAGTCATTTGTACTGTCAACTTACCGGCTATTTTCTCTCTTATAGATAGGACTATTTTCTTGTAACTAGTTGAGAAAGAGCAAATTTGGTAGCATTTGGAAACTCTGCTGTAATCTGTACCTTTAAAGTGGTTTCACAGAACTTCTGAGGTGGATGCTGACTCTGAGTTTACTCCAAATCCTTCTTTAAAGTCACAATACCATAGGATTAAGAAGTCTGATTCAGGGGCAAGATCTCCAATGACAAGAAAATTCAGATTTTGAGAGCAAAGGGAGCCTTGCATTTGTTTCTGTAGCATGTTCTTCCATGTGGGAGAAGAAGAAGAGGTTGATGAGAGAGGAGATAGCATTTTCCTTTAAAATGCTATTTCTGTTCTAAGAACTTGAGAAATGGAGTATATTAAAAAAGGGATGTTTATTTAAATAAAGATTTACCATTTAATTCTTTTATCTTTTATTTCATAATGATGGGTTTATTCCACACCCTACCTTTTTGTTACTAAACTGAATACCAATGTGATTAGTGTTGTGTTACGTGCTTTAATATATGTGCTGTTCATACTGGTTGAGAGCTGCTTCACACTTAGCTGAGGAGATAATCCTTCATTTAAAACAAAGCGACCGCTCTGACAGGGTAGTGTAGTTAATGGAAGCATCTGACCGTATGTGAAGGTAACAGAAGTCATTCCGTTCACTGTTGCCATGTGGTAAGAAGGTCATGACTAAGTCTTCGTAATGAGAAACCCGATTGATTTCAATTCTCACTGTGACCCCTCACACAGGCATTGTCCAAGCTAGTAGCCTTTTATAGCACCATTAGCAGTAATCAAGGATGAGCTGGCCTGAGGTTGCTGTATTAATGTCTGTTGATCTGTACATGTGCAGTAGGTCTTATAAATCTTGAACTGGGTGTATTGTAGAAGTGTAGAGCATCTGACTTGCTGACAGCAAGATGTACATGCACGATGTACATACAGCTAACTTTTGTGGATATTACTTATTTCATCAGATTTCTAAAATATATGATGCTCTTGGAGCACATACAATAGATTAAAAATTGAAGACCAAGGTATAAGAATATCCTGAAATGCATGCACCTTCTCTGGATCTGTGGCACAGGCAGAAAATCTGGTTGTGTCTGGAGGAGCGAAGCTGAGACCATGTTTCAAACTGCAAACCCCTTACCAGAAACTCTCTCAACTGTTCCCTTTCACTCTGGAGCTAATTTTGATCTCCCTTGCTTTGAGATAAATCCAATAAAGGTGGTTAAAGTTGCGGATGTTCAGTGTGGCTCAGTTAGTGTATCTGAAAAAACTAACATTGGGGAACAGATTAAGAGGAGCCACTGGCTGTTTTTTGATCGGAGTATCGCACCTAGATCCCGTGATTAAATTGGCCAGTTACTTCCTTATCCTTTTTTTTTTTTCTTCCAACGTATTTCATGCTATGTATTTCTGACTACAAGTGTTCAGTTAGCACAGCTGTTAAGACTGAAAGCTATCAGGAGGAACACTGCATGGATTTGTGTAAATGAAGTGAACCGTCTTAATAGTGTTTGCTATTACTGAAAAGATTAATATAGCTACCAGTGTCGCATCCGAAGTAGCTTCATTTTTAGCCTGTACCATGAAACTGCTTTCTAAGACCTTTTAGGCAGGTGACAGTCTGATTCAATAGGACTATGGCTTGAGGAGCAGTGGATGCTGTAGGAGAAGTCTAAAAGGCAATGGTGAGCTCATATGGCAGAAATGTGCACAGTACTCTCCTGTTCTGTGCTCAGCCCTTGCTCCAGCCAGTGTTGTCAGTCACTTTCCTTTCATGACGGATACCCATCTGGCACCTGTTGAACTGAAAGGAAAACTAAGTCGAAGAACTGCAATATCTTCTTTCAATTTGACGATGGTATGTTAGGTAAAATTCTTTACAAGTAAAGCCAATAATGAATACATGATTGAGTCCAAAGCTTTTCCTTCAAGCTAAGCATCTTCATTACCATTCACGGTAATGAATGTTTATACAATTGCTTGTGTAGGGTTTGCACATGATGCATTGTCTAGTTTGGAAAAAAATAGTCAGCAGGTGTGGTGATTTTATACACTGAAAATGAATATTTAAGACTCAAGGGAAGCTATTCACAACTTTGGAGAGGTGGGAAGATAGTAGAAACTTCCTTTAAAACAGTTTATGGCTCTTTCTTCTTTTAAAGCACCATTAAAAGAAGTATCTCAACATTTCCTAGCATGATCCATCACAAGCTGACTTGTCTGTCTAGGATTTTCCCAAATGTCTTCCTAGTTAGACAGAAGGTATGCATGAATGTGCAGAATGATTTGGCTGTTTTGTCTGAATGATGACAATTTGTAGAAAGCTGAATTTGCCACATTCGTAGCTTTCTTTTGTAGCTGAATTGGGAGTTCAGTGTTGCTCCTTATATTTTCTTAATTTGTTAGAGTACTTTACATTCATGGGGCAGAAAAGCTGGATTTCATCCTCCATGTTGACCTATTCAGAGACTTAGCATGCATGGATATTTAAAAAAATATGTAGGAAAAAATGAATTATTTCTTACATATGCAGCCCCAGGATTAATTGATCCACTAGCAGCACTATAACCCCAGGCCTCAGAGTCTGGGTGTCATTATCCCAAAAACCGGTATCAGTGCACTTGTAACAGCATGATTTCAGAAACATGTAGTGTTGACTCTTACTTCGCTACCTGTGGGTTTTACAGGTATCATTGGTAGGAGCAGTATGTATCCAATGCACGTTGCATTACAAGACGTTGCTATTGGAGAATGACCCTGCTTGTGAGTTTGTGTTTTCAAAGATTCATTTTTACATGCACAGATTGATGTCAGTGCTGCACACCATGATGTTACAGGAAAAAAATAATAATATTCCTACTTAAAGTAAGTGATTATGTGCACTTTACAATATACACACATATAGCAAGTGTAAAACGCATAAGCCAGGAGAATTATCTGTGTTTTTCAAGTAGGCATGTAAAGGACTGTCTTCAGAATAGTTGTACAAGCTATGTGATATAAGGAAAAGAAATGAAATGTAATCGTTATCCAAATACAGTGAATAAAGATAGGAGTTCTCCACAATTTATCTACCAAATGTGTGTCTCTGTCTAACACAGTGACTCTAATACCACAGTTGTTAATATTAAGTCTGTCCACATATTTTGTGCAAAATCTCTGTGGTGAGGCATTCATTGTGTTGAAAAGCTGACACAATGGAATGCTTTTTGTGCTGGCTCTGGACAAATTATAGTCCATTTTATCAGTTCCAAGGTCAGGAGTACTATCACGGCTCTTAAACTGTAGTGTAGTAAAGTGGGCTCTATTGAACGTTTGAGGAACAGCTGTAAGTTTGCCTGATTACTGCAGCCAGGTATCTCCAGCAGCAGAGTTCTTTGTCTAAACTCATTTCTCTTTTTTGTAATTCTCATTTTTGTTGTAATTTGATTTCAGAATTGACTTTCACTGCAATATACATGGAGTTGTAGAGCTCAGACATATTTTCAAGGCACACAGTGGCCATTGTTTAGATGTCAGTGTAGAAATGCTTTAATTGCTGGTTTCAGCTCTAGTACTAGTTTAAGCACAAGCCAAAGGGCACTGTTACTAAACACCTTGTACTGCCATAGCCTGTGTTTCTTTCCCTATCATTCTTGTAGACCAATTCTTTTTTTAAAATTAGAAAACAGAAGCCCTTTCACACAAAGCTTGAACTAGATATGCATGGACTTAATACTTCCCTTTCCTTCTCCAACTTCTCTAGTCTAACACCAGCCTTTCCTCCCTTTTCAAAAAAAAAGGTAAAGATGAGAAATGTTATCTTTATGCCCTGCAATGCCTGCACTAGTGTGGGAATATTAATTTTCCTGTGAATAAAAATCATCAGATTATTTTGCCATCTTGGCCTCTGTGAAATGCAGAACAATAATTTAAACAAATTCAGATTCTTTTTTTTTTTTTTCTCATCGAACCAGCGGTGCTCTCCAGAATCTCCTTCTTTTCTCGTCACATACAGTCTAAAGCTCCTGATATCCCCTTTTGTGCCTAAGGAAGCTTCCTTGCCCATTTTGCTCTTTCTCTTCTCCCCTTTTATATAGCAGTTCATCAGCATTGCTTTTTGATTAGCAAAGTGGGTCATTTTAATAACATCCCTCTGCCCCCAAACTTTACCTTTCATTTTTCAGTTCACCCTCTTGAGTGCATGGCCACCTGCAGCCAGCTCATTGATTCATTGGTGTGACTTTTGCTCTTTGGGAGCAGGGGAAGAAATACAGGTGGCTTTCTCTTATCTGCCCAGGGGCACCACCACACATAGGCGTCAAAGAACCCAGAATTTCTGTAGAGTAAAAGGGTGGTGAAAAAACAAATAAAGATGATGTCTCTTTGTAAGATTAGCCCTGTGTGTTTAGGTGATATGATGTGTTTTGTTGACTTACTGTCTTAGTCTGACTTCTAAAACTTGCTTTATTATTAAGTAGTCATGGATAATGCTGAAACGGGTACTGCTTTCAAATTGTGGTAACCCTGTTTTTAGCCTTGTTCTTTTAACTCTTTAGGAACACTGGCATAGTCTACCTTTCTGTAGAGAGATAAGCTGTTAAAACATTTTTTCCTTTCCTTTTCAGGGACTAATATGTGGGAGGCTGTGGACTATTTGCTTCCGACATAGGAACAGCACTGGGTTGGAAATCTGCACTCCCGAGAGAATGCTGGGAATCTGCAGAGGGCGACGGAAATTCCTGGCTGCCTCTCTGACCGTTCTTTTTGTCCCAGCCATTACGTGGATTTATCTGTTTGCTGGGAGTTTTGAAGGTAGGAGGGAAATAATGGCTGGGGGTGGAGCGTGGGGTGTTGAATGATTTGTATGAGGGCAGGCAAATGCAGATCAGTCATCATTAATTTTATTTAAATAAATCTGGTTTGGTTTGCATAGGAAATATTTCCCAAGGTACAGATTTCAGCAAAGGGCCTTCCTTACCATGTTCTCACTGCTGAGGAGGTAATTGCTGGCCCCAGTTAGCTGATTTTCCTCTCATCTTTGAACTTCTAAAAAGTGCAACAAAAAAACCCCACCTTACTCATGTCTTCTCTGTGTTTTCTAATTTTTAAAAGTTGATCTATCCTGTGCCCTGTAAGATTTTACTTTTAATTAAAATTAATGTCTCATTTCAGATCTGCCCTTAATATTATTTGAAAGTTTTTAAAAAGGCATCTGTATGTGTTCTGGGCACTCTTTACACAACTCTTCTCTTTATGGACCTGTGTGTTAGACGTTATATGTATGGATAACATGAGCCACTGAGTCTGATTTTGGGACACGAAGCAGGAAGTGTATCTAGCTATGAGAGCACGGAGGGCCTACATTACATGTCAGGGAAATGTGTGTCTGGCATGGATCTTTGCATAGTGGGCTCTCCTAGGTAACGGTCACTCAGCTGCAGGCTTTCTCTTGTCCTGTGGTCCAGTGCGCTGCTGCTCACTGGACCAGGGAACACACGGTGGTACCTAGTTTGTGGAATGTCGGACAGTGGTAGGACTCTGTTCTATGAGGTGTAAATGTAGCAGCAAAGAATTATGTGAAATGTTTTATGGGCTCCTGATTTAGTTACATAAATGCCTTCATGGCCTAAACCTGCAAACACATGAGGCTCTTTTCTTGCCTTTGTGTGAAGATTATTAGTTCTGGCCACTGCCTCTATGCTTCTTGTGCTAGAAGGCTGAATGCAGAAAATCAATGAATACCTATGTAAAATCTCTTTATGTAAAATCAGTTTGAATCCATATCCCTCTGGGTGGCAGTGGGTTGCTATAGCTGGAATATCTTTCTGTCCTCTTCTTTCTTCAGGTGGAGATCCTCAAGTTTATAGGTACATTGCCTTGCAGCTATATAACTAGCACTTTTTATAATCAGACTTGGATTAACCACTACTTTGCCTTTTAAATTGTCTGTCTGATGAACTTTTTTTCTGGCCTTAAAGGAGTTCAGCAGTGATACTTCAGTTAGGTGAGGTTAGAAGATGCTGGATCTCTATTTTTTGTTATCCTCAAGTTTATAGGTACATTGCCTTGCAGCTATATAACTAGCACTTTTTATAATCGGACTTGGATTAACCACTACTTTGCCTTTTAAATTGTCTGTCTGATGAACTTTTTTCTGGCCTTAAAGGAGTTCAGCAGTGATACTTCAGTTAGGTGAGGTTAGAAGATGCTGGATCTCTATTTTTTGTTACTTTGTAGCTTTCTTCTTTTTTTTTTTTTGAGATGGAGTATTTTATGTTTGACAATAGGTGTGTTATTTTGGCAAGAGTAAAAAAAGCTGTTCAGCTTTTGTAGTTATCTTAGCACGAGGAAAGGTGTTTCAGCCTTTTAAAAAACTGTTCAAGCACTAGTTTACAATCTGATAATTTAAAAAAGGCATTGTTTAAAATGTCAAGCTTCTTTCATGTAACCTTGGCTGACGAATTTGTGCTTTGTTTCAAAACAAAATTGGATTCCAAGTTAAATTACAAGTAAGAGCATGTAAAGATTTTCAGTGTGTTTTACATACATTTCTGAATTAGTTACATGCCAGGTACAAATATTTGCTTATGCAAATTTATTTGGTTACTTAAAATTCTGCCTTAACGGGCAGTAATTCTATGAGCTCATTCTAGAATGAAACATTTATGGGATTCATGTTAAATTGGAAATATAAGGGGTGCTGGCTGCATACTTGAAAACTAATGATCTGGCAGGCAGAACAGTACAGATTTTTTTTATTTTTAAAAGCTGAGCAAATGCAGGCCTCACCTTTTTGCTTTTAGAAGAATTTTATGCTGCCTTGTCGTAATGACTATTTCAATTGTGTCCACAATTGATAATGGCATGCTGCTTTAAATTCTTGTGTGTGTAAAATCCTTTGTTTTTACAGAGAGCTCAATACAAATCTTGAAATTTGCTGCTACATGGTATTTGAAGTGACTTAAAGCTCTCAGTGTGAATTAATCTTAAATGCAAACCAGGGAGCAAAGCCCATTACCTATTAAGAAGCCTTGCACTGGAAAAGGACTGGAAAGTATATAAAGTTAGTAACTCTTTCTGTTATTTTTCTGTATCTGCTTTCTTTTTCTTTTAATATTTGGATGGGACATGATTTAATCTTTGTTGGTTAAAAAAAAAGGTCAGTTAAAATATTTATTTCACTGAATAATAGCTAGCATTTTCCTTAAATTATAGGTATTATGGGCAGAGAGTTAAAGCCATTTTGTCATTTTATCTGACTTCTTGTTTTGTACTCCACTATGGTTCACACAGTTTACTTATCTTATAAGCTCTCTGTGTATACTTGAGTAAAAAATGTCCCACAACAGCATTGTGCCTTGATTTGAAACCAGCAGGAGTGAAGAGTCCTCTCTGTCTTCTGGCACTAGTTTCTTTGGTTAATCACAGGCAGTGCTAGAAGTTTTCTTTTCAGTTCATCTGGCTTTAGATTCAAGTAAATGGTTCTTGTTATACTTTTCTTCACTAAGTTAAAGAAATTGTCAGTACCTGGTATCTTCATAGACTCGCTTAATTATTCAGGGTGGAAGGGACCTCAGGAGTTCTCTGGTTAAACTCCTGCTCAAATCAGGGTGGGCTTTGGGGTCAGGCAAGATTTCTTAGGCCTTTATCCAGTAATGTCTTGAAAACCTCCAAGGATAGAGACTACATGGCCTCCCTGGGCAACTTGTGCCACTGCTTGACTGTCCTCAGGTGGAAGAGTTCCTCCTTATATCTAGTCTGAACCTCCCTTGCTTCAATTTATGTCTGATGTCACTCATCCCCTCACCATGTATTGCTGTGAAGAGCCTGGCTGTCTTCTTGCAACTTGCTTGTAGATACTGGGGGGCTGCTGGTAAGTCCCATAGAGCCTTCTCTTCTCCAGGCTGAACAAGCCCAGGGCAAACACTTCATCCCCCGTACAACTTGATAGCCCTACGCTGAACTTCATCAATGTTGTTCTTATATTTGGGACCCCAAACTGGACACAGTGTTCCAGATGTGGTCCAGTGAGTACCAAGTAAAAGGGAATGGTCACTTCCCTCAGTCTATTTGCTATGTTCCTGTTTATACAGCCCAGGATGCCATTGGCCTTTGGCCTTCGTCACTGTCCAGGCATGCTGCTGGCTCATGTTTAATGTTCTGTCCACCAGGACTACAGGTCCTTCCCAGCAGGACTAGTCCACAGCCTGTGCCGTTATGAGAAGGTTAGTCCTTCCCAGGTAGAGGGCTTCGCTTTGTTCATTCCTCCAGCCTGTCAAGGTCCCCCTGGGTGTGAGTGTATTGACTGCAACCCCCAGGCTTGGTGTCATTTGCAATCTTGATACAGGTGAATTCTGATTTCTCCTTTGAGTCATTGATAAAAATATTGAAAAGGACTGGTCACGTAATAGATGCTGAGGAACTTCACATGTAACTGACATCCAGACAGAGCATGAATGAGTAACCATCATGCTTTGAGCCCAACATTCCAGCTAGTTTTTCACCCATGTAGTAGTCCACCCATATAGACTGTAAAAACCCAACTTGAATAAAAGGATGCTGTGGGAGACCATATTGAAAGCTGTGCTAAATTCAAGGGAGATCACGTCAACTGGTCATCTCTTATTCACAGATCTAGTCATTTCATCACAGAAGGCAGTCAGATTGATCAAGCGTGATTTACCCTTGGTGAATCCATACTAGTTATTCCCCTGTCAGGCCTGGGTATGTTTCCCTTTGAACATACTTATGTTCATACTATATGAACATATAGTAGTCAAATCACCTCTCAGTCTTTTTTTCACTAAGCAAAAAGGTTGAGCTAACTGAGTTGTCATAGCAAAAAATGTTGTGCTCTTTTTTTTGTGTTCTTTTGCAGTTTTTTGTTTCTTTCTTTCTTTGTATGTTTCAGGGCTCCAGAATCAAATACCTCTCTCTGCAGTGCTGTGTCCTAAAATTACGTGTTCTTGATGTAATTAGGAATTACATTACTCATCCATGTGTTTATATCTAAGAACTTAAGTTATTCATTTGCTATAGCATGGCAGTGGGATCACATTTAGAAACGCTTTATAATTTCTTTGTTAGTGAATCTGTGATATAAAATATGCCCTGATATAACCAGTTCCCATGTTCTGCTTTTTAAATAGTCTGCAATTCTATAGGACAGAATATTGTTTCATTTTGGGTTTTGTTTCTCTTGTCAGAAAGTACATTGCAGCCTGCTACTTCACAGCTGTCACCCAGACACTGCCAGTAAGACCCTTCCCTTGGAATATTCATCGGAGGTGGCATTACCCAAGCTGTGACAGCAACAGCTACTGAAAGCCTCATTAATCATGTATAAATGTCTATTAAGGTTATGAACTAGAATATTAAAGAGGATTTTGAATATTGTATAGGCTTTGAACATACCTGGTTACTGTTGTTGTTTTTAATAATGCACAAGGACAGCATAATTTCAGTTATGAGTTACTTTGAATGAAAAAGCTAATTGTTCCAACGTTCTTAAATTACATTCAGAAGGCAAGGTAATCGAGTAGGAAGGGTGGAGTGCATTTAAAACAGGGAAGAGGAAATAATCAAATAATATATGATGAATTTTTATCAGAAAGAAAATAGCAATTTCACTAACCAACAGTAGCTCCAGAATTAGCATCATTTTCCAAGCTATATGCAGCAGTTTCTTATCCCCTTTACCACGAAGGTCATGTAAAATGGAGGCTTGGAACTGTAATTTGACACGTGCTCTCTAGATTCCTGATTCCTCAAAAAGGTGTCCACTGTGGCTATGTGGCCTCAGCAGATTCACAGTCACCTCCGTTTTGACAGGATGAAAATAAGCTTGAGTTACCAGTTTCTGCGTGGTGGATCCACTTGAGGTTGAAAGCCATAAAGTGTCTGTGTAAGGCTCCTGTGTAGAACCTATTTCACAGGAAAGGAAGAGTCAGTAATGTAACCTTAAGATGAAAACTTGAGAAGCTGTGTGACATCATGTAGGGAGTCTGTGAGAGAGCAGGAAGTTGACTGTTTTTTCTTAACTGCCAGGGTAACATTTTAAAAACAGAGCCTGCCTTCTTTCCTGGGACTTGCTTTCCTCGATTGTCCTCTTTTCACTCCAGTGCTGGGCGACCATCATTCTCTGACAGTAAATTTTAGTCCAAGTAATCTGTAGATACATGATTGAAGTCAGAGTTGGGCAAACACCTCATAAAATACAATAAAGTGAAATGAAGGAAGACTGCAAATACTCGTCGTAGTATTTAAATGGATTCACTTTGATGCTGTTCACACTCTTTTTGTGTATGCTTTCCATAAATATTCTAGTGAATATGTTAATTGGGAAGACTGTCTACAGAAACAATGAATATCCAGTTTTAATATTCATGGGAAGCAGATTTTGAAATCATATTTGTGAATGCTTGAATCAGAAAACTGATTCTGGGAGTTCAGCTTTATCCAGTTAAGTGCCAAAAGTTTATCACATGATCTATGTGCGTGATGAAAACTGCCTGAATTTTTAATGCTTGCAATGAGTTCCTCATAGGAAGAGGCAAACAAATAATTAATTGCTAAAATCTCTATCAGACACTTGCAACTGATGAACAAATATCAGAAAATAATCCCTTCACAGACAATGTAATCAGAAAGGGGCAAAATCTAAAATTGCTTTTTTCATTACAATTTGTTCAGTTTGCCTGAATTTTATCTGCTGTGTATCTCAACAGGATTAAACAAGAAAACTTAATCCAGTGTCCATTTAAAGTAGAAGTTTCAACCTCTGTATTGATCCTGTCTTTTTAATAAAATTTGAGAAAAGAGGTCCTGAAAGGGTGCCTCTGCATATAATAAGGATGTTACTGTGATGGATGCCTGAACAGGTTTACAGGAGATGTGTTTTGGTTAAGATTGGCTTCATAGCAACCCCTTCATAAAAGCTGCTTCTGTGTACATTTCCATTCTGGAGTAAATGGTGGTGGTTTACTCCTCTCTTGTTATTTTTTTAGGAGATATGCTGAGAATTGTCACTTAAGCACCTCTGTCTCAGCTGCAATCAAGACACCTTCATAAGTATGTCTGCAGTTTTTACTTGGGGATCCTACAAGAATAAAATCAGTCACGTTAGTAAAGACCTCAGGCTTATGCCAAGTTTTGTTGCTTTATCCTGGAAAACTTGTCTTTCTATGAAACTCTTGTGATTTGGATATACAGAGTACTGACGAAGTTTGGTTGAAGTATGCTGTTGACGAGAAGGTCCCTGCTGTGAAAGCTGAGTCTGGTTCTCTGCTTATCATCTTTAGCTTGCAAGTCAGTATTCCCACAATTAGATTTTGTTTTACAGACGTGAGAACCCTTATCTGTCTATCATCTAAGAAAATAAAATTAACAGGTCAATATGAAAAAATAAAGAGTTTTACTCCCCATTATATAAAGAAACAGTCTACTTGTGAGCAGTGACTAGAAATTTGAAGTAGTTTCTGTGGCAAAACAAGACTGGCCTTAGACAAAGAATGTGAGCCAAAATACAACATGGTAGTGAGAAGCTTTTGGGGGTCAAACTGTGGAGTTAGTGAAGACCATGGTTTTTTTTTTTCTTCTCAACCACTCTTTCAATTAAACTAAATACTTACGATCTTGCAATACAATTTTATCCTTAACTAATAAGGTCCACCGAATAGCTCAACACCTAAATGATGATGTCAGTGCTGTTTCTTCCTTAGCTTGCCAGGAATTCAATTAAAACAATATATTATCGTCTTGGTAAATGCCATGAATCTTGCAGTGGCCGCTTCTTTTGTCAGTGTGTTGTGCCAAATGAATGCAAGTCCACATTGCTTTTTTGAATTCCAGTACAGGACACACACGTTCTTTTTTGACACTCATTTTTTTAAGTACATGCTTATTCTTTCATAAAAGTAGAGTAAGTTGTAGGCTTACCTTCTTTCCTCTCTATACATCTCTTGATTGGATGGAATTTTTTGTGTTTCTAAACACGTCTACCAGTTTTGTCTTGGCTTTCTTTTTCTAGTCGGCTTTTAATTTGTAATTTCTGGCGGAAACATAAAGATCAGAATGAAAAGGAATTCTTTGAGCAGGAATAAGTTGCCAGCTTCTTTGGAACAGCAGCTTACACTGAGTATTATCTGTGGGATTTCTCAAGGTTTTTGTTTCATCTTTGTCTTCCTCATTCGTTGAGCAAACTTTTGGGAAAAATGCAGTCTATATAAGTTGAATTACGCAAAGGTGAACAAATTCCTTCCAAGAAGAAGGGACATCTGAATGTCTAAATTCTGTTATGGCCACATAGAAGACTAGCAGTAGGAGAGCTATTTCCTGATTATTCTTCTGTCTCTGTTTCAAAGATAGGTACTTGCTAACTTCGTAGTAAAAAAATGTTTTTCTGCAGAAAAATAGAAAAGCAAGATGAGCTCAAATATCTTGTTTTTTTAAAAAAGCCAAACCCCTAAGAAGTAGTGCTTGGCTTTTTGAAATAAAATGTGTAGTTTATAAGTACACCAGACCTTCTTTGAGTGCTGGAATTAATGTAGCCTGACTTGCTGTGATTGATGTCATGCAGCTGATTGATGCTGAAGTTGTTTTTCCCACAATTAGGGCATTTATAAAATCTACCTCCCATATGGGTCTCCTAGTATCTAAATAAATCTTGAGCTCATGCTGCAGTGTATTTCTCAATGGTAAAATGTATAGCATCTCTCAACTCTCCTTACAATTGCTCCTTACAATTGTAGGAGCTTCGTTACCTCTGACTTCTTTCCCTCTAACAATGTAATTTCAAATTAGCCAAGGAGCTTTGGGGGCAAACAGGCAAGCAGGTCAACAAATGTGTACGTACAGGATGAAAAAAATACCTGAAATATAAATGTTTTAAAAGATTGAAATGAAAATTTAATATTTTGGTTCCGGTGAATGTTTCAGTTAACTCATAGAATCATAGAATCATTAAGGTTGGAAAAGACCTCTAAGATCATCGAGTCCGACCATCAACCCCACACCACCATGTCCACTAAACCATGTCCCTAAGTGCCTCATCTACATGTCTTTTAAATACTTCCAGGGATGGGGACTCAACCACTTCCCTGGGCAGCGTGGTCCAATGTTTAACCACTCTTTCAGTAAAGAAATTTTTCCTCACGTCCAATCTAA
>NW_008795046.1:1543899-1555341 GCF_000699145.1 Aptenodytes forsteri | reverse complement strand
TGTGCCAGCCGCTTGTAGAACGCTTCATCCGCCCCTTCATCCTGGTTGGGTGGTCTAAAACAGACTCCCAGCAGGACATATCTGCCTCGTTGGCCTTCCCCCTCATCCTTACCCATAAACTCAACCGTTTTGCTGCCCATGCTGTCTGCATTGGTGTAAATGCACAACTCAGAACAATTAACTTATGATATTTGATTTTTGTGGTGTTTTTGTGTTTAAAATTTGTGGGGTTTTTTTCAGATGAGGAAAAAAGATTTGAGATCAGAATCTTTCTTGTTAGACAGGAAATTGCATCTGTAGTGTCTCCAGTACTTTTGAAACTTATATTTTTAATATTTATTTAAGTGTGTATAATACCAGAAGGAGAAGGAGTCAAGTTAAAAATAAATTCAAAGAAGTACTTCACACATCATGTATAGCCATTCTTATGTTCTGCAGATAATGCTCTGTCATGATTTAGGAAAAGCAACTGAGTGTGAAGGTTAGTTAATTTCCTGATACTGGATGTATGTGTTTTAGGTATGCTTAGCTTAAGAATACCAGTATTTTCAACACATTTCTCTATTCTCTCTTTGCCCTTTTCAAACATTTTTCAGTCATGACAATCATTGAATTGTTCAGTTGAGGTAGTTACTTCCCTCCCTTGAAGTTTTACCTCTCTTGTGTTGCTTTGCTTTCTGCAATTCTTGTTTTGAGACTTGAATCTAAGAGATTTTTTTAAATGTATCTAGATAACCTTGGAGAATTGAGTGAAATGCCCAGCTAACTTCAAAAACATTGGCTGACAGCAGTCATCTTGGTTCACTCAACTTTGTAGATACCAACAATAGGAGGAAAAGTTGATGACCTGGAGAATGATATGTTTTTAGCCTGAGATTCTCTTCGAATTTAACAATGTTCAAGCCATTTGAGCTATGCTGCTGTAATCATTTTTTCTAACCTGTAGCATGACTGTCCTTCTCCATAGTCCTGTGAAACATGACTCAAAGTCCAGGATGTAAACATCAAGGTTTTAAACCTCTTTTTTTTTTTTCTTTATAGTTCTGTTCAGCTTTTAAATTGCTAAATGTCAGAGTTTGCAGAGATCAGTAATTAGGGGGGAGAACTGAAAGTAGTGAAGTTAAAATTACAGAAAATGTTGGATTCATCACATTTTCCTAAGTTAAATTCACAATCCATAACAGAATGTGCTTCTGTTTGGTACATTTACTTTAAAAAAAAAAATTAAAGATAACAACTTATGGGCCTAGTTAAAATATTTTACTGTCTAAGTAAAGTGTTTCATAATGAGTTACTTTTCCAGTGAGCCTGTAATAACAGGTCTATACCTATTCTAAAGAAGAGATGCATGATCTGCTCTCTGCATACTGATTCCCAAACTTCTGTAGATGCCCAGTGAAATCACCATCACCAATGTATACTTTCAGACACCTGGAGCAGCTTACAAGATTGGACTTAACACATTAAGGTCATGAATTGGAAAACTCAAAATATGTATTTACAAAATAAACTGAAGATGTGACTGTAGTACAAGACCTGCTTGTGTTGGCTGTAATTGGGCAAGCAGAGGTACTGTTAGGGGTAGAGATAGGCCAGTATGAGAAGCAGAAGCAGCCTAGTCATCGTGTACACTGTTTTCTAGGCTGTGAAGCCTGGGCTCCTACATCTTCGAAGTGATTATTGTTCTTCCGAAGTAGATTAAAACTAGTGCATCTACGGCTGTTGGTGCTACAATAGCATCTTCGTTTGGCTCTCTAGACATGGGATTGAGGTTGTCATGGTGTAGTTTAATATCAAAGAATGTCGCATACCATTTGTGTAATATATAAAGGATTATTTCTGGAGCTGAAATAAAGCCATAGTTAAGAAGATGATAGAAATATTCTTATATGCTGGAAAGGGCTTGAAGAAATTGCTGGAATAAAAAACATGAAAGAGCTATCTGTTTATTATGTGATTAAGTAGAGTAAAAAAAAAAAATATCCAAAAGTATTGTGTTCCTCCCCATCATTTTCTTCCTTTCCTTTTTTTCCTTTTTTATCATTCATCTTTCCTTCCTTACATGACAGTACGTCCCTCCTAGAGTAATTGCAGCAGTCTTTTTTTTAATTTGTGTTTCAAAATGGAATTGGCAGACAAATCTGTAGATTCTCCGAGAAAAATCACACAGAACAGTTACTGATGTTTTGTTAGCTTGTGAAGATTTTTACAATCAGACGGACTGTTAACAATCAGTGTCTCTAATATCTTGCATAGTGCAGGCTGTATTATGTTATAGAGTTGATAGAATAATATTGGCTGGTAATTCCTGTATCTGACCCATGCCTTCTAGATACAACAAAACTTTCCTTCTAGCCAGATTTCTGAACTTGATTTTAAAGCTGGTGGAAGATTCTAGCACATCTCTGAATAAATTATTCCACCTTGTTCAAAAATACATGCTTTAATCCTTGTCCATATTTTTCTGGCTTCAAGGTAGGAAGTGAAAGATGAGAAGTAGATGAGGAAAAAAAAATAAAAAAAGGATCATTTTAACAGTTTCAGTTTCGTGTGAAATAAGCGATCATGACTATGAGATATTGCAGTACATAAAGTGCACTGCAAGAAATATCACCTTGAGAACTATAGAAGAGAGTGCTACAGTTACCAAAACATGTAGCTGTTTAAAGAGATAAATTTATAGGATAATTACTAACCTTACTGTACCTAATAGAAACTAGTTATCAGGATGATCAGTTGCCATCCCAGGCCAGAAAAACTGATTTCCCAAGCAGATTCTTTGTTTTGGCCTCCAGGTTACTGTACCTTTTCAGTTGTGAAAAATAACCCTTCAGAAAGGATCAAATCAAACACGGTTTCAGCTGCAAGTTAAGACGGTTTATTAAATTTAGGAAACAAGATTTATTTGAGCACTAATTTGGCAACCAATTATTCATGAGATCGAGGCTTATAAACTTATACTTTATCAACCTTGTAATCTCGATTCTCCAAATAAAACATCAAAACACTGTACAGTGTTTACAAGTTACCTTTACAGCATTAAGAAATGGAAGATTTCCCTTTCATTTTTTTCATAGCATTAAGGCATTCAGCATTCTAGAATCATATTGAACTAATACCACAGCTTTAATATTTCACAATCAGTAAATTTCCTCCCTGTCATTGGATTTAATTTAACCTAACTCAGTGATTTTGCTTGTTAACTTTAGGAGGAATAATGTTTTCAGATGAATGGGTGCTATAAAAGTCTGCTTTTTATTCTCTACTAATCCCTGAATGGGTGCTATAAAAGTCTGCTTTTTACTTTCTGCTAATCAAACTGTTATAATGTGTATCTCAAGTGATCTACACTGACTTTAACAGAGGTTTCTTTTGGTCTGAAAATGTAATACACACAGAACATTTTCTGGGAGTATTAACTATAATGGATTTAGCTATTTCACCTCTTGCTTCAGTGCATTACAAGCCCAAGGGTTTAAGGTAAAAATCTCAACAGAGATGTTATATTTTGTAGAATATTCTTATAGGAACCAAGTATAAAAATCTGTCTGCACAGCTACACGTAATTATTGGTTTCCAAGGAACTCCAACTAACTCTCTTTAAAGCTTTGCCAATATACACAGAGGTAAGTAAATCTGAAAATAACAATTATCTAACATATATGAGTTGGGTGAAGGTATTAGTTGCTTGTTCACGTACACTTGAATGGAGATGTGATGAATTAAGTAGTCTTCCTGTAGAATGTAAATGCCTTTAACAAAACGATTGAAATCTACTATTTATCTCCTTTAAATTGTACGACTTCGTTTGCCCAAGAGCTGCCTCATAGTAACCTGACTTCAGAGCCGCTGATGCTGACCCTCAGCTTCATTCTGAGTTTCTTGCTTTAGGAGATTTGAGAGCAAAACGTACCTCAGTTATTTCTGCCTTTTTTTTCCTCTCCCCAATGTTAAACATTCTCATATGCCCCCTTTCTCTTCAGCTACCATAGTTGCACCTCAGTGATTTAATATTAATAGCAAAGATGAAGCAGTTTCAGCTCATCAGAGAAGAGATATTAATCATCATCAGGCCCAATGAGAAGTTTAATTTTCCGCTTCTTTTTTTTCACTAAGCTCTGGCGGCTGTCACTCGCACCGATGTCTGCGGGACATTTAATAATCTGCTTCTGAAGATGCATTTCAGTGGTTTCTCTCCTTTTATTTCCTCCGTCAATCTCAGTAAGTTTCATCATTGCAGGCTTTAATTGAAGACCACTGTCAGGAGATGAAGAGAAGAAAATTCTTCCTTGAACAAAGCTACTTCAGGGACTCACGGGTTTTATTGTATTCAGGCGGAAGATGGGTTAAATCAGGATATTGAAAACCATGGGAATTGTTGTTTTGGTATGTGACTCACTACCTGTTCCCTTCAAAAATGTCATATCCTCCCTGTCCCCAGCTCTTGTTTGTACGTATTTATTTATTTGTGCCTCAGAAGTATGTTTAGATTTGTGGTGCAATACGGATGTGGAGCACACTGAATCAGGGGATGACAAGAAAGAATCCACATAGAAAACGTCATAAATTACACCAGTACAATTATACTGGTCTGTGTCATTCTTGTGGATAGCATTATTGCAGTGTAAGAATGGCTTTTGCCAGCTCACTTAAAACAGCTTCCAAAATGAGATCTGTACCAATAAAAGCAGTCATGTTGGATACTATGCTAGTTGACATAGCTGTTTAAAATGGCATGTCATCTTAGACTGGCTCAAGCTTATCTTATAGAGAAGCCCTAAACGTAACAAAATTCTTTTCTGAGATTATGCTACTACTGTCACCTGTTAACTACAACAAGACAGTGAAGTACTGTCTATATAGGTGTTAAAGTGCAGTTTGCGTATCCCACCTATTTGGGGGGTTGTTCTATCAGCTTCTAAGTAGCTTTAAAGGCAGAAGCTCTCCATTAGGAGCAGCATGTTACAGTTTTGTATATCGGAGAAGAACAGATCAGACTAAGACAAAGCAACACAGGGAGCTCAAAAGCAAAATGGTTAGTCTTGTGTATGTGTCAGATAAACCTCATTTATTAGATAGTGGATTTGTTGGTTGAACAGTGATGTAGCTGATTAATTTGTACAGTACATGCTGTGAAAGCACTTAAGTAAAATTTTAAACAGTTCATAACTGTGGATGTTAGTGTGCTTGCTTTACCGGCTCTGGATGCCTCATTTTCAGTCAGTGTTTCTCCTATTTAAAAAACAGGCCCCTTCAAATTTGAAGAGGCTCAAGTTGAGCACCCTAGAACTTTAACCCAGAATCAGTCATTACTTTTTAAAATCTCTTCAGAAAAGACGGCTTCCCAGCCTGATACTTTGCTGTACTGGAGGGATTGATTTATTCCCTCTTGCGAGGAGGACTCTTGTATCACTGCATTTTTTTTAGCTTCCAAAAAGACCTCTATCTGCACTGCTCACTTGGGATAAGCCTTGTAACTGCAGCAGGCCTCTAAGTTTTCTAGTCATGGAACCTTCCTAAGCTTTATTAAAAATGGCCTTTTAAGAAGAACTTTTTTGTTATCAATAGCCACTTTTCCACCTTGGGGACTGAAAACACAATAGGCCAGTAAATCAAGACAAATTTACATTAGCTTAGAAAAAATTGCTATTACCCATTGCAATTGCTACTACTAAAGAAAGGGCAGAACCCCCTCCCCCAACAAATCTACAACAATTAGTACTGGTTTTCTTTTAATTGGCATGATAATTTATTTTGCAGGTTGACTCAAGTGAGCCAGTTCTAGAATAATATTGTCAACATGAAGCAAAGCATAATGGTACTTTTTGGGGAAAAATGTTTAGAGCATACTGGACTGCAATCTATGAACATATCTGGTGTACAGAGGAGGATGAGACATGTCATTTCCCTTTTTTTTTTTAAGGGTAAGGTATTGCCCTTGGAAACAAATTGTTTGGGAAAACATTTGCATATTTAAACAGACAGATTTTTAATAAGTATATTATCATTTCCCTTACATAATCAGCAGTAAATTACAAGGAGTAGGAAGATATTATATTATTTGGATATTGCTTAGAAAGACTCCACTAAGGTCCTGGTGTTTTTGTTATAGTTTGGCTGCACAGAAGTAATGGAAAAATCTGAGCCATTTCTGAACAGGGGATGTTTTTGTTCTAATTACAGTTTGGTTGCACAAAAGTAACATACTTGATTGAGGAGCTGTGGTGGAATAGAGACTCTGCTTAGAGGCAGACAGGAAATGAAAAGCTTCTACTGGTGGAAAGATTATCAGTGGTAATTTTAAGTGGTGCTTGTTGGAAGAACCGGATTTTCAGTGATTGAGAGTAAGAATCACAAAAAGAATGGGTGAAGGTTGGAAGCTGTGTTTTTAGTGGGTCTCACAGCAGAGATGTGCTAATGGTGTGGTGAAAACTGGGGAGTGAGGGTTTAACTAGGAATGGAGGAGCTAATGAATGAGAGTGAGGAGAGAACTGTGCTCAGGTGTTATTGTCACTTGTCATAAACAATTTCTTGGTAGGAAGCTGACTGGAGTACTGAGAGCTGGCTTTTTTGTAATAATCCGAGTGGAGAGAGAAGACAAAGGAAAAGATGTGCATGCATTGCAAGTAGTGGGATGTAGTAAAAAAGTGGATTCATATAGAAAATAGAGGGTATTATCTTGAGGAGTCGGGAAGACACTGAGTTCCATTATGACAGCATCATTTATGATATTACTAAAAGCAGCCTCACTGTGCCTCACACTAACCTCGTTGTTGTATTTGAGCATCACATATGTGTGAAAGGATTCAGCATCATGGAAACATGTATGTTATTATCCATTCCAAGTTATTCTTTTAGGTTTCAGTCTGTTGAAATTACATGGAATTTTTGTATCTGAAATGCACTCTAAACATGAAAGCTACCAAACGTGCAAATGGATAATTCATATGTGGTACTCATCAAGTGTTTGTGGATTTAACTGAATCAGTGTTGTGAAGTTGAAAGAAATCGTTAAGAATTGTTAAGAGAGAATTTGTTGTTACAAGGAACACAGAAAACCTGCCTATTTGGTCCTCTCGAGTAAATACAACATTGAATGAATAATATATTGAAGAAAAAGAGGAAAATGATCTGCAGGTGAGGCATTTTTGATGATGGTAGCTGGTGCAAGGATTATTTAAGGCTAATTTAAGTCTCTCTAGACCTCCCAGCACCTTTTTATTATCAGTCTAGCTCAAGAGCAGAGGCTTTACATCATCAACCCCCCAGTAGGACAACTGGTGGTTATGTAGTTAAAAATAATATGAAGAATAAAATAACTGAAAGACAATGACTGGAACTTGATAAGGAAGTTATATTCTGCCTCTGTACTCTGATCAACAGTTCCAGTGTATCACAAAGCAATCAACTTAAGAAGTAATTAGAACACTTAAGTTTTGGGTAATTGTTTTCTATGCATATATAAAAAGACAGATACACTTCTGGATGCTGAAACTGAAGAAAAGGAAGAAAAGTTAAGAGACTGAACTGAAAGAGTCAACATTGTCATTATTTCGAGATGGTTGGTTGAACATGAACATGAGATAATGGCTGTGAGAATCCAGAATACAGGCAAAAACACATTCCTACTAAATACTATTGATTATTGTCTCCAAAGAAAAAAGCAGGATGTTGTTACCAAGTTGATGGAGATGTCAGCCAAGGATACAGGAGAAAAAAGTATATGAGGGAGGTCTTCGCTGCTTCTTCAGATAGCAAAAATAGGGTAAAAAAGATCAGAACTTCACAAGTGCAGTAATGCGAGATGTTTGAAGTATTATTTCTGAAGATGTTTGTTGAGAAAGAAGTGTATCTTAGTACTGTCCTAAAGCATGTGGTGGAAGCTCAAACTTCTTCTCTGGCTTTTTAAAGAGAGAAAGGTTAATAAACAGTGAAATTCCTGGGAAGATGAGGACTGCACATTTGTATTCAATGCTGCAGGCCGACTGGACTTTTCATTGTATATAGAAGTGGATTTGATCTGGACATAACAAGTTACAGCCTTAAATTGCAGCAATGGGAGATTTAGGTAGAGTTTGACAGGAGGAAAAGCAGCTCTAAACATAGGGAGTGTGAAGTGTCCTAATAGACCGCGAACAGGAGTTGTGGAATCTCCAGCCATGAGATTTTTTTAAAGCAGGACAAAACAATGGCAGATTAAGTTCAGTGTTTGTAAGTGTAAAGTAAGGCACCTTGGGAAAGAATAACCTTAATACACTGTAGCGGACTCTTAGGTGATTGTCACTGCTCTGGAACTAGATCTTGGACTTTTAATAAATATTTCTAGGAAGGCTGAATTTGACACTGGAAGGTAGTAGGTAAAGTATATATGTCAGTAGCCACAGACAAAATTTCATAGACCTTGCTAGTTATTAGAATGGGAGACTTAATTGTATTTTTCCGTTCCTTTACCAAATTGAGAGCTTTCTAAATACACAAAGCAGGGCAGAGCTTTTCAGATGAACAGATACTGTTAATACCAAGACAAATGTTTTTTATCAGATCAACGATACATTTAGGATGGAAATTGGAGGAAAATACCTGTTCATCAGATCAGTACACTTCTGGCACAGCCTCTCAGTGGGATTAATGAAAGGCAAAAAGCTCTCACTAGTTCTAAGGCAAAACTTGAGCTGTTTAAGAAAGGGCTTATATGATATATCACCATGGGACAACTGGGCCTTAGCTCAATAACTGAAAAGGTCCCTTCTAATCCTATGTGGTATCTTTGCAAATATATTCCCTTTTTGCTTCATGGAACCCTCTTGGGTTCCACTGAACAGGCAATAATCTCCTTTGCTAGAGAAGGTGTATTATTTGGAGATTATGTTTTGGCTTCTTCATGGTTTTAAAACACCATTTTTAAGGATTAAAGCAGCAGCAGAGCTGATTATTTAGTGGGTATTACTTGATGAGGTAATGACACTTGCCTTCTTTACTAAATACTTTTTGATCTACTGATGAAAAACACTACATAGGCTAGGTAATATTATTGTTATTATAATGGAGTGTTGAGGACTAATTAGTCACACCAACCTTTTTAGGCAAAGGAAAAGAAGTGTTGATGGAGAAAAAGGAATGCTCTTAAGCTTTGGGAATGCTGCTTGTAAGTCTTCTTTTGAGTGACAGTCTCGCTGTGTAACGTGAACTACTCCAAGCACTTTTGTGAGAAAGTGGATTTCTTTCAAAGTGGGTGGTTCAGGGAATGCAATTTGTGAAGAAACACACAGCGTGTATTGAAAAAGCTCTGATCCACCTGTTATTTCTTTGACTGGCACATTGATTTTTCTCCTGCTATCCTTCCTGTCCTGAAGGATACAGAAGCATTCTGCAAAATACAGACTTCATCCTGAGAGATGTTAAGAACCTGTAGCTCCCAATGACTTAGATTTCATTTGTGGGGAGTTAGTGTCCATCATTATAAAACATAAAAAGCCCCTTGGAAGCATTGCACAAGAGGAGAGGTTAGGGTGTGAGGAGTAACATCATAACACGCTGGCACAGGAGGAGGAATTTTAAAGACAAGTATAGTTATTATATACGTATTTGACCAAAATGCAGGGGCAAACAGCCCCAGTCCTGCAAAAAATGCAGTGAGATTGTTAATAAGGGGCTATGATCTCTCTTCATAGCATGCCTAAACCCCGTTCTGTCATGGTGACTGAACATAATGTGGCTAACTGGGTCTCTCACATAGTGCATACAGCTTTTCTTAGGTGGAATTGCATTGTGTCCTGTTTGGCCCAACTCGCGTTTATAAGATACAGGTCATCTCTCCACTGATGTAGTTTCCATATGTTTTGGTGCTTATTCAAATCAGGTGGCCCTAAAGCCTAGACCCAGGCCCATCTTTTCTTGGATGTTTTTTGCACTCTTACTAAATTTATGTTGTTCGAGTCTATAGATTATTAACAGAAAGAGAAGGTAGTCTCTTTGAAATATAACTTTATATTATGTATGAAAGTGATTAGATGGAATCAACTTTCTTTTGGACTCATCTCCCTTTTTCATATGCTTTTTCTGTTGCTCATCAAATGATTTTTTTCAGCACTGCAAAGCTATTCATGTATAGGAGAATGAGTTGGAAACTATTCTGAATTGAATATCAACAGAATTACTAGCAGCATTCTGATAAGCAACTCTTTTTATTGTTGCTGGAAAAAAAAGGATTCTTTTACTTTTGTGATGCAGGTTGAGTTTTGGGTATTTCTAGTTGCTGAAACTAGTTTGTCTGTAAACCAAAATGCTGAAACAATAATTGAAGATCAAAAAGCATTTATAAAAGTATGTGTAAGTACGTATGTGTAAAATGTGAAGACATGTTCCTGTTTTCCCAGTTGTCTTTGAAAGAAAAGGTCACTCCCATGTAAAACTGGGGTAAAGAAAATTTTATTTTAATTGTCTATTTCATTATTATTTATAATACATTCTGTATGTAGTTTTTAGAAAGCTGTTGATGAAGTCTATTCCATGATACTCAAATTTGAGACTAGATAAGCACAAATAAGATATTTATTCACCACGTAGACCGTCAATAACCTTCAAGATATAAATGAATCAATAGGAATCTTTTATTACAGTTTTTCAAGATTATGACATGAATGTGACAAATTGAATCTTTTATAAAATAAATACAACTGAAATATAACTGTAGAAAGGTTAAATGAAATCAGTATTTTTGAGAGTTTGAACGTTCACAGGGAAGCCATCCAACCTTTTGGCTTTTATACTCTAATAAACATTAATACTCTTATACTCTAAAGTTTATTTTGGTTTTTTGTCTTCAAAAAAACAAAGCAAGCAGTTTCTCTATCAGTAACTACACAAAATGAAATAGCTCACTCTTTCTTCTACTTGACATTTTACATAGTGGAGTTTTTCTTGAATCTCTTGGAAAGCATACTAGATTAAAAAAAGGCATCCTGTAGTCTAGATATAAAAAAAAGACTGCAGGAGATCCATGAAGGCTGTTACTAGGATAAGCAGAGTACTTTGAGCACCATAACTGTTGTTATCCAGAGAAGTATTTGAATACCTGCGTTTATTTCAAGTTTCTTTTACATGAATGGAGAAATATTTCCTGGTTTCATAGAATCATAGAATAGTTTCGGTTGGAAGGGACATGTAAAGGTCATCTAGTCCAACCCCCCTGCCGTGGGCAGGGACATCTTCAACTAGATCAGGTTGCTCAGAGCCCCGTCCAACCTGACCTTGAATGTTTCCAGGGATGGGGCAGCCACCACCTCTCTTGGCAACCTGCTCCAGTGCTTCACCACCCTCAGCGTAAAAAATTTCTTCCTTAGATCTAGTCTAAATCTACCCCCCTTTAGTTTAAAGCCATTCCCCCTTGTCCTGTCACATCAGGTCCTGCTAAAAAGTTTGCCACCATCTTTTTTATAAGCC
>NW_008795046.1:1537733-1543283 GCF_000699145.1 Aptenodytes forsteri | reverse complement strand
GATCCCACTGTCTGTGTCACTGATGAAGATATTAAACAGTACCGGTCCCAATACAGACCCCTGCAGGACGCCACTCGTCACCAATCTCCATCTGGACATTGAGCCATTGACCACTACCCTCTGGATGCGACCATCCAACCAATTCCTCACCCACGGGACAGTCCACCCATCACATCCATACCTCTCCAGTGTAGAGAGAAGGATGTTGTGGGGGACCGTGTCAAAGGCCTTACAGAGGTCCAGATAGACAACACCTGTAGCCCTTCCTGTGTCCATATTTTTATGTAACTACAGCTGTGTGGTAGAACTTTTATTTAGCCATCTCTTACAGATAGTTGTACCTAATGCCTGTAGTCCCTAATTTCTCTGCCCCTAATTCCTTGCTGAAGACTTTTTATCGTGATGGTATACATATGTTTGGCTTCACAGTAGACTGTGACAAGAACAGTTCATCACATAAGGGAGAAAACATTTAAATGCTCATCTGCACTTTTGAAGTTATTGGTTCCCCTTTCTTCCAGTTTGCTGTTTTCCAGAGGACACACTGCATGGCCATTCTGACCACCTCAGCTTGGTGGACAAAATTGAAGGCTATTTCCAAATGTCTTGTTTATTGAGAATTCTTAGTAGTTACTACGGCTCTTGTTTCTTTCTTATATTGCTTGCTGGTCTGTTTTCATATAACAGTCTCTCTTCTGATAAATGATGAAGGTAAAAGTAACAAGAAAAAAGAGATTCATCATTAAAACTCCTTTCTATCTGGTTTTCCTACTTTTGCCATCTCTTACTGCATCACAGCCTGTCACTCTGCCATGCTCTATTGCTCACTTGTATGCTCATTCGTACCCCTGTTTTTTCTTTCACGTTTATGCTTGGTTACCCTCTATCACTTTCAGCCTCACTCACTCAAAATCCTGTTCCTGTTTTCCTCTTGCACTTCCACTGGTTCACATGTCTCACACTCTTACTTTTTCCTCAGTGTTTTCACACCTCGAGTCCTTTTAAGTCTTTCGTGTTGCACTACTTTTTCGTGCTTCATTTCACTCTGGCTCTCTGTCACGTGTTCAATTTTCTCTATTTTATCACTGAATTCCTGGGGGTGTATTTGCAGTGCTGCCTAGCGGGAATAAGGGCTGCTATTCTAGTATTTCTCTAATGGTCTTTATGTTCCTCGTTCAGCACCAATGATGATGTGATCAGAAAATCTTAACCACTGCTAGTTCCCCTCCACATGTATATCATTAATTTTCTTTCTCTCTCTTTTTAAAAAAGCATATAATCCCATTTGCTTCCTCTTTTTAAAATTGATTTTCACTAGAAAAGGAAGTTTATTTTGGAGATACAAAACCAAGCAACATTGTTCAGCAAAGTTATAATGTGTTCTGTGCAAAAGTCCCAAGGAGCCTGGAAATGGAGCTAAAGGAGAAGAGTGTTGCATCCTTCCAGTTGTAACAGACAAGATCCAATATGGCTCAGACGTTCCTTTCTATACAACAGTGACATTTCAGAATGGAGAAGTCATGCAAATCAGTTGTGCACAGTTCACCTGTCTGTTGCTTTCCTATGCTGTATATTCTACTATCGAAATACCTGCTTAGCTATGCTTAGCATAAAAACCCCACTGACTGCAGTTTCTGTTACTGTACTGGGACTCGTTCTTATGTGATAATTAATTATCCTCTTTATAAGTAAATTTCTCCTAACTAACTTAGCTTTCTGTTCTTTTTTTGTAACATACTCTTCAGCTCTATAGTTTTCTTGCATCTGGTTTATTTGCACAAACTTAAATGCTGGTTAGAAGTATTTATATTTAGGGCTTCCAATGAAGAAAATGTGATTTGAAATCATATGGCCAGCCAAGAGTAACTAGAAAAGTGCAAGATTTTCAGATAGTTGAAAATTTCTTCAAAAATCCATGCCCTGCTTCTCTCTGCTTAGCGTTCATGATTTAGCATGTTAGGCTAATGCCTCCCAGAAACAGTGGTGGTGTTGGAGGGTGTTTGTACTTAGTTAGCTAGTTGCTAGATGGTTTTAGCATTATTTCACTGTAACTGATGCAACTAGGAATAAATAAGAGGCAAGACATGATATTCCTTTACAAAGAGAAGAAGCTCTGTCTCTTTTTCAGTCATTTGTGATAGCATCCCAGGCTTGGGGAGGGCTGGGAGGAAGAGGTGCTAGGAGGGAGAAGAGATGTTTAGATGTTGTATAGAAATAAGCAAAGCAATTCATTCTGACAGGGCAGCAAAACTCAAAGTACATCTACATTGTATTTAAAAGCACAGTTGGAGCACTGCTGTTGCATATCCAGTATCTTCACTGCTGTTGGAACCATGGCAGCATGGATATTTTGGGATTCTATGTGCAGCTCGAGCTGATACAGCCTCACTGGTGTCAGTGTCTGAACTAGTTAATGAAAACATCTCTGGTGTGTCTGCACTTCAGAGCTGCCATGACCCATCACTAAAGTTACAGACATAATGGTTAGTGTGATAGGAGTAGGGGCAAGAAGGGAACCTAGGAGTAGAGGGACTGAAAAAAAACAGTGGGGGAGAACAGAAGCCTTTCCAAGTGATCCGAGCCACTGATCCATCCAATTATGTCCCGTCTTCTCTCAGTCAGCACCAGCTTGCTTCCAGAGAGGTTCTGATCTGCTGCTGGTAAGCATAGAGAGGGCAGTTTATCTCCTACCTCCTAGTTCCCGCTGTCAGAAGTTTGCAAAGCCTTAGGGCAAAAGATTCAATGGAACTCCCAAATTATTAATTCGTAATTATTGGGGTAATTACTGTTAGTAAATACTGGGCATTATTTTGATACCTGTTTGTAGTCAAAGTAGAACTTTGAAAGTTTGAAAAGCAATTTGATTTAGAAGATACTTAAAGAACTAAGTGTCATTAATGGAGTACCTATAGGTATGTCCATTTTTCTACAGTGACAAAAAGAATATCTTTTTGAATGATGGAGGTTTAAATACATGATCAGAGTTTGAAGCGCATTTTACTTTGGGAGCAGGGGTTGGGGGGGGGGGGAAAGTTACTCCCCATCTCTAATGCTTTCCTTTGGGTCTTGGGTTGTTTGAATTGCAGATAAGGCTTGTGTGGCAAATGTCTATCCAGAGCAGAAGTGCATATTACCTGAGGAGTAATGAGCAATTTGGGCTTGATAAATGGCAAGCAGAACTGTGTGCGTGTTATGCCACAGCTGCAAATGGGTAGATACTATGTACAGGTAGGAAACAACCCTAAACATACCGTATATGAAATGGCAGAAGGACATAGTCTGCTCCTAGCTTAGGAACTGGTTTGGTTATAGTGGGAATTCTCCCTGCCAGCTGCACAGCGGATGTGAAACGCAGATGCTTTACTGCAGAGCCTGCCATAGGATCCTGAACCCTGCCGGCATTCTTCTGGGTCTCTTTCTGGGATGTTGAAACCAAAAATAGACATGTGCTGAGACACCAGGTTGTAGAGTGAGATGACTGATATCCATGTATTTGCAACTAAGGTTTTCACAAGTCGATATCTGTAAAAATGTAACTTACTTTGTTGTTTATTTCTGAGTCTGTAGCATCAAATGAGCATAAAACTTCTGGAAGGGAATGAGTTATCAGCTCACTGGAGGCAAAGAAGGGAGGACACTGAGATACATTTTACCACATAAATCAAAGCGGACCTCTCAATTTTCTTGAAATTTATCAGAAAAGAAAATTCAGTACTTTTTTTTTTTAAACAGTTCCATTCATTTCTTTAATGAGTATTTGAAAATCTTTAACCTTCAAGGGTAATTATTCTCTAAGTCTTATCCATTCTTTCCATTTTGTAGATATTTTTCTCCCTTTAAAAAAAAGAAAAAACTGATTAATTATAAGACGATAGATACTTAACTGAGCTTCAGGCTTCTTGGTGAATCCCAGCCTGAAGCTGATAAATGTTATCTCTGGCAATTTAAAGAGTTTTTTCTTTTAATTGAGTTTTTAAAAAATGGGGATACGTTAAAAAAATTGCAAGACAAGGTGATACATAACTGTCATGAATGAATTGAACTCACCCATAGGAAAGCTTCATTACATACCCATTTTCAATATCAGAAAAATAAATAAAGATTATATCTGTCTATCTCTGTGTGAACAGAACACCAAACCCTTCTCTTAGTCTGTAAAATAAGAAAATCTAATAGTAAAATCACAAAAATAGGCAGAAAGAAGAAAGAATGGATGTAATTCCTCAAACTTTTAAATATTTTAAACATGCTCCATTTTTAAAGATTTAATAGAATTTAATTTGACTGATGGTGTCTCTTTGGCTAGAAAAAATATCATTTAAAGTATTGCCAATCCCAAATGTCCTAATATCATGAGTTCTGGATCACAAAAATCATGACATTGAATTTTTAGTTTTGTTTCTAAAGCAACTCTGCATCTGTTCTCCTAAAAATAAAAGTCCTCATTAGTTGCCATTTGGGTTATGAATTATTAGATCAGAATTTATAACTAGATAACAATTTCAAGCTTTGCTTTGTCCTTGTGTGGACAAGAAATCTACTTGCTACAAAAAAGAAAACCAAGACTATTCTTTGAGTAACAGTCCACATATGCATTCACGTTAATGCAGATTGTGTAATCTAAACAGTGCTTGTAAGGCAGGTGCACAGGCTTGTCATCTAAATAACTGATGAATTTTCTTCTTTAAGCTGTTGTACAATCCTAAGGAGGATTTGTTGAAGAATTATGACATCTCAAGTAGTACTTGGGATATGCATCTTTTTTTCCTGTTCACTGTCCTTACTACGTACAGCACAGGAGTGCTGAGTACTGCATCTCTCTCTCTCTAATTCCAAAATAGACTTAGGAATCATTCGTTTTCAGATGAAAGGTCCAGGGAATGGCAGCTCTTAGGAAATTCTGTAATAATCTGCACCGTTTGAAGTTTAAAGCGCATCTTACTTTGGGAGCAGGGGTTGAGAGGGGAAAAAATGTTATTCCCTGTCTCTAATGCTTTCCTTTGAGTCTTGGGGTGTTTGGACTTGAGCCGGCAATGTGTGCTTGCAGCCCAGAAAGCCAGTCATATCCTGGGCTGCATCAAAAGAAGCGTGGCCAGCAGGTCGAGGGAGGTGATTCTGCCCCTCTACTCTGCTCTGCTGAGACCCCACCTGGAGGACTGCGTCCAGCTCTGGAGCCCTCAGCATAAGAAAGACACGGGCCTGTTGGAGCGGGTCCAGAGGAGGGCCACAAAAATGATCAGGGGGATGCAACACCTCTCCTGTGAAGAAAGGCTGAGAGAGTTGGGGTTGTTCAGCCTGGAGAAGAGAAGGCTTCGGGGAGACCTTCTTGCAGCCTTTCAGTACTTAAAGGAGGCTTGTAAGAAAGATGCCAGCAAACTTTTTAGCAGGGCCTGTTGCGACAGGACAAGGGGGAATGGCTTTAAACTAAAGGGGGGTAGATTTAGACTAGATATAAGGAAGAAATTTTTTGCTCTGAGGGTTGTAAACAACTGGCACAGGTTGCCCAGAGAGGTGGTGGATGCCCCATCCCTGGAAACATTCAAGGTCAGG
>NW_008795046.1:1531349-1536723 GCF_000699145.1 Aptenodytes forsteri | reverse complement strand
GCCATGAGCAGCCAGTTTCTCCAGGAGAATGCTGGGGGAAACAGTGTCAAAGGCTTTACTAAAGTCTAGGTAGACAACATCCACAGCCTTTCCCTCACCCACTAAGCGGGTCCCCTTGTCATAGCAGCTCAGCTTAGTCAAGCAGGACCTGACTTTCATAAACTGTCCTTGCTGTCTGGGCCTGATCACCTGGTTGTCCCTGCTCATTGCAGGGGGGTTTGTCTAGATGATCTTTGGAGGTCCCTTCCAACCAAAAATATTCTATGATTCTATGAATTTAGCATCTGCACTGCAATGTGCAGCTACCAATGATCGTGCTGACATCTGGCAGCTCGGTAGGCTCTGTGGAACTTGGCCACAGATGCTTGTTTACTTAGCAAAAAGGTTGTGAAATATCTGCTTCCTCTCCTAATAGGCTGCCTTCCAATTAAAATGTGGCAAAAGAGACACTTGGGGGTGGACAGCAGGGAATATGTTAGGTTAGACCTTGTATGCAATGGTGGAGTAGGTAGCGTATAGCCTGATCGCGACAGCAGCAAAAACTTCGATGAGGTTTGTCAGTGTGCACTTCTTAGGACGAATTATAAACCTTGATGGAAGTCATATGGTCATTGAGTTCAAGGCTATTAAGGACCTCCCAGTTGTCTGAGCTGGTCTTTGTATCACATCATTGTATTTCACCCCGACGTTTATTGTAGTGAGGCAGACTACTTAGGTTTTACTGCAATATTGCTTCTGTGAGGCTAAAGCCTATCCTTCAGAAATGTAGTAACAGTTTGAAACATAGAAAATTATCACTCACCATGGGAAGCTTATGCAATGATTAGTCATGTTCAATGAGAAAAATGTGCACCCCATTTCTAATTTGAAATTGTCCGACTGCAGATTCCAGTCACTGGTTCTTGCTATGTCGTTATTCGCTAGATTAGAGAGCTCTTCAGTACCTGCTATTTTCTCCCTGTGAGGGAGCTGATACAGTTTAATCAACTCACTTCTCAGTTTTCTTTTTTATAAGCTAAACAGATTGATCTCTTTCAATTGTGGGGCATTATCTCTAGTCTTCAATTCATTTTCTGGCTCTTTTCTGAACTCTCTCCAGATTTTCAACACGCTTTTAAAAATGCACGTGGCAGAAGTCATAGTGGTATGAAGTACCGTTCTTGTCAGTACTACATACAGAGGTGCTACATATATTTTTATCCTCCTACTCTTTACTCCCCCAATTATACTTCCAAAAACTTAGTTACTTACACCGCCCTTTCTTTTACAGCTTCAGCTCTTGAAGCTCATTTCCAATTGCTTGCTTATCTACTCTGACTTTTAAGTCCCTTCCATGATCCTAGTTTTCCAAAATACATGATTCTGTTTTATAGATATGGTCTGCATTGTCTGATCTCAAAATTATACCTTTGTAATTGGACATACTGAACGGCATTTTGTTTGAGTGGGACAGGATTGCCCTGTCTTTAGCATAATTTACACTATTAACTTTGTGTCGTATGTAAAGTTCTTTTTTTATTTCCAAAGCATCAATGAAATGTTAAATAGGAACCAGCAGAGTACTGATTCCTCTGAGGTCCCAGCAGATATTCCTGCTTCAGTAATTGACACCTGTTGCTTGCAATCTGTTTAGCTAGCCAGTTTTTAGTTCGTAAAATAGAATGTCCTGGTATTGTATCTTTTCAAGATGAAAATTTGTTACTAGATCAGACACCTTGCAGATGCCTTAATATATTACATCTGTGCATAATCTTTATTTGCCAACTTTAAATCTGATCAAAACATAAAAATCAGTCTGATCAGAGCAGATCAATAGTAAAAAAAAAAAAAGCTGTGTATCTTTAATTATATTCCTATCAATTAATTTTCTATCTACTGATTTCTGGATTAACTTTTTCATTACTTTAAGTGCACTTAGTGCATTTGGCATCAGTGTAACAGGCTCAACAGTCATCATGATCATTTTGTTTCCCCTTTTTGAGTACTGGCACAGAATAAATACTCAAGTAAATAAAACAGTCTATCCTTTCTGATAGGTATTATGTAGTGTTCTTGGCTGTTCCCTGGACAAATTCCATTCTTTATGCTTGAGTACAGTGTCTTCCTAGGTTATTTAGTATGGACCACTGGATAGAAGATACCCTGGTTTACATTCCTGTTAAAAAAAGTCGAGTTTTAAAATTGTCTGCAATGCAACTATTTATATTATGTAAAATCACAGTTCTTACTGTGTTCAAAAATTACAGATTTTCTGAAATGTCTAAATAAGGAAAAAGGTCACATTCAGTTTGACTTCAAGTACATTTAGTTTTCCAAAGATGCAGTGCTTTCCAAGACTTTGGTGTGTGACGAGTAGACATATTTCTCCTCTTTCCCCATCAGCATATTAGCTTCCTTCATTTTTTTTCAGTTAAGTTTCAAAAGCTTTGCTTAAGGGAATATCCTTCTAGCTTGAATCACCTGGCTTCAAGACCCATTTTGAAATTTTACCGAAGCCCCATTTTAAGCCTGCATTAGAGCATGATGGGCTGTTTACATGAAGGTGTATTGCATTACGAAGAACTGAATGGGTATATCTTTGCACATTAGTTCTACTTTTTTGTAACTAAAATGGCACTTCCAACTATGCACCACAATGAGGCTTCACAAGGGAAAAGTTACGAAGTCTTTCTAATCTTCTCTTCTTTGTCTTTCTAGCTCTCCATATGTCTATTTTGTTAATGTGTACCTTTAAATCTTGCAGCTATCATTGAGAACTCAATGACTGATTTATAATTTTTATAGCTTTTAAAATAAATAAATCACACAAATTTAGAAAGGAAAACTGAAAAATCTTCAAGCTATGTTACACAAACTATTCCTACTTCTACAGTATTGGATTGTATACACCTGACTCCTTTTCTCACTGTGTTGTGAGAATTCCTCTTAAAAAAGAAATGGAATACCTTTATAAGCAATAGGTGCTACTTATTGCAGTCAAGTCACTCTTTCAACACCTCCACTAGTAGGTCGGTCTTAGTTTTCCTTGGGACTTGGATTTTTTCGCTGGAATTTAGGTTGTAAAGCCCCTTGTTCTTCTTGTTCCCCACAGACAGACACCATCTGGACATTGTTATGCTGTAATTGTGGAGAGCCTAATATTTTTGTTTGTTAGGATTATAGGATTAGTCTGGCTTTTAAATAAAGTGAAAGAGACATCTTCTCATTAACATTTATATTGCTTCTTTCTTTCTTTGGTTGCAGCCAATAATATTAAAGCGTAAGGTTTGTATGATTTAGTAGGCTTTTGAAACAAAACCTGGCCATTTTGGTGCCATGAGATATGGCAGCAGATTAATGCAGAGTTTGGCTTTGGCTGACTTCACAATGGAAGTGTTGGTAGAACTGCATTAGTTCACACACCTTAAACCTTTCAATTCTCACACCTCCAAATTCCTCTTTGAAATTTCAGAAGTGTGGTCCTCCAGGCAGGGGCTAATGTGCAGTGGAGATCACTGAGCTCTGGGGTGCACATTCTTCAGCTCTGATAGTGCTTTCAGTCCTTCACCAAAATCACTGATATAAAGGGAGTTTCTTCTATACCAAGCAAAAAGACACAGTTGCAGTCTTCTGCATGACACAGGCCACAGGATTTTTTTAATTGCCTTTTACAAAAACTTGTTCTTAATTTTAAAATGTACAGAGAGAGAAAATTGGTAGTGATTCTTGCTAGTTATTTCAATGCTTAATTACTTTCTCTGCTCAAAATTTGTACCTTGTTTCAGTCTTGCATTTTTTAAAATTCATTATCAGCCACTGGTTCTTGTACCTTTCTCTTACAATTGGAAGAGTCTTCTTGGAATGAATTTTAGTATTTCTCATAGGTATGAGCAAATTACCTATTATCCATACTTTTGTTTATCTGAATAGATTTCAGTCCTTCAGCAGTTCATTCTGAAATACATTTTCTAGCACTTGGGCCATTCTGCAGCTCTTCTCATAATTGTTCGTATCAAGTTCCGTGTTTAATAAGGATCACTGGAACAGAACAGTGTTCCATATTCTTCATGTAGGTATATTGTATAAATACACATAGGAAAATATTGAAGTGTCAAGAGTTAAGATTGTCAGAATGTTTCCATTCTAAATGTCCTTTTTAAGAGGCTTACAGTTTTTCAAAGACTGTGACTGTTCAGGCTAAAATTTTACATTTTTGATGCAGTCCCTATCCAAGATTTTTTTAATTATTTGAGAAAATGGCTTATTTTCCAGGAGAAGATCATTTACCTTGCAAATATTATTCAATCATTGTTTAACCGTAACAGGAAGTACTTTCATTCTTTGTCCCAATTTTTGCCAATTCTGACTTTAAGGAAGTTACCCATTGAATTGAGGTTTCTAGTACTTCTTTGCTTAGAAGTTTATTTATTTCATGGTGAGGAGGGGACAGGTACAAAGGAGTTGACTAAAATGCTGTGCAGATTGACACAGGATATGGGATAAAACAGTATGTTAACTGCCTTGTTCTGATGCTATTTTCTGTGAGTGGGTGATTTCAAAAAGGCTTGACTGGAAAACTTCACACGTGCTATGAATACGACCTTTCACAAGGGCAAGTGACCATGACATTAGAAAAAATGACACACATTTGAGAAAACGTTAGGTATGAAAATCAGCTGTTGTGCAGGAGCAGCAGTAAATGACCTGCCACTGTTATTTCAGAACATACTGAGAAGGAGAGCTATTTCAGCAGGAGATCAATATGAGTGTTTTGGTTATATACTGTAAAAAAAAAAAAAAATCTAGATTTGAATTTCAGTGCAAGAAAAGACTTTGGTGTATTGTTACGACTGTTACTTTAAATGCACAGAAGCCAAGAATTTTAGAGTTAGAGCAGCTGTGGGAAACATAAGTTGGTAATGTTTTACATACACTTCAGGGCATAAATTTCTTAGCATAAACAGCGATGCGAAACACTACATATGTGCCAGTGGAGAGAGTAATGGATGCTGTGGGAACCATGTATGACTTTGAATTTCTGGACTTTAAATTCAGAACCCCAAGACTGCACTCACTCACAGCTGCTTTCCCACTGCATATGTAAGGTATAGAATGAGTTACGTCCTGTTCTAAAATACAAGGCCCTGATTCTGCATAAACTTAAGTGCTTACATAAATTCAAGCATCTAAGTAACCACACTGCCTGCTGTAACTTCTTCCCCAGGTGGTTAATATGCTGTTGTGGTTTAACCTCAGTCGGCAACTGAGCACCACACAGCTGTTCACTCACTCCCCCAGCCCCGGTGGGATGGGGGAGAAAATTGGGAGAGTAGAAGTGAGAAAACTTGTGGGTTGAGATAAAAACAGTTTAATAATTGAAATAAAATAAAATAAC
>NW_008795046.1:1524321-1531286 GCF_000699145.1 Aptenodytes forsteri | reverse complement strand
ATGTACTGAGCATGACGTCAAATGGTATGGAATACCCCTTTGGCCAGTTTGGGTCAGCTGTCCTGGCTGTGCCCCTTCCCAGCTTCTTGTGCACCTCCAGCCTTCTCAGTCGGTGGAGCACGGGAAGCTGAAAAGTCCTTGACTGGTGTAAGCACTGCTTAGCCACAACTAAAACATTGGTGTGTTATCAACATTATTCTCATCCTAAATCCAAAACACAGCACTGTACCAGCTACTAAGAAGGAAATTAACTCTATCCCTGCCGAAACCAGGACATATGCATATAAGTTTTTACCAGGCTTAGTTACTGGCATCCTAGAAACAATGTAAACCAAGAAATGAAAATGAACATGTTATGCAAAGTGGAAGATGGTATGTTTTCAGAATCACCTGACTTTGGATCTGACAGAGCCCCGTCGACCCTAAGTAGAGCAGAATGGCCTAAGATTGAAGATTTTTGAAATTCTGGTGCACACACAAGTTGCAACGCTGGTGTTTTGTCTGCAACTGGGTAAATGCATCTTGAGCAGTGTGCGTTCCCAGGATAACTAATTCAAATAGCTCTGATTGATAGTCACCCTTAGATGCGAAACTGCAAGGCAAAGAGCGTGAGTCATTGGTCCATGGCATGGTGAGCGAAGGGGCACTGGATTATAGCAAGATAGCTGTACAAGTCACCTCATGTGTGGTTGGAAGGAGGGAAGGTCCCATGGGATTAAAGACTGTCTCTGTGGTCACCAGCAATTTCTGTTTGTGCTGCAAGGTGCAAAGATATACGCTGTCTTCCCAGTGACTTTGAAAGGCAGTGTACATTTTCTTGAAAGACAGTAGCCTTACCTCCTTCCCTCTGCCCCTGCTCCTCAAAGCACATTTTCTGTCTCAAGGCAGCTAGATTAAGATTCTTGCTGGTTTCTCAGTTTGGCTTCAGCTTCCCGAACTCCCCATCTTGAGTAGCAGAGGAGATCAAGGATTCTCTCTGACGGGATATTTTTGCTTTTAGCTAATAGTTAATACTGGCTAAGAATCCAGTTAATTCACTTAACGCTAAGAGTCTTTACGACCTGTAGATCATCTAGTGCTGATGTCCCTACTATTACATGTGCAAAGTGGTTGTTGGCTCTAGTCATAGTAGTTTGTAATAAAAAGTCATAGGTTTTCTGTTTTTTACTCTCTCCTTAACTTACCATTCATCCCTTTGCTGCTCAGAGTGTGTGTATTATAAAATAATCTGTGTCCACTTGATTGATTTATTCTCTGTTAAGCGCCAGGCCTACATATTGTTGTGTTCATTTCTGACATGTTTAGTGTGCCAGTTTATAAATACACTGAATTGACTTCCATTTTCTTCTAATCCCTCAAATCAGCCTAACCAGTAAGAAATTATTTCTCCTTTTCAAAACATGTATGGTCTGAGAACAAATGGGTATTTCCTTATGTCTTTTGTGACCTTTCTGCTGATGCTTGTTTTGTTTTGAAACCTCTAAGAACACACCAGAGTAGCAAAATACAGGGAACTTAGTCTGGCCTCTTTGCCTATATTTAGTAAATGTGGTGATTTACAAAGCAGCTGTGACTGCATGTTGCTTTTTTTTTTCCCCATATCTATTTTTGTGATTACGCAAAGACTAAGCGTATCAGAAAATCAGAAGTTTTACCATTAGTATCAGTGGGTTAGGACTTCTTCCAGAAAATCTTGATGGGTGGTGAGGGAGAAGGTTTATTTACTCTTTTATTTTTAAAGCTTTAGGGAACGACTTTTCAGTCTTTCTCTACCTTTAGCAGGGCTAAGTGTATTTTTGCACTCGTTTAGAACCTGAGATCCTACATAACTCCATTATGGCAGTTGTGAGAGACTGGAGGACATCAGCAAGTATTTTGAAACTCATGATATGAGTTTCATGTTAGTGCTTATAACGTCTAGATGCTTCGCCATTGTTTCCTGTTATGACAGTTCATTATAGTCTGGTTCTCCTGCATGATTGACAGTGGTTGACACATGGACTGGGTATGTATCTTCCCACTCTCGACTGCACCGCAAATTAAAATTTCATTGAGTTGTTCCTGAAGAAGCTTTCAAGGGTCTTCTCAGCAAGCTTCAAAAGGTACTGATCAAAATCCTCATTAAAAACATGAGCTAGGTTCACATTAGCTGCTTAGGTGCCTAAATTGCAACACCTAAGTTAAAGAGAGAGATGAACAGCTCAGATCATCTTCTGTCTGGGCAGCCTGACCCCAGTTTCCTGTATAGCTGCTGGAAGGAGGAAGGAGGAATTTAGGAAGTCTGCCTAAATTCAGCAGACTGTAGTTGGCAATCTGAAATAGCCTATGACTACCAGTAGCCTTTTAACATACCAACAAATGAGAAGTATCGGAAGGGAGGCTGTGCCTACTGGGCATACTAGCACAGTCTTTCTCTGCCTTCACAGCGGCCAAGAGGGATGGACAAAGCTATAAGAGAGATGCTGCATGCTGGCCAGTATAGCCAGAATTCTGGATGAGGTCTCCCACCCCTATGTGGCCTCTTCCTTTCTACTCTGACATGCCGGTGGTACTTTGGCCATGATCTAGCCTTCAGGGATTTGGGAGGAAGAAGCAATGGAGAGGAGCGATGAAGCTAGCTAGTTGTTTTATAGCAACTGTAACAGCTGTATGGCAATGTGCTCTTCTTTGGCAGCTGCCAGCAGCAATGCTATTAGTTGCCAAGACAATTGGCAGCAGATGGCTTTGTCCAATTGTGCCATGAAATTCATTTAAACTAAAAAGATGGAGTATTATACTTGTAGCTGATTCATTACAAGAAAATGAGACTCCTTGTACTCTGATTTTATAAGTAGTGAATTTCACAATTACAGCTGAGAATCCAGATATTACATATACCCCCTCTCCACAGCCCACCACCATGAACATGCAAAAGTGAGAAAAGTTTGGTTGGTTTTTTTCAGTGATATCAAAGGAAGATTTTCTATATTTACTATAGCTGCTAAGAGAACTTTTTAAAGTGGATTGCAACTGAGGAAATTTTGGACCCACACTTCTTGGTGTGTTTTTTTCTCCAATTACTCTTCCAAATCTTTATTTTGGCAGCTGACCCCATCATCAAAACAATATTACGCTGCAATATCTGAGTAAAAGTATATGACATCTGTGATAACTTTTTAAATACTATTTTTGCTGCAAAATAGCATGTGCTTAATGTAGTCCCTCTTCCAGCTTTTCTTCTATACAGTAACCTGAATTCTCATATGAGTTTGAACTGCTGGTCTTCAGAAACTTCTTGAGAAAAAACAATAAAAGAAGGACAGTATAGAAGACGTCCAGTTGATACTGTTTTAATGCTAACCTGAGCCTTACAGAATCTGGTATCTCTCTAAGGTTTGTAGTTTTGTTTATAAAATAGGTTCATTTAAGTAATAACAAGAAATGCCAGAAAGCCATGTTATTTTTTTGGCAAGAACGGTCTTCCTTCCTACCATTCATGCGGCTGCCTGAAGCCAGACAGACTATCAGTGTATACCCACTTTTTTCTGATATTTGCTTTTTTTTAAAAAAATACCTTCACAGATTAATATGATTATTGGCCAATCTCTTTTTCAACTGAAGTTAAAAATTATAGTCCTCACATTTCCAAAAGAAAGCTTTGAAAAAAAATTCTAAAAACTCAAAAAATATTTTGCAAAATTTATAATTTGAAGAAAAAAGCAAATCCATTATTTTGGGTATCTAATAATTTTTGTAAGTGCTTGGACTAAATGCTGTTAATACCAGAAGTAAATTTATTCTGTTTTGAAATGTTTAGAAAGCTAAACCAGCTAAACAATTCTGAATATCTTTTTATTTCATGTCAGAATTTAAATACTAACTTAAAAGCTTAATCTTGGCCATCCCATTTTGAGAGTCTTGGAGACAGTTTATTTTAACTAGGAATATGTTTTTCAATTGTACCTAAGTGATTTGGGAGCTAGGAAAATAGGCCTACATGACAGGCTCAAAAGTATCCTAGAGATTTAGGAAGATGAGCACAGCCTATTTGTTCTTGATGAATGCCATTCTGAAAATCCCACTCCAACTCCCAAATTTTATATATATGTTAAATTGCTGGCAATTAAAAAATGCTATTTATAGAGTTGTAAAGGGAGGAAAGTGATAAAGGAATCGCAGAATACTGCAGTGGCCTAACCAGTGTTTTTTCTAATAGCACTTCACCAGTATACAATCATTTGTATGTTTTACTGGTAAAGCATTTCTAGCATGGAGGCAACTGTATCAGTAAAAAAACCTCTGCATTGATATAATAAGGTGCTTACCAACAATTGAATGTACTGCTGGTGAACATGATTTTTTTCTAGTGTAATTGTATGTACTCACAGTGCTTCCACAAGGATAACAGTTCAGTCAGGGATTAAACATTTTCATACCCCATTTCATGGCTCAAGAAGTCTCATCGGAAGCTTAGGTGTACTGCCTGAAAGCCTAAAGAATCCCCTGAACAACGATTTGGTTGTTAGTTTATTACTAAAGTAACAGGGCTTTTAATATAATAATATAAAATCATTACAGGTTGTTGAGGGTTTTTTTGGTTTTTTTTTTAATTTTTCTGATCTCTGCTGGGAAAAAGGTACTCTTAGGACCTCCTATTGTATTTGGAGCTGGTGAAGCAAATGGGGAATATTTTCATTTTAATTAATATGATCTTACTTAAGAAGAAATTAATGAGCTGTTCTTCCAAAAATCTTTTTGTTAGTCTTCCATATCCACATTACACATCCACATAAAGATGTTTGATGTATACAATATTGTGAGACTGCATGGTATTCCTCTCTCAAATTTGGCTTAACTGCTGCATGGTGGCTTTGAATCAGTAGTGCAAGAAGTTCTGTTCTGATTCTGAAATTTCTGAGCATGGACAGCCTCAGAGACACTGCAATGAACTGAGCAGCCTAAAACGAGGCTACATTTATCAAAACTCATACTTAAGAGCTGACTGAAATGCTTTGTTCTGTTAGCTGCACAAAGCCAATCATCACTATGTAGGACAAGGCAATACCCTCTCTCATTTATTAAAATAGGAAAGAGAGTTCAAATTTCAATTTTGGCAGCATTTTCATTATCAATATAATAAACGTAAAGCAGAAGTTAACATCTTGAAAGCCAAATTGTTGCAGTACAACATAGAAATTAGAACTGTACATGGTCAAACCCTTTAGTAGCAGCCATTGACATACAGAGCATGTTCCAGGTTTGTGGGTTTTCTTCTCCTCCTTTAAACATTCCTTGCATTTCCTGAGGCTTGTCTGCTTACAGAGCATTGGCAGGTACCTGGCTGTCAGAATGGATTTATAATTAGTCTTGGGATAGCATTTTCAAAAGAATAATAAGTCTCATATTCAAGAGCAAAGTTAGTTAGGACTTTCTTTTTCAAGTCATTTAAGCAATTTGAGTAAGGATAGATGCCTAAAGGTACACCTACCTGCATTGTAGACACCTGCTTTTCTTTGAAATTCTGGTCCTCTCAAGCTTCTTAGGCTCCTCAGTGACTATTTCTTTTAATGGAATGTGCTTCTAAATCATCAAAGTGATCTTTAAGACCTTATTTTTGTCAAAACGGTAGAAAGACATACAAAAAATCCAGAGAATATTATTTCATTTGAAAGTATCAATATAGGTGTTTTTTTAACTAAATACTCATCTTCTTCATCACCTAAATGAAAACAATAATTATGGGTGCTTTTCTATCTCAATATTCTTCCATCCCCCAGTCTACACTGGAAATAGGAATGAGAAACAGGGAAAAATGAAAATTAAAAAGTTTTTGATTGCTAGACTTTTCTTGACAGCTGGGGAATAAATTAATTTCAAATTAAGATTAAAAAATAGATTTGGTAGAGCAAGCTGTTCTGGGAAGGAGTTCTCAATCAACTGTCTTAATAATTTTGGCCTGCTAGATGAGTCGTAGGATTCACCCTCGTCTGAATTATAAAGGGAATCACCACTGCTTCTTTTACTGAAGTTAGTAATTTTCTTTTTCTTTCAAAGAAAGTGCTGGTGGATATGTCGCTGCTTATGGAGTATTGCTTTTATACAGATATATCCATTGGTTTAGATTTATTTCTCATACTTCTGAGTAAGTCAACATTACAAAAGCTTTAGGTACTAGGAACTAGTTTACTAGTTCTCTAGGATTTCATTGTCTGCTGAAACTAGGATAGGTGAATTTGGTGAGAGTAATATATGTGCTTTTTAGATTTCCCTAAAATTTAGTAGTCTTAAGAGTGTGTGATCTCTTTTTCGTCAACAAATTAACCAAAAGTCTACCAGATATGTTTTTCCTTAGTAAAATTTAAATTAAGGTCAGTGTCTGCTATGCTTGTCTTAAACTCGATAGATATTTTTGACATCTTCACCTTAACAGCTCCATTTCTGGGGTTTCATTACACTTTTTTTCTGGTTCATGTGTTCTCTATTCTAAATTGGTTTTGTGCCTCTCTCTCTTTTGCTATTTTCATTTTATGGAGCAATATATGAAATGTGACCTCAAGTTACTGATTTTCATGTTTCTTGGAGCAGCGCTTCACTGCTCTCTGCATACTCCATTGCCCTAATAGTTTAAGCTCCTTTTCCTGAAGACATATATAAGCCCATCATTGTACCGTGCCCTCGGTTCAAAATTCTCCATGCATTGAAATTCAATCAGCAAGATACACTTGTTGTGATTTATTGGTAGCTTTAATTGATAGGGTAGGAGTGGTCAAAAAGGGAACAATTTGCAGTCTGTCCTTTATGCTACCCATGTGGCATAGGATGAAAGTGTTTATACACCATTTGAAGGTGCCATTGCCTCACCTGTCCTGACCTGCAACGGTCATGAAAATATCATGGATCATTACTGTATTTTCAGTAATCATAGAATCATAGAATCACAGAATCATTAAGGTTGGAAAAGACCTCTAAGATCATCAAGTCCAACC
>NW_008795046.1:1515977-1523522 GCF_000699145.1 Aptenodytes forsteri | reverse complement strand
GAAGTGCAGGACCCGGCACTTGGCCTTGTTGAATCTCATACAGTTGGCCTCGGCCCATCGATCCAGCCTGTCCAGGTCCCTCTGCAGAGCCTTCATGTTGCAGCTGAACTGATAATAGTTCCAGATGGGATTTTTTTTTCTCTAGAAGCCTTTAATAGCTATATAATGTGCATGCGCCAGTCCCACACATACCGTAACATCCCATATATGGCTGTAGTGGATCAATTCCCCAGAGATACCTAAGTCTCCAGTAGTCAATTTTTCTTGATTTTGTCATGATCCATTTTAATTGTGATCACTGACTGTAAAAGCCTTCAGAGGCCCTGCAAGTTTTAGTACCCTGAGCAGAAGATCCTCCAATTTCCAGGTGAGACAGCAGCGCTCAGTATGAGTAATAAAGGGTGGGAAATTATATTACCTGGGCAAGCAGAACTCTGTCACCCTTGCCACCATCTTTTTGTTGAACTTACCTGTCCACAAGGATCTATGCGAGTTCTTTTTGGTTCTTGTTTTATTACCAACTCATCTCAGTAACTTCTTTTTGATCTCTCCTAAAAGTTCTTCAGTAACGAATCGAAACCCACGTGCTTCAGAATACAATTCAAACCTTGTGTTTCAGAATACAATTGAAAATCTACTATTGTCAGCAATGATTTGTGGTTCCCTGTGGCATAAATTAGCTTCCCTTCTCATGGACCATATTTTCTAAGACTTCTGAGTGGTGTCTCTGCTGTGGCCATACTCCAACCCTTCCTTCTCCTTCTTGAGCTGCAGAAATTTGAGTCTTGAATATATCTGCCGTTGGTCCCAGTAAAGCCTTCAAGAGCAGCCCTGCTCAGGAAAGGTGTGTGCCACTGTTGTTGAAAGGATGTAACCTAAGGCAGATTTCCCTGAGGCACTGACCCAGCTGGTTTAGGAAGTTCATACGCCCTGCCTGTGCTTCTACTCTTTCTCCTAAACAACTACTCATTCACACTGTTCCCTTCTTGCATAAGTTTGTAACCTTTGTGAGGCTGTGCTAAAAACAAGATTGAAGTGGTCTGCATTAAAAATAGCCCATTCTTTATGGCGGTGGGGAAAAGAGCTTGGGAGTTCCTTCAGCACATGTATCATGGTACTGCAGTTGTCAGGCCATCACCTCTGCAAACTGGAACCATTGTTAGTGTTTGCATCTCAGCTGCTAGTACATGCAGGAGTGCTTTTTGCTTTGTTTTGTCCAGTACACACGTGAGGCAAACCAAGGCAGAAGTACTTCTGGTATTTCCTAACTTTTCAGTGCTTATACTTAAAATCCTTGTATTCTTTCCACGTAGTACTGTCAGGTATGGTATGGTATGGTATAGTATGGTATGGTATGGTATGGTATGGCACAGCAGAGTAAGATGATAAACAGTACAGCAAGCACCAAAAGCAAAAAGCAGCCACTAACAAGCACTAGACTCTAATATACAGTGAAGCAAGCAAGCCCCATGGCAAGCACAGAAGCTTGCCGATTAATAACTAAACAGCAATAACAGTTATAAATTTGATCTAGCACATTCCAATCAAATCTGTTGTTACCTCGAACCCTTTGAGCCACACGCTGGGCGCCAAAAAGGACTGTCGTGGTTTAACCCCAGCCGGCAATTAAGCACCACACAGCTGCCCGCTCACTCTCCCCGCAGCAGGATGGGGGAGAGAATCAGAAGAGTAAAAGTGAGAAAACTCGTGGGTTGAGATAAAGACAGTTTAACAGGTAAAGCAAAAGCTGCGCACGCAAGCAAAGCGAAACAAGGAATTCATTCATGACTTCCCATCGGCAGGCAGGTGTTCAGCCATCTCCAGAAAAGCAGGGCTCCATCATGCGTAACGGTTACTTGGGAAGACAAACGCCATCACTCCGAACGTCCCCCCCTTTCAATGTCCCCCCTTTCCTTCTTCTTCCCCCAGCTTTATATGCTGAGCATGACGTCATATGGTATGGAATATCCCTTTGGCCAGTTGGGGTCAGCTGTCCCGGCTGTCTCCCCTCTTAACTTCTTGTGCACCCCCAGCCTCCTTGCTGGTGGGGTGGTGTGAGAAGCAGAAAAGGCCTTGACTCTGTGTCAGCACTGCTCAGCAATAACAAAAACATCTCTGTATTATCAACACTGTTTCCAGCACAAATCCAAAACATAGCCCCATACTAGCTACTGTGAAGAAAATTAACTCTACCCCAGCCAAAACCAGCACCATTTTGATAAGTAAAAGAGATTTGTTTTCACTAGGTTTTCTTACATATTTCTCCTATAAGTAGACTGTCATTAGTAGATTAAAAAATAATTTTTCACTGCTTCGCCACTGCATGTAAAACCTGTAGCTGTAGCTCTTGGTCATGCCTGTAGCTCAGTGCCAACTTGTTTAGATTTACTTCACCAAAGGAAAAGCAAATGAAGAAAAACAAATGTAAAATAAACTGAGTGTTAACAGCACCTCTGTGGTGTCTACTTTACAGGTTTTATGGTAAAAAATATTTACTGTAATTGTTTTTTGCTGTGGTGGGTATGAAACAGACAGGATTAAGAAAGGAAACAAGCATTCCTGAGGTCACACAACAGCCTGAAAAACCATCCCACAACAGGTACAGGAACATTTGATCAATAACTGTCTGAGAGTGCATTTGGTGATTGCTAGTAATAGGCCCTCCAGAATCAAAATCGACTCCCACCTTCTATAGACCACCGTTTCACTGGGAATTGCGCCCACTTGAGCAAGTACTGAATTTGGCACAATATCTTAGAATATTTGAAAGTGAAGGCTCAAGCTATGTTTTAGGCTGAATTTATAGATGAATTTCTATCTAATTTAGAGAATCCTCACCTATATTAGATGCTTTATATCTTGAATACTTCTGTCACTTCATCCCCTACTTAATTACTTTCATTCTTCCCTAATTGAGTTTAGGGTAATAACTTTGATAACTCAGACACCATCTGGCATGGCAATATAGATTTCACAAGAAGAAAGCAGCAGAATTACACTTGAAGTTCAGCTATATTTTTTTTCCTCTCTCTTTTTGAGAGAAATAAGCAAAAACAGGCATGAAAATACTGTCATTTCACAATTTTCAAAGAAACATGCACCATACCAAATGCCAATGATGTATAACTACAGGGTGTACCTTAGAATTCCTCACATATACACATTCTGTTAAATAAAATAAATAATAACATGGTTATAGCTATGCGATTGAGGCTTGAAATGAGGCTTATTTTCACATCTCTTGTGTGCAGCTGATAAAAGCTAGTCAGTTAGATTAGATATACCTGGGCTGCTCGGGGCTGAGTTTGGAAGGCGTGAATTGATGAAAATTCATTACATAAGCATTTTACATTGGTTAATCCATAGAGCAGGATCAGCATCAGCCTATTATGAGGGATTACAGTCTGCACAGCCACACAGAGGATGAATACAGAATTTGCAGAAATTTCAAAATGAAGAAGGGAATTGGGGAATGCTGGGCTCTGAAATTAAGGCATTAAGGATCATCAGGACCCGATTAAGAACGAGATCCAAAATGATTGAACAAGAGAAGCATAAAAAGGGGGGAAAAAATCAAAAAGAGAAAAGGCACAGCTGTGAAATTAAATACATAGTAATTGATATCTAACAGATTTGGAGGTTTATATTCTTGGCAGAGTTAAACAACTGCTTTCTAAGTGCTATAGTGTGACAGTGTGGAATTGGTATGACTTTATTTTTATCTGAGCATTTTTTCCTGGGATCTGGACACCCTTTGAGTGTCCAGTATGGAGAAGGAGAAAACCCTATTATGTGTACTGGGGAGATACCAGTGAAAATAACATATTTTTCAGTACAAAACTTTGCCTGCAGAGCCCTCTCAAGGATAATTCCAACAAAAATAAACAAAAAAGCAATAATTGAAATGATTGATGATAAATACTTGTTAATTTTGTGTATTTATTTATCTGGTATAATAGTGTTGTCTTGAAAGTTCTGCTGAAGATTACCACAGGATATTTAGTGCTCCTTTAAATGCCCAACAACACTTATGATTGTCTTAGTAAGTGCTCTTCAGGCTGAACTCATGGCTGCACCACAGCTTTCGCAAGCTTGTCACAGGTGCTGGCCCTTCCATTTACCCACCCTAGCTGACGTGTCTGCTGTTACAGAATGTACCCATCATAGTAAAGCACAAGTCATTTGAACAGTTGTAATAAAAAACTGTCATTGCTAGTTCAAAGTGTTCAAAGTCATAATTCACTATATCTAAAATTATAAGTTTTTAAGAGCTTTGTCTCCTGATTTTTTCATCGTGACAGGTCATGTTTTTTCTGCTTTCTCCTGCAGAGATGAAAATGAGATCTTACTGCAAAGGAAACAAACAAGCAAAAAGCACTGATATTTTTTCATGTAACTCCAAGATTTGACTTTCCAATAAATATAAAATATTGCAAGACTTTAAGTACAATTTTAAGAACTGGAAATACTGAACACAGGCAGCAAATTCTTTGCTCACTCTTACGTCTTGTGTGCTTCTTAATGTTCCAAGTTGGAACAAGATTCAATGACTGTCATGTAATAGTAGAGTAGAATAGACCTATGTGGTCTTTAGGCAAGTCAGGAATTTTACTTTCCCTGTTGATTGGATTCAGTCAGAGTATTCAGAAAAAGAAAGAAAAGCATTGTCTGACAGAATTTACAATAAATATTTGTGCTCATCAAATAAGAAACTAACCATTTCCATAGAAGGTGCTAGTGTAAGATGCTAGCATGAATTTTAAATACATACCTGGTGAAGTTACAGTTTCTCAAAAGAGGAAAGGAAGAAATCACATTCAAATGTCCTGCCAAGTGGAATTTTACCGTAAGGGACAAAATACATATTATATACTGATAGAAATGTAGGATTTTCTTCAGAGGAGCACATGAAGTCTGAGCTGGTGTAACTCGCTATCTGTACTATTTTAATCATAGTTAAGACCAGAAGAAGGCATAGTTTAAAAAGTAAACTTGATAGTAATACCATAATGAAGTATTCTTATTCTATTGTCTGCCTCAGTTTTTCCCAGGCAAATAGTCATAATTTAGAAGGGAGAAGGCCATGTTTTCTTATTTGCTGTAAGGGTATGTATTGCAGCAGCCTATTCTCAGAGGGAAAAGAAGGGTGAAGTAAGCAATGTCCTTCTAGCATTCACTCCTCAACCTTATCCTATGTCAGTTCTTAACAGCTGATTCCTGTGTCTAGGTTTGTTCAAATTAATACGGAATACATAACTAATAATAATGATTAAGATCCTTCCCTTTTCCTAGACAAGATTGGAGTAGATGGGAAGGGAAGCTACTTTTTTTGCTGTTGTTGTTTTTTCTTCTTTAGCTTGACATTTAAAGGACTTTTACAGTTGCAGCACTTTTTAATGTAGATGACCTATTGTTTTTTTCCATGTCTGGTTGTTCTTTAGGCATAAGGTGTGTTGATTTGGGGTTTTTTAATACGAAACAATTTTGGTCAAGTCTCCATCTATTCCATTTAGACTTTAAGATAACAAAAGTTATTTCAAATTATAGAAATGAATAAATCTGTAATTACACTAACAAAGGAAGAGTAATAGATATTTTAATGAAAGTGTGTCAACAGAAATAAAGGGCAATTGCAAGACTGTAATTGACCACTACACACAATCCATTTACTCCTAAACACAATACAAGAATTTTTGTAAATGCCTCCACCTTCCTCTTCCCTTTACCCCAACACAAAAACTTGTCATAGACATCAGTTAGTTCATAGTACACATCACTGTAGAAAGCTTATGGCCATCAGCCCTGATGAAAGGCTACCTAACAAAAGCATCATTAAAAATGCCACACTGTAGTATTTCAATTGTACTTATTAAAGAGGTCTCCCACAGTGTATTCTACTTTTGAGAGAAATTCCTGGAGATAATGAAAACTTAGAAAATAAGAGATCTACTTAAGAAAAAAAGATAAAGTGTTTATTTAAATACATGCAGATCCTGTGAATATTGAGCACTGCTGCCCTGATTGAGTAAAGCAACTTAATATTTTAGAATAGTAAGCATGTCAGTGGGTCTTAACCTCAGTGTCGTCTTACACAAGAATAGGCATGTTCTTTAGGATCCTTATTCAGGATCCTAAACATACATTAAGATGTTTCTGTGCACTGGAGCAGAAATGTGTGTTAGTTTCAAAGATATACGTCATCATTGCTGAGGGAACTGGGGTTGTTTAGCCTGGAGAAAAGGAGGCTGAGGGGAGACCTCATCGCTCTCTACAACTACCTGAAAGGAGGTTGTAGCGAGGTGGGTGTCGGTCTCTTCTCCCAAGTAACTAGCAATAGGACGAGAGGAAATGGCCTCAAGTTGCGGCAGGGGAGGTTTAGATTGGATGTAAGGAAAAATTTCTTTACTGAAAGAGTGGTGAAACATTGAGACGTGTAGATGAGGCGCTTAGGGACATGGTTTAGTGGGCATGGTGGTGTTGGGTCGATGGTTGGACTTGATGATCTTAGAGGTCTTTTCCAACCTCAATGATTCTATGATTCTATGATCTATTACAAAATGTCTATAACACAAAATCTTAGTAGGCAGAACAGCTAAATCTTGCTGTCAGCTGATGATATTTAACCATAATAAACTTGTGGCTGCTCAAAAATCAAAATTTTCATTTGCTTGCTGCACAGGAAGATCGGCAGGTTTGTGATGGGGCACAGGGGATATGGCCCACATTCTGACCTACCGCAGTACAGCACTATGTACATTTATGGTACAATATAAAAATTACTAACAACACCATGCTGTATGCATGCAAAATATAATGAAATATTAGACCTATGCTTGTTTTATTCAAAGTCACTGAGTTTTGCCTTGGACTCACTTAAAATAGGATTATGTTTCTGATATGCTTTCTTCACTTCTGTAGCAAAACAAGAATATCATCAAGAAGAGTAATTTCCTCATGTTTTATAGGAAACCTAGGTCACCAATTGAAATGAAATCTGTATTTACCTGATATGATATATCTGATATAAAATCAGTTCTGTACATACTTATTCTATCTTTGTAGACGGAGCATCTCTAATATATTAAAGGTAAATTTTTTTTTAAAAGGTAAATGTTAAGTAAGTTAATGCAAAAAAGAGGTTGCATATTACATGTCAAAGGATTCTGGTCACAAAACCAGATTGTAGTCCTGGGGTAGATATCTGGCCATACTGAAGCTAATTCTGAAACTACTGTTGATTTCCATGGGATAAAGGTACTACCTTTGTCATAAGAATTTAGAGTATATTTTCTAGCTTCTTTGTTTGTTTTAATTTCTTTACTCCCTTTTGTGTATATTACGGGGTTTTAAGATTATAAGTAGAAAAGTGTTCTTTTCATAGAATCATAGAATAGTTTGGGTTGGAAGGGACATCTAAAGGTCATCTAGTCCAGCCCCCCTGCCATGGGCAGGGACATCTTCAACTAGATCAGGTTGCTCAGAGCCCCATCCAACCTGACCTTGAATGTTTCCAGGGATGGGGCATCCACCACCTCTCTGGGCAAC
>NW_008795046.1:1508297-1514685 GCF_000699145.1 Aptenodytes forsteri | reverse complement strand
CCTGCGGGACACCACTCATCACCAATCTCCATCTGGACATTGCGCCGTTGACCACTACCCTCTGGATGCGACCATCCAACCAATTCCTCACCCACGGGACAGTCCACCCATCACATCCATACCTCTCCAGTGTAGAGAGAAGGATGTTGTGGGGGACCGTGTCAAAAGCCTTACAGAGGTCCAGATAGACGATATTTGTAGCCCTTCCCGTGTCCACTGATGTGGTCACTCCATCGTAGAAGGCCACTGGGTTGGTCAGGCAGGACTTGCCCTTGGTGAAGCCATGCTGGCTGTCTCGAATCACCTCCCTGTCCTCTGTGTGTCTTAGCATAGCTTCCAGGAGAATCTGTTCCATGATCTTCCCAGGCACAGACGTGTGTTTTACCAAACACAATATATTGGCCAGCTGTGGCTTTCTATTTGGAAAATGTGGGGAAGGTTAAAAAATGTGAAAACCTGTTTAGGATTCCACTGAACTGTATGGACAACTCATTGCTGTTTGATGCAATTATAACTTGCAAATAATCTAACTTGTTGCTTTTAGCTAAGTTGTGAACTGTTGTTCTAGGTTTTTTTTAATATTATGACTTATTTTTATATCTACTATTTTAAAATGCTGTGTGTTTCATTTCTGATGTCATAGCCATGACATGTAACCTACCTTCTGCATCACTGCTGTGATGTTTTTTTCTCTGCAAGGTGTGTTAGAAATTTTGCTGTGTGTAGTACATGACGATTTGTTGTGACAATTTTCTTCATGAGGAAGACGGGAAACTAACTCACTCATGAGTTATTTTATCTCTTGTCATAAGTGAAGATAAATGTCATAACACTGATCAGCCTTCATGTGTTCTGAATGTGCAGTTATTTGCATTTTCCCCTCACTGTTCTTCAGGACTGAAGTGGCTGAAATGACAGGTGCAGCCAATGAAAAGTGCTGAGAGTGTGGGGAAAATAGAAGACTCAATACCAAAAGATATTAATAACTTTGCACTGCTGTGTCATCAGTGAAATAACACTGATGTTATTTCCTAACATAATATTAAACTAGAAATATAAAGTTAGAATATTTCTGTCTGCATATGTAATCTTCAGATACATTTAGAAAGAAGAGAAGTCATTGTTTTGAAAATTTGTTCTTTGCTACTTGCCTTTATATATATGTGCTTAGATCTGTTGCTGGCTAGAGCTCTGTAAGATTTGAAGGTTCTTACAGATCTGGTTCCTGCTAAGGAAGAAATGGTGTGGTACAGAATTTGGATTTTTTTATTTACTTAACTTATTTATCCTTGAACAATCCTTAATGGTCAGTCAGTATTCAGACAATCTCCTTTTCCAGCAGCCTCAATCAAAATACCAGCGCATGGTTCTCTGATGACATCTCTGTGCCAAGGGAGATTAAGGGATATAACAAGCTTTCCAGCAGGTTTCAGCAGCAGCAACCAGCCTGAACTAATACTGCAGCATTTCTGTAGATGTGCTGAAAATCACCTTTTGAGATTCTATATAACAGTGCTACCAGGTAACTTCTAGCAATATATATACACTTTGCTATAGCTAAATTTTAAACGATCACTGAAGAGCCTAAATGCTGGCTTTCAGAGAGGCTGACCACCTGCATTCCCTTAGACCTCCTTTTTTCAACCCATCTCCCATGTATAACCAAAGCCAAACTCGGTCATTTTTTGCTTTACTATTCGTTGTCTGATAAAAAAACATTCAGGTCTGTTAATAGTAAGCTTATGATGGACTCTTAAACCGAAGTGGTATGGTAACTACATGGGGGCAGGTAGTTGTGTTATGAATTCCATAAAGATCTTCCCAATTGTTTTCCACGTTTCCTTATCCCTAAAGCAAATGTGCCTATGAACTCCTCTGGTATTAAGCAGATCTGGGCATGCCTTGTCTGTCATATAATTATGAAAACATGGGGAACTGCACACATAAATGTAACCTACGCATTGTGTGTGTATCTGTGTTCTTGATACTACAGTTAACTAGTGGGCATGGCTATGACTGATGACCAAGAATCACATTCAGGAAATGAAGTTCTGATCTGGAGAAAGTGAGATGAGAAAAGGCTAAACAGCGAACCACATAATGATACTCAGTATTCCTTTGGAGGAGGGGGCCACATCTGGAGGTCACTAGGAAGTAATGGGCTGAATCTGTCCTCTGGTGTTTCTGCATGTCTTTTAAGGTGACCACGCTGTCTTGTCACAGAGCAGTTGTTACACATTTTTCAGGTTGTAAGGAAGCTTAGGTAAATGTTTCGAGGAATATGCAAAACTCTGTCTTATATTAATCTTATGAGAGATATTCTGGTTGAAATGAATGGTTGCATTTTTACTGTTATGCAGGGTTAGGACTGGTTTTTGCTCTAGCTTGTAGATGTCCGTATGTGTAAGCGCATTTCTTCTGAATGGTTGGCCTGATGAGGGTAAGGAAGGAAATGCAAAGCAGACTCTCTTGCCCAGGTTCCCCAAATCCAAGTGCTGTACAATCAGGAAATGCATTATAGCATCCATTGTTGCTTCAGCAGGGAAAGTGTGCTTTACATATGCAAATACTGCTCAGAAGTTTAACTTAATAATTATCAGCTGGAGTCTCTATTGATGAGCAGCTGAGGCTAATCATCAGCAACAGAATCTGAATTAACTACTACTAGGCTTTGATTGAGCATACTTGTCTCATGCTTGTGGTTACTGTGGCAATTGTAGAAACCTATAGGTGTTTTTATAATCTTTTCTAAGCTCATAGATATTTATTTCTTGAACTTTCTATACTGTTAAAAAACACTGTAAAATGCTGTATTTTAGACTTTTTCTCTTCCTATCTCTTCCACAGTGTTTTACTAAGCAAGAGCCAACATAGAAGAGTTTCAGTCTTTTACATCTCACTGCCATGAACGATAGTCACAGTACTGTGTACAGCTGCAGGGATGCATTTGGACACATGCTTTACCTTTGAGAGCTGTAATGGCTGCCTGCTGTTGATTATGTATTCTGCTATATAAGGGCCTCAGAAGTTACTTTAACACCAAGCTCACACCTGAGCGTAGAGAAATCTCTGGGCATAAGATATCCAAATGGTTAATGAAAAAAGAGATGCAGCTTCTCCATAGGAAATCTTCAGATTAACAGATCCCATTGTCTTCCCTCCCACTCCTACTGTACACCAGGGAAATTCAGCTGGCTACAAATACTTACCCTGCAGATATCATTCATATGCCTTTTCCTAAGTGTGCTTTATTATTCACATCACACTCCTACAGTCCCTCCACAGCTTCCCTTCTAATTATTCCCTGCTTGCCCATTCCTATGAATAACCAGTGGCATTCACCCACATTCTGCCATTTAAGGCAGTTAGTAGTCCGTCCTACTATGAATTGGATTTCTCGTTTTCCAGGAGGTGCCACAATTTATTTAAATTTATCCAGATTGTAACTCTGAAAATTTATAATTGAGTTGCAGAAGGTTTCAGCTTTGGGGCACAGACACCCACTAGGCAGTGGTTTGTCTCTGCCCCCATGGTGGAGGTGGCAGAGGGGAATGCTTCAGGGCAGAGGCAATCAGGCTAGTTCAAGCCAGCTCCACTGACTGCTTAAACTGAGTTGGATGCTTTGCACTGCAGGAAGTAAGAAGTGTTGCGTGACCCTTTGGGTCAGCTAAGCTGTGGGAATGGTGACCTCTAACTGAATGGTGATAATGTCTGCAACTGATCTAAAAGGGGTCGTTTATTTGTGCCGCCAAGTGACCATTGCTAATTGTGATGTGGTTGTTTCTGACAAAAAGTCATTGCTAAGTGATGGCTGGTCATTGGCTCTGTAGAGAAGTGCTTCTGCCAAAAATACTATAGGCAGCACCTCTGAGCCTGGATAGAGTGATCAAGGACAGAAGGGGTATTGACCCTCTTCTGTTACGGGATTCTCTGCAGTATACTTGCAGAGCGTTGTTGTAGGAGTTTTCCCTGCAATACCCATTTGGTGTCTGAACATTTGAGTCTTCCAAGCTGTCACATTGGCAGTCTTTACCTGCATGCAAAGCTTTTGAAAAGAAAGAGAATATCCCTCTAGCTTTGTGGAGAAAGAGCATCCTTTTCTCCTCTTTCTCCCCCCCTTCCCCAACTGCTACAGAAGTGGCTTGCCAAAAAATCAGCATCTTTACAGGAATGGGGCTTGGAGAAAATAACAATTCATCAAGAGCACAGATGGCTTATTTAGAATCTAATAGGTATTAAAACATTATTTTCCCCAAGCTTTACTCCTGATATTGATAACGTGTTATCTTTGCCAAGTTCCCCTCTTGATAACGTTATCTTCGTCAAGCCAAGTCCCTGATAAAATCTTACTTTCAGTCAGTGCTTACTCTGATAAGACATTATTTTCTTACATCTCCACTCCCAATGGAAAGGGGGGAAACGTTATTTTTAGTCCTTTTCTTGGAGAGGCATGTATTTTGCCAAGGCAATGCAAATCAGGGAAACGAAGAATGAGAAGACAACAGAAGAAAGAAAAATAAAGCACTTGTATTCTAGACAAGGAAATGAGCAAATCATTTTAAGACTTATGGGCTCTTGTTTTAAATTTGCTAATAAGCTGACATTTATAACATTAGCTAGTAAGCTAATATTTCATTTGAAAAACAAACTAATAGGAAATGAGCAAATCATTTTAAGACTTATGGGCTCTTGTTTTAAATTTGCTAATAAGCTGACATTTATAACATTAGCTAGTAAGCTAATATTTCATTTGAAAAAACAAACTAATAAAAAGAGCCACATCCATTTTCAGGAAAGATGTATGATATGTTTAGATTTTCTTTCCCTCTTTCTTCCTGCATTCTGTTGCTACATGCTTTTTCTTTACCTAGAGCTTTTTACTGTTTGCCATCCCTATTATCCCTGTTAGAAGTACCAGAATTACATTCACTCAGCCAACACATAAACAGCTCTCTGCAGCTATGCAACGTGATGCCATCGTTGACAGTACAATTGCTAACTCTTTCCGAGACACAACCCCTTCCTCATTTTGTGTGCAGAGCAAATGCAGCAATGCGGTGAGTGGTTCTTGGACCACTCCATTTAGTTAATTAAAGAGACTGGAAGGTGTGTCATGAACAAGGCAGGGGAGCGTAGAAAGAAAAGGGACAGCTTTGTAGTTTATGAAGTTGAATCTGCCCTGGAAAATTGTTTCTGTCTCTACCACTGAGTTCATTACATGATGTTCATAAAACAAAGCTATTACAAGTGACTGCTAACTGTTATTTTCCCATTTTCTGGCTTTCCAGCTTGCAGACTCTTGCATTACAGAAATGTTAAGCATATACTGTTGCATATGCAGGTGATGAGGTCTGTCCTCTGAACAAATGAAGTGCAGAAAAGGTGCTTATTTGTGGAAAAGCTATATCAGAACCATCTCAACTGTGCATCCAAACCTGATATTTTCTTTCGGTGTTAATGACTCCAAACTTCTCTGCCCTGCCTGTAAAGAGGGACTTTCTTTACCACCTTTCCCTCAAATAACTTTGAAAAATAAGTCACTGATCACTGTGCCACATTCAGGTATTATAGTGATGAGCATCATAGGCCAATGAGGGAATAAATAAGTCTTTTTCAGAGCAGGGTATGTGTGGTCACAAACTGAATGAGGAGCTGAAACAAGCTACTGAACAGCTGTGAGTACCATCCATCCTGTGCACGCAGTGATGCCAAGGAAATAAAGTGGTGATCATGCAATTAATGATCCTGTCATCAGGCACAAGGGAATGACAGCAAAGATTGGACAGGAGACCATCATTCTCACATTTCCAAACTTCTGAGTGTTTGACTTTTGTGTTGGGTTGACCTTGGCTGGACGCCAGGTGCCCACCAAGCTGCTCTATCCCTCCCCCTCCTCAGCTGGACAGGGAAGAGAAAATATAACAAAAGGCTCGTGGGTTGAAATAAGGACAGGGAGACATCATTCACTAATTACCATCACAGGCAAAACAGACTCCACTCAGGGAAATTAATTTAATTTATTGCCAATCAAATCAGAGTAGGGTAATGAGAAATAAAACCACATCTTAAAACACCTTCACCCCACCCCTCCCTTCTTCCCAGGCTCAACTTCACTCCTGATTTCTCTACCTCCTCCCCCCTAGCAGCACAGGGGACGGGGAATGGGAGTTATGGTCAGTTCATCACACATTGTCTCTGCCGATCCTTCCTCCTCACACTCTTCCCCTACTCCAGCATGGGGTCACTCCCATGGGAGACAGTTCTCCACGAACTTCTCCAATGTGGGTCCTTCACATGGGCTGCAGTTCTTCATGAATTGCTCCAGCGTGGGTCCTTTCCATGGGGTGCAGTCCTTCAGGAACAGACTGCTCCAGTGTGGGTCCCCCAT